>NC_143559.1:55495000-55828333 GCF_054136105.1 Typopeltis vanoorti
GCTTAAAATTACTTATATCTTTGTTGAAAGATCTTGTACTTTTCAATAGATATTTCTATAAGAGCAGCCTAAATGTGTGCTTCTTCAGCTACTTAAATATTGCCTATACATGCAGTTTACAAACAGGTTGTCACATTTATCCAGCCACTCAAATATATAAAGGAATCTGCAATTCCATCATTTCCACAGTGACATTTTGATGCTTTAACAAACTAAAATTGCTAATGTAATTCCCGTATTAATGTTGCTGTTTTTTCATCTTTCAATAACCTGTAAAATTTTGAGCACTAAATTAAGTTACTTAAATTTGTGTAGCTACAAAAAATTCATCACCGTTTGCATGAGCTCAGGTGACTTTACTGTCCAGACCGTAGACAATTTAAACAAATATGCCTCTAAAACTTGCTAATATCAGAATCATCTTGTCCAAATTGCACAGGCTAAAAGTAACTAATTAGAGCGTATTATGTTGGAATCGTTCAGAATAATTGTAGTGGAGACATTGGAGAAATTACTAAATAAAATAAGTGACAAGCATGATAGATATATAATTAGTTTTTATAGTATGTCCAAAAATTATTGACCTTAAATTCGAAATTCTAAAAGCAAAATTTGCTCTCGCAGTTACTAGATATGTGCACGTGTACAGCTTAGAGGGGAACGCTGATAGGCAGTCTAGTCTAAATAGAAACGAAAGAGAGAAAGTTGTTCCCCTCCCCAATTAGTGAACAGTATACCTACCACCCTACAGTTATGCTCCCATATGTTATATTCTGGTGAAGTGTGCAGTGCTTCACTTGAGAGAGGAATGCAGTTTTTCCTATTGTGTTCAAGCAGTATTACACACTTTATTTGAAAATTGAATATTTCAGTTTGTTTTTATATTCTTTTATATTATGTATTTTTCATACTTTCATATTTACAGTATGTATATTATTCAAATACAATTGATAAATTTTTTTTAATCACCCCAAAAATGGAAAATATCTGATTAATGGAAAAAATTAATGTAAGACAGTAGTATGAGTAGCTATTGAACATTTTATTGTATGTATATAATTTACAAATTCGACTTACGTAAAATTTGAGTTACGTAAAGGTTTATGAAATGCATTACTTACGTACAATTTGAGTTACATAAAGGTTTACGAGATGCATTACTTACGTAACTCGGGGTGTAACTTTTTTTGAAAATGAAAACATTTTCATTTCTCAATGAATACGTTTCTTGTACAATAAAAATACACATAGAACCGTAAGCTATTAGTGACCCCTGCAATATATGTAGTTATAATAGCAGTTGATTGGAACCAAAAAAAAAAAAAATTCATGATTGTCTAGCTAGGAGAAACATCATTTATTTATTTATTTTTAATACACAATATTATTAACACACACACACACACACACACACACACACACACACACACACACACACACACACACACACAAAGCAGATCAAATTTAGTGGCCTGAAAAAAACTAATGCACTTTTATGCTTATATATACTTTATTTTTTTCCCATGCATTCTAAAAGAAACTCTGTAACATAGACACCTAATTTATTTCTATTCAGGCCTTGTGATATTACTGCATGTGTGTGTGTGAGATAAGTGAATGCATCTGCAGTAGAAATGGTACATTCTTTGGTTTATTGTGTATTAGAGTAAGCAAAGGTGAGCAACAATGGTTGAAAAAAAAATTTTTTTTCCCCCATGGTTATCTATTGAGTATTACATTATGATAAATTTCTCTTATAGGATTAATGGTTTCTAAGAAATAAAAAAAAAATCATAATACTTATAAATCATTAACTACATCTCACAATATGTAGTAATATAAATACCACAAAATTTCAACTGTTTGCTGTTAATTATATTGAATGTATATTTTCAAACTGATTTCTGGTAATTGAATTTTCAGGATAAAGAAATAGAAAATGGTGGTTCAGCCCCAAGAATGCTTTGTTTGGATGATTATTTTATGGTCGAAACAGAAAAGATGGGAAAAGACCCAGAAAGTGGAAAGCGGGCGAAATCAAAGGTAGATGCATGCAAAAAGGTACTGAGATGTGATGTGTGTGTGTGTGTATGTATGTATATGCCACATATTGTTTTTATTACACAAATTTATTATTCATTTCTGTTATTTTTATTTTTGTACTACTAAACTACTATCAAAGTCCTCATTTAGCTTTGACTTTATTTTCTCCATCTAATTTGTACTAAAGATGCCAATTTAATTTTACTTTGACCAAAGCTTTATTGATAATGACATATTTACTATTTTGTTTTCAGGAGCTTGAATATGAATATGAAGCAGATATGGAAGAAGCATATAGAACCAGTCTCTTTAAATCTTTTAAAAAAACTATAGACGACAGATTTTTCCCCTTCATCATTGTTGATGCAGTTAATGATAAAGCACGCTATTTTGAACAGTACTGGAGTTATGCAAAGCAACGTGGTTTTCAGGTATTTCGGATTATTTACAATTATATACCATATTAATACGTTGATAATTAATATGTTTTGGTGTTTAAGTAGATGCGGATTGATTTTAGTCTCTCTTTCAGACTGCATTTCCATTTAATACTGAGTATTGTTCCTTTGCTGACAGTTACTTTTATCCCATAATACTAAAACAATAAAAAAAAGGTATGCAAAAAGTAATGAATCAAGAATATTGCTATTATTTCTTTCTAATATGAAGTGTATTTCAGGGTGTTGGCTGTTTAGATGGTTTTAAATTTTATTGTTATTTTTTTAACTCATTTAAGTAGCTAGCTCCCTCAAAATACATTTTGGATTAGAAAAAGATTCAAATGACTGACTGCCCTTTATTGTGACAGCTCTTACCTCCAAAACTCAACTATCTTCATCATCCTCTTTTTTTAGCAATGGCTATACTCCTGTACATCCTCTAGGGATATACAGAATGCTAAATGAAAAGTTATATTATTGTTATTAACATATGAAGCCATGAGAGAGTGTTTTGACAATATACCACCTTTTCTGACTTTCACAAGTAAAACTTAATTTTGGTCCTTTTATGCGAGCACTTGTTCATGGTGGAGAGACCTCCCAGTAATGGTACTGGCCCTTTTCATTCTTCTTCCTTTTCTTTGCTGTACTTCTCCTGAGTCCTTTTCACTATGCTATCTTCTAGAGTACCATCACTGGGATCCAATGCGTTGCCACTGTGTTTGATGTGAAATGTAACCTGCAGACATTCAGAAAGTGGGATCTTGGTAGTCTTACACTGCTTTGGCAAGAAGGTCAATCCAAGATTAATCAGCTAGTGGTCTTGCCTGCAAGGATCAAGGGTGTTACAGTAAGTTTTCTTCCCCATGGTTTGGGTACAGGGCCCAAACTTTCTTGTGGTGCTTGTATAGCATCCAGGGTAGCCTTGGCATCCAACTCCTGAATGCAATGATTGGGTGGACATATGTGGCTCTATGATGGATGGGAAGCTCTGTTGCTGAAGAGAAAGCCACTTGAGCATGAATTCTCATCCTCAATTGTTTCAGGAGAGCTAATAAAGTCCTAACCAAATTAATGATACAATTATTGATGCAATTTTTGATAACATAAGTACAGGTAACTGAAACAAAAGACATGATGTAACATTTTTTTCTGTACAGCAGGTGAAAATGTTACCTTTCTTCATTCAAATGGTTTAGAAGGACTGGTAGCTTCTCTCAAAACTGTTAAGAAAATACATTCTGGTAATGTCCTCATAGAAACATCATGTCAATGGGAAAAAAAAAAAAAAAAAAAAAAACGACTTGGAGCATCATCATGGCTGGAATACCAGTGACAGTTACACCCCATAACACACAATTCCTGTAGAGGAGTGATCTCAGAATGGGATCTCCTAGATGTTCCTCTAGAGGAGATAGGTGCAGAGGTGAACGATCAGAGTGACAGGTATGAGGTGCATCATGATCTGTAGGAGTGGTCACCTATCAAAATAAGGATGGCCAACCCCATTCTTATTTTGATACTCATAAGCCTCCAACATCTATTAAAACAGGGTATCTCAGTTGTCCTGTATGACTGTATATCACTAATCCACTAAAATACTTCAAATGCCAGAAAGAGTGCTGTAAAAGGAGTTCATCATCATCAAATTCCTGCCTTGTACCCTCAAGGAGTGTACAGGATATGATAGTACTACATGAAAAATTTACATCATTACTAACTTCTATCTACAATTTTCCTCCAGATCAGTCTGTTACTTGTCAAGACTCCAATATTATCAGATCTTATATTTCTGTCGTCGAAGGCACTTTGTACCGTATCAATCCACCTATATCTTGGTCTTCCTCTGGGTGGTTTTCTTGCCAACCTGGCAGAGAACACTTGTTTTGCCAATCTTTCCTCACCCATTCTGTTTAAATGACCATACCACCTTAGATTAGCTCTGCTAATGCATTCCAGGATGCTGACAATGTTAAGTTCTTTCCTAATATAATCGTTTTTAATATGATATTGCCATTGATGCCATCTGTTCACGTCTCTAATCTCTCTCAGGATTCTCATAACTGTAGTCTCTAGTCTTTGATCAAGTGTTTTACTTCTGATCCAGCTCTAAGATCCATAAGTTAAAACTGATTTGAACACTGTCTTGTATACAGCTAATTTAGTGTTCCGACTAATTTCTCTCTTATTCCATATGAATTTATTCAATTGATTTCTTACTTATTGATTCTGTTGTCTATTTCCATATTTAATTTACCATCTTCACTAAAACTCGTGCCTAAGTACGATTTTTGTGAAATGTTTTACTTGTTCCACAGGTTCTCCGTTCGCAATGCAGTTGACATTTTCAACAATTCTGCCTATTTTCATTTTCTTTGTCTTTTTATTGCTGACCTTCATACCATATCTATTACAACAGTTATTCAATTTAGTCAAGGAATCTTGCAGACTCGTAGTGGATTTATTGATAAGTATAACATTATCCGCGTAAAGCAAAGAGCTGACATTAGCATCTCCAATTTTGATACCATGTTTAATACCACTTTCTTTCATAGTGTGATCCATATAGATAATGAATAACAGAGGGGATAATGTATATCTTTGTCTCACACCAGATTTAACATTAAACCATCTTCCTATACTTCCTTCAATTCTAACTGCTGACTTACAACTCAAATAAAGACTAAGTATTGTTTGATATTATGGCCCATTGGCACCATATAACTGTAGAGTATTGAATAGCTTCTCTCTTGGCACCTTGTCATATGCCTTTTCCAGATCTACAAAACTCAAATAGAGATCTCTGATATATTCTCATGATTTCTCCACTATTTGTCGTAAAGTGAAGATCTGATCCTGACAGCATCTATTTGGCCATTTCTCAAGTATACTTGCATATATCTTACCAGGATCCCAGTGCTGGATACCAGAGTGTACAGAGGATTTGAAATTGGAAGTGATCACTATTTACTCTTGAGCAGCATAAAATTGAATTTCATATTGAAAAGAATAACACGTAAAAAAGTTTTAAAGTGAATAAAAGTTGAGTAGCTCTCAGATGTGAACTGTAGACTAAAATACACAAAGATTATTGAAGAAAAAATAAAACGGTTTGAGAACAGGAACCAAACCTTGGAGATTCAGTGGCAAGCCCATAAGAAAACCCTGATTGATTCAGCCAGAGAGGCATGTGGTGAGGTTGTCTGCAAGGATAGAAAAATCAGAACTCCATGGTGGACACAGGAAATTAAAGAGGCAGTGAAGGAAAAGAGGAAAGCATATCAAGAGTTCTCCTATCAAATAAGTCAGCTTGTGATCTTAGAGAATACAGAGACAAATGTAAGAAAGCTAAACTCTGTGTAAAATTAGCTAAACAAAAGTCATGGGAGGGTTTTGGCTAGGACTCGTAGTGGATTTATTGATAAGTATAACATTATCCGCGTAAAGCAAAGAGCTGACATTAGCATCTCCAATTTTGATATCATGTTTAATACCACTTTCTTTCATAGTGTGATCCATATAGATAATGAATAACAGAGGGGATAATGTATATCTTTGTCTCACACCAGATTTAACATTAAACCATCTTCCTATACTTCCTTCAATTCTAACTGCTGACTTACAACTCAAATAAAGACTAAGTATTGTTTGATATTATGGCCCATTGGCACCATATAACTGTAGAGTATTGAATAGCTTCTCTCTTGGCACCTTGTCATATGCCTTTTCCAGATCTACAAAACTCAAATAGAGATCTCTGATATATTCTCATGATTTCTCCACTATTTGTCGTAAAGTGAAGATCTGATCCTGACAGCATCTATTTGGCCATTTCTCAAGTATACTTGCATATATCTTACCAGGATCCCTCAGTAGCGAAATACCTCTGTAATTCTGACATTCAGTTTTATTTCCCTTTTTATATATGGGTACTATGAGAGCTCTACTCCAATCATCGGGAATTCGTCCATCTGTCCATGCCTTCTGAACTATGCAGTGCAGCCACTGCAAGACTTTTACACCACCGTATTTCAGCATTTCTTGTCGAATATCATCTACTCCTGCTATCTTTCCACATTTCAAGCCTTTGATGGCTTTTTCTACTTTAAGTATGGATATGCATTCCTGACTGTATGCCTGTTGAATGTTTTTTTTACCACTGTGCTATCACTGCTTGTTTCATTTAGTAATTACTCTCTACTTCAAGGATATATTTTTCTCCCGTTTTCATGTCACCTTTATCATCTCTAACTCCTTTTACCGTACTCTTTCCTCCATTTCTGAGCTTCATCAACAACCTCCAAAATATTTTGCTAACTTCTTGATATTTATTTTCTATGTTCTAGCCAAAACCCTCCCATGACTTTTGTTTAGCTAATTTTACACAGAGTTTAGCTTTCTTACATTTGTCTCTGTATTCTCTAAGATCACAAGCTGACTTATTTGATAGGAGAACTCTTGATATGCTTTCCTCTTTTCCTTCACTGCCTCTTTAATTTCCTGTGTCCACCATGGAGTTCTGATTTTTCTATCCTTGCAGACAACCTCACCACATGCCTCTCTGGCTGAATCAATCAGGGTTTTCTTATGGGCTTGCCACTGAATCTCCAAGGTTTGGTTCCTGTTCTCAAACCGTTTTATTTTTTCTTCAATAATCTTTGTGTATTTTAGTCTACAGTTCACATCTGAGAGCTACTCAACTTTTATTCACTTTAAAACTTTTTTATGTGTTATTCTTTTCAATATGAAATTCAATTTTATGCTGCTCAAGAGTAAATAGTGATCACTTCCAATTTCAAATCCTCTGTACACTCTGGTATCCAGCACCAGGGAGAAAACATAACTATCAACAATAACATAGTCAATGAGACTTTTCTTATTCGTTGCCTCTTCTCTCCATGTGAATTTGTGCACATTTTTATGTTGGAACATAGTGTTAGTAATAACCAGTCCGTGTCATGAGCAGAAATCCAACAAATATTTGCCATTATTATTAGCTTTGCTCTTTTCTCCAAATTTTCCCAGTATATTTTTGTATATCTGACATTCATTTCCTACTCTGCTATTTAGATACCCAACAAGGACCAACTTTTCCCTTTTCATTGTGTCAGTTGCTTTTTCTAAAGCCTCAAAAGATTCCTCCACTTCTACCTTAATAGAACCTTCTGTGGGACGGACCATAGGCACAAATAAGTCTCATTGTCCTGTTGATAGTTGCCCATATCACTCTACTAGACTGCCTGCCATTCAAGAAGATTAGCCTAGTATTTAGTGTACTTAGTAAAAGGAGGTAGATATGATAAAGGTGACATGAAAAAGGGAGAAAAAGATATCCTTGAAGTATGGAGTAATTACTTTGAAGAATTGGTAAATGAAACAAGCAGTGATAGCATAGTGGTAAAAAAAACACTCAACAGGCATACAGTCAGGAATACATATTCATACTTGAAGTAGAAAAAGCCATCAAAGGCTTGAAATGTGGAAAGGAAGGAGTAGAAGATATTCGACCGGAAATGCTTGAAGTATGGTGGTATAAAAGTCTTACAGTGGTTGTACTGCATAGTTCAGAAGGACGAATTCCTGATAATTGGAGTAGAGCTCTCATAGTACCCATTGTACTATGAGAACTCTCGTGAAAATTACAAAGGTATTTCCCTACTGAGTGTACCTGGTAAGATTTATTCAATTATACTTGAGAAACAGTTGGGAGGATGGATTCAGGACAAATAGAGGCTATCAGAATCAGATCTTCACTTTACGACAATAGTTGAGAAATCATGGGAATATAACAAAGATCTGCGTTTAAGTTTTGTAGATCTGGAAAAGGCATATTACAAAGTGCCAAGAGAGAAACTATTGGGGCATTATATCAAGCAATACTTAGTCTTTATTTCAGTTGTGAGTCAGCAGTTAGAATTGAAGGAAGTACAGGAAGGTGGTTTAATGTTAAATCTGGTGTCAGACAAGGATGTACATTATCCCTTCTGTTATTTATTATCTATATGGATCGCATTATTAAGGAAAGTGGTATTAAACCTGATATCAAAATTATAGATGTTAATGTCAGCTCTTTGCTTTATGCGAATGATGTTATACTTCTAAATAAATCTGCTACAAGTCTGCAAAATTCCCTAATTAAATTGAATAACTGTTGTAATAGATATGGTATGAAGATCAGCAATAACAAGACAAAACAATGAAAATGGGCAGAAACACTGAAAATACCAATGGTATTGTGAATAGGAAACCTATAGAACAAGTAAAACATTTCAGCTACTTATGCACAACTTTTAGTGAAGATTGAGGAGAGCTAATCTGTATACAAGACAGTGTTCAAACCAGTTTAAACTTATGGATCTGAAAGCTGTGCCAGAAGTAAAACACTTGACCAAAGACTAGAGACCGCAGATATAAGAGTCCTGAGAAAGATTAGAGACATGAATAGATGGCATCAATGGCAATATCATATTAACACGAGGATACTAGGAAAGAACTTGACACTGTCAGCATCCAGGAATGTATTAGGAGAGCTAATCTCAGGTGATATGGTCACTTAATACAGAATGGACCATGAAAGATTAGCAAAACAAGCGTTCTTTGCTAGGTTGGCAGGAAAACGACCCAGAGGAATACAAAGATATAGATGGATTGATATAGTAACTATAAGGTATGATAATGTTGGAGTCTTGACAAGTAACAGACTGATTTGGAGGGAAATTGTAGATAGGAAGTTAGTAATGATGTAAATTTTTCATGTAGTACTATCATATCCTGTACACCGCTTGAGGGAACATGGCAAGAATTTGATGATGATATAGTAAGATATTTAAATAATTAAAAGAAGCACACGTATTAACCACAGTGAAAATTATTTAATTATAAATATTTCATCCTAAGTATCTTAGGACAAAAATTTTGATGAAATATTTACAATTAAATAATTTTCACTGTGGTTAATACGTGTGTTTCTTTTATTTATGATCTCACCACAGGTTTCGTTATTTAAAAAAGATATATAAATACACAAAGAATAGCATGGTTGGGGCATATAAAAAGAATGGAAAAAGATAAAGGATTAAAAAAAATATTTGAATGGAAACCATTAGAACAAAGGAAGACAAAGAAAAAGATGGATTGATGACCTACAAAAAGATCTTACAACTTTAGAAATTAAGAATTGGAAGAATATTGCACAGAAAAGAAAAGAATGGCAAAAAATTGTTTTGCAAGCTAAAAGTCATAAAGAGTTGTAAAGCTAGAAGAAGAATAAATATCTTATTTATTATATGTTCTAGTGGTGTTGCTAATGCCATTTAAAAAATGATGAATAACTTCCAACACCTAAGTGATTCTAGAGCATTTTGCCCTGTAAATAAGGTTTCGGAATGTTGTTTATTATTTTCATCTTATGTAATTATAGATGATAGAAACTCAGAAATTAAATTAGCTTGATGAATGAAATCCTGCAGTGAATGCGATATATTTTGTCACCTGTAACTGCACAGATTAAAATTGTTCATGGAGTGTAGCTAATGGTTACATTCCATCACAGTTTAATGGCATTTTATATTGGCTTATAAATTTAGAAGGTGAGGCTTGGTTCTGCATGTTCCTCTGATTATAATGGCATTTCTACTGAATCATGCAGACATCTAAATTGTCGATTGTATGAAAAACAATACAGAATAAACGCTGATTATGTTGGTACACTTTCAGGTAGTCAAAATATTCTTCATGTTTCAAGGAGAACCTGCTATAGGAATATTAAAATTCTTCTGAGAGATTATTTCTATGTCTCAATGTTTTAAGAAGATTGTTTTATGAAATTGAAACATTGGAATGTCAACATCTAATATTTCTGTAGTTCAGTTACAAGAACTAATTTTATTAAGATGATGATAAAACATGAAAAGTTTTGTAAGACTTTGGACTTATGTCATCGGAGCATGTGACTTGTATTATCTGAATTAGGTGGGGGGGGGGACTAGAAATAAAAATTACACCTGAAAGATTTTTATGCATTGAATTCAATAGTATACATGCGATAAAACAAAGCTGGTTATTGCACTCATATTTTGTGCATAATGCATGTCACATCCCAGATCTGTGGCTGTTAAATTTTTAATAAACGCAGACCAAACTATGTGTAGAATTAAGCCTTGGTGTATGGAGTATACTCCAAGGCTTAATTCTACACATAGTATGGAGCATTTCTGAAGCTCCTCGAATTTTTCATATACACTATCTACCAATAATTGTCTGGACACTTGAGCAATTTACAATTGGTACCAGCAGGTGAACCCTAATATCGGGAATGTCCACCTTTGGCTTTGATCACCTACTGCACCCTTTGAGGAAGGCTTTCCATCAATATCCAGCAGACATCGGGTGGAATTTGTCTCCCTTCCTCCATCAAAGCAGCACTGAGTTCAGTGGCAGGTCGAGGACATGCTGCTCTGGACCTCAATCTGCACTGCAATTCGTCCCAACAGGTGTTCAGTGGGATTGAGGTCAGGACTTTGCATAGGCCAGGGAAGTCATTTAACACCATCTCTTCATACCATTCCATAACAGCTGCAGCCTTTGTGGCATGGGGCATTGTCGTCTTGATAGTACCACAGTTCTGTTCCATAGAAACTCCACAGTGTATGCAGCCCCTTATTGTCCAGATCAAGGTTCTGAGCTGCCTTCATTGACCTATGGACAATGAACAGTGGTTCCACTTCCAAACCAGCTAAATGTACCCCACAACATTACTCCCCCACCACCAAACTTTACTGTGAGTACAACACACTGTGATAACAAGCATTCACCAGATTGCCTCCACACCCTGCCATTAGACCGGAAAAAGTTGAACCTTGATTCATTGCTCAAGAGTACAATTTTCTACTGGTCAATTGTCCACTTCACATGCTCTTTGCACCAGGCCAGTCGAGCTGCTTTGTTCATTTTTGTGATATTCGACTTGTGTACCACTGCTCTTCCATGGGAAACTCAGTGAATGGAGTTCGTTTTGTACAATATTAGTCTCATCATGGTGTTACTGATGCTCTGGAACTCATCATTGTATGTGTCGATAGTTGCCAGTTTTTACTTGCCACCCATTTTAACACTTTCTTGTTCTTATCAACCATTTTCAGCAGCTAGCTGCCCTGGGTAACTGCACAGATTTTAATCTGTGCAGTTACAGGTGACAAAATATATCGCATTCACTGCAGGATTTTATTCATCAAGCTAAGTTAATTTCTGAGTTTCTATCATCTATAATTACATAAGATGAAAATAATAAAAAACATTCAGAAACCTTATTTACAGGGCAAAATGCTCTATAATCACTTAGGTGTTGGAAGCCTTTTCCTGCATTAGTGATGCCAGAATGTCTCCATTTTGTGGATGAAATTGCCAACTATTGATTTTGGATGCTCCAGTTGAGCAGCAATGGCATATATGGACATACTACCACCTATTCAACTGATATGATGAAATACCGCTTCCTACTATCTGTACACCAATTTTTATTATATTAACAAACCTGGAATGTTCTATAACTTCAAATAACAGGTGTGTCCATACAATTATTGGCAGATAATGTATGACAGTAATGATCGATATGTAGTAATTCCATTTTTCACCAAAATACTTGTTGGCCTGTGTTTGTTGTCTGAAAAACTAATCCTGATTTGTTTCCTTTACTTTTCAACATCCTTTGCAGGTTCTGACATGTGAAGGATGTGGATAGTATAAAGAACTGAGAGATCAGTTTTTGTTGTGTGTGGCTGATGCATTTGAAAAACTAACATTGTCATGATTTGTTTCTGAAAAGCTTGAATATCCTATGCTGGCAATGTATATGTCAGAGACATCTGTGTGTTTTGATATATTCTAATTTTGAAAATAGTTACTGATGACTAAATATATGAAGAGCCAAAGGCCTCAATTCAGCGACATATTACTTGTTTAAGCTAAGGGATATTGCATACCATATTGTTTCTTAGCTGAATAAGAAACTCAAAAGAGTTTCATGCCGAATATAGAAATTATATAAAGTTTGGCAATTCCAAGCGTAAGCAAATACCTGGATAGCAGCAACTGACCCTTAAGGTAGTGCAAGCTGAGGCAACTCATAGCAAAGGTGGAGCAAGTTCCGATCACTATTCTTGATATTTACCCATATTGTGAACTTAGCTCCTAGGAGCTGTATTGCTGTTCTACATTATGAGAGAAGGTCACTACCCAGACTGGTAGTGACCTTTATTGAGGTCTCATCAGTGAGTAGGTAGACCCAATTAATACCAAGTTTGTAGCGAACAGAACTTACATCCATTCTATGAGAATTGCCAAGTGGTGTCCTAATAAATTACTAAATATATGAAGAGCCAAAGGCTTCAATTCGGCGACATATAACTTGTTTAGGTTAAGGGATATTACATCCCATATTTTTTCTTAGCCAAATAAGAAACTCAAAAGAGTTTCATGCCAAATATAGAAATTATATAAAGTTCGACGATTCCAAGCGTAAGCAAATACCTGGATAGCAGCAACTGACCCTTAAGGTAGTGCAAGCTGAGGCAACTCAGAGCTTGCTCCACCTTTGCTATGAGTTGCCTCAGCTTGCACTACCTTAAGGGTCAGTTGCTGCTATCCAGGTATTTGCTTACGCTTGGAATCGCCAAACTTTATATAATTTCTATATTCGGCATGAAACTCTTTTGAGTTTCTTATTTGGCTAAGAAACAATATGGGATGTAATATCTAATATCCCTTAACTTAAACAAGTTACTGATGATTTTTTTTCCATTCCAGTAAATATATGTTAGCTGCATTATCCATTGGAATGAATTTTTTCATAAAATTCTGTAGAAATGATTTCTCTTGGTTTTCTGCAAGCCATCATTCATGATGTTATTTAAAAGCCCACTTTGCAGTGTGTATTTACGTATACAAGAAAAATGCTACAGTGTATGTAGGGGTAAAAATGTGTGCATATTTCCTAACTAGTTTTTAATCACACTTGACTGACATTAGTAATATAAATTTTTTCTTGCTCTTGGCACAATGCCAGATTCTATTGTACCTGTTTCACAACTCTTTAAAATACAGCTGTAAGAAAATTTTGACAACAACATTCTTAAATTGGCATAAATTTAAATTAGTTGTGTTACTTCCAGTGTTATGCTACTTGAGGACATTCTTGATTGAAAGAGATTTAGTTTTGGTATTAAAAAACTTGGTTATTTAAAAAATATTTCTGCTTAAAAAAGAGGGACTATGATAAAAAAAGTAATTTACTTCTGCATTTATATTAAACTAATCTGAATACAGGTAACCCTCGTATAACGTGGTACTTATACAACATAGTTTCGACATAACACAGTCTACAAATTGTAGTAACCCTTGTTCAACCCGGTTTTAATATAAGACTGTCTACAAATGGTGATAACCTTTATCTTTTCATATATTTTTCCCTGCATGACTTAATCAAATTTTATCTTCGTTAAATTTCTGCTTCGTCTTTCAATAAATCTTTTTTATTTATATGAAGATAATCCCTCCTGAATTATGTATCCTCTTAACATTTGTCAATCTCTCTGCATTCAGATCATTTTTATTTCAAGGATGTTTAAATTTGATTTACTCTTGCATTATTTGCGTCAACTAAAATTAACCAAATTTCAGTTACATCATGTTACATCCTATGTTTTCTTTCTGGCTTTGTTATTTATTAACCTTGTGATTATTCAACTGGATCAATTTTTCATTTGACAATTCTGTCAAATTGCTGTTGAACAGTGCCATCATGTTAGCCTCCATTTCTAACTAAAGTTGACTTTCTGGGACACAAACCTGCTGCAATGAAGGTACATTTTCTTCAGTATTTTATATACTCTTACTATACAAATTTATATGCACCAAAAGAATAGTTTGGTAGTAAATTTTTTTTTAATATGACATTCTGTGGTACTTCGGTCAGAACTTTTTTGGTAGATTAATGCCATCATGAATATCCTGGTCTTTCTAGAACCTCACCAACACCTT
The DNA here is from genome assembly GCF_054136105.1 of Typopeltis vanoorti. Lineage (NCBI taxonomy): Eukaryota > Metazoa > Arthropoda > Arachnida > Uropygi > Thelyphonidae > Typopeltis > Typopeltis vanoorti. Next base: position 55,509,520 of record NC_143559.1, read on the forward strand.
CCTCTCCTCAGTAGTTTTGAGAGCTAAGGCAAAGTGAAGCCAGATACAATGCTATTAACCTAGCAGTTGTCGCCCTTTCTAATCCATCCAACAATGGGGATTGATAAATGTGCTAGTTTAATTTCTAAATTTGTTTTAAAAATATAGAAGACATTTTCCTTATAAAAATACATTTGTGATATATATTATATTTCAGGTATACATAGCTGAAATGGATTGTACTGATCCAGTAATTTGTCATAAAAGAAATGTTCATAAACGTAGCTTGGAAGAAATTAAAAAGGTAGGTATGCAAGTTATTTGTGCTTGAGAGTAATCTTTCGTTCTGCAATTTTTATATATATACATACATAGAGAGAAAGCATATATATATTTTTTTTCATTGAGGATTACTAACATATTTCTATAATTTAATTTTGATTTATTGTTACTATCAGTCATACACTTACAAAACAAAAATCATTACAGTATAAATAATGTCAGTGCCCTATAACACAGCCAGAAAACCAGTGTTATATTGGCGTTTTTAAAAATGATCTGTCTCAGAGTGACTGAAATTTTTCTTTTGCTAGAATGAGTGTGTTTATTCCCAACTCCATTCAAAAATTGAGCCTACATTCCATAGCTCTGTTAAAAATTCTAGCTTCTCACTTAGCTTACTCTACAGCCCATAAAGCAGACATTGTAAGGCCAAAATATATAAAACTTGCTTTCTGCTCAGATTGCAGTTGATCTGGTCCCTTGCCATGGCTATTGGGCAAAACATCTGTCTTACTATCTATGTTTCCATCCCTCTCATCCTGATGCAACAATAGTAACACTCCTGAACACAAGGCAGACCTTTTAGCATCAATCTTTTTCCTCCAACTATTTATTTTGATGAATGACGAAAGTCCATTTCCACTCACTATTCCAAGAAGTACCAGCAGCATGCTTCTCCAAATCTTTTATCAGAAGGACATCAGAAAAAAAATATTCAATTGCCTTGATAGTAATAAGTCTCTTAGACTTATTCTGTATCAACTATATAAGCTGTCATTCTGATTTGGAAGCAAGCCTTTATCCAGGCTCTTCCTAAAAAGGGAAGTGAAAACCATCAAACTATTGTCCCATTGCTTTTATTTCATTACTCTAGAAAATGATGATGAATTATTTTTAATACCAACATTCAATGTAAGTGAAAATCCATCAGCAAATTAGTGATCATCATTCTACAGCAGTCCTTTCCTCACTAACCTTACCAGCATTTTGGACACAGTCCATGGAAAGATTTCGAGTAACTCATGTGGCCACTCTTGATAATTCCAAGGCCATTTAATCATGTCTGACATTGATGTCTGTTTACTTAGTAATTGGATTGGCAGTGTTCTTGCTGGTCATTTAGTGCACATCATGTGATTAGCTTCCCTTCATCAGTTTATTTTATCTTTGCTAGAATTTTTCACTGCTAGAGAGTACAGGGTTCTCTGCTCTCAATCATGCTCTTCCTCATATACATTAATCTGCTAGTAGGAGTGGGTGGATTATATATTGAGCCATAGTCATGTGAAAGTCAAGAAAAAGTTTTTCAGCTGAAAATGAGTTTGTCAATCACTAAGAGGGTTTTTCATCTTGCAAAATAAGCACACTGGCCATAAAACATAAAAGTGGTTACAACCCCCCCTCCCCCTCGGTATGGTTGATTCAGCAACCATACTGACTGAAGTAGTCATCAGTATTGTGACGTGCAGTTAGCATACTTAAAAGTGATCTGCATGTAGGCTAATTCTGTATGGAAAGCTGGATGTGGATTAGATGGCTGATTAAATAAATAACTTGTCTTAGAAAATGTTTGAACGAGTAAGGAATTCCCTGCCACCCACATGCCCAAACCATTAAATATTTACAATATACTGACTATAGAATCACTCACAATATGGAATGGACAGGGTAGAGTGTAGAGGACTTGTCCAAGAAATGAGGTTAGTGGGAGTTGTTATAGAAACAGAAATGAGCTAGTGTGTATATTTACAAATGCTAGAAGAACAAGTTGCTAGCAGAATTTTGTGAAACATTTTGTGAATGCATGAGAAGAGTTTGAGGAGAGGATAGAACTGTATAAAAGAGATGGGCTATATTTGAATTGATTTGGTGTGAGTCATTAGGAAAAACTGTTGTTGCAGGAGAGAATGACTGAAGATTGAAGTGAATGTAAGACTTGAGGAAGCAAGAGATGTTGTGGAAGAACAGGAGAGTTAGGTAGACAAGTTTGTGAATGGAGAGGTGAGTGGTATGAGTGAAGAGAAGAGAGTAGGAACACCAAGTGGACAGGGAAATGGGAGAGATCAGGGTGGAGAGGGGGACACTATGAAAAGTATAGATGATAGTTTCAGGAGTAGATACATGAGTGCACAAGAAAGGATCAAGGATGTGGGGATGACATTTAGGTCTGGAGAGGGCTGTAATATTCCAGTGATGATAGGAATGTACAGGGGAGAGTGTGGAGGACTCCAAGAAATGGGGTTAGTGGAAGTTGTTATAGAAACAGAAATGAGCTAGTGTGTATATTTACAAATGCTAGAAGAATTTGAAATAATGGGAATGAAATTGTAGCATTGAGAGAGTTCATTTGCCCAAAAATTGTTGGTATAAGTGAGTCATGATTGAACAAGAACATTCTGGCAGAAATAGAGCTGAGGGATAAGTAGTCTTTCATGAAGACACAAAAAGGGAAGTGGAGTGTTATTGCTGATGGCATAGGAGTTGTAACCATCTAGGGTGGAGATGCAGGGAGCAAATACTCATGGTGGTTTAGAAGCAGTATGACGTGAAGTGGAGGTGGACAGGATGAAATATTTAGTAGGGTGTTGCTATAGGCATGTTAATGTGGAAAGCAGTGAGAAGGAAATGTTTAGCAAATTGGTCTGGCTAATAAGAAAAGCGTGATCATTATGGGCGATTTCAATTATGTTAGCATAGACTGGAATGAAGAGATGGCATCAAGTATCAAAGAGATGAATTTCTTCAGTTTTTAAGGGATAACTACCTTAAGCTGTACATAACAGAGGCTACACATGGATTGAGAGCCTTGAATTTGATTATCTCATCAGAGAATATTGTTGTAAACGAAGCATCACGTCTTCCTCCAGTTGGTAAAAGTGACCATGAAGCGATCATTTGAGTGGTGGAAGCAATGTCAGGACTTTTGTGGGAAAGAATTATATCTGGAACTATAGGGCAGACAGTTATGCCAAACTGTGGAGGCAGCTTGCAGATTTTGTGGAATGAGGAATTGCATGAGAAGGAAATCAATGCTGCTTGGTCTCTACTCTGGCATTATTATCTGGCAGAGGCAACGACTCAGTGTATTCCAAAGGTGAGGAAATCAAATAAGGTAGGTGTAAAACAGATGACTTAAGAGGTGAAACGTGCAGTCTGGAAGAAAAAGGCATTGTAGAAGTGGCACAAGATGAGTGGAGATAATCAGTTACGTGAGGATTACAAAGAGCAAGCAAGGAAAGCAACTCACTCAGTAAGGGGAGCAACAGTTAGCAAATTATACTAAAGGAAATCCTAGGAAGATTTTTTTGATATGTGGCAGAAGGAAGAATAATTATGGAAGGATGATGTTGGTCAGTGATAATGGGAGAATGATAAACACTGAGGAGGATATTGTAGAGGTCTTTAATGAGCAGTTCATCAAAGTATTCCATATTTGTGAATGTAATATAATGCAGAACTTGAGAACAGTGGGGAATGGGGGAGGAACTATTGATGGTAAGTGAGCAGGAGGTATATGAGGAATTTAAACTTGATGTCAACAATGTCTTGAGGGAATGTTCCAGCGAATTAACAACAGCGGTAATGTACATTTATAGATTAGAGGCTTTGAATTATAGGCTAATCTGTTTATCTGGTCAAGATGTTTGAAGTTAGTGAGGACAAGGATTCAGAACTGGGTGGACAGCAGTAAAATTCTCTTTAATGGATAGTATGAGTTTGCTAAAAGAAGATTGTGTTTTAGCAATCTGCTTACTTATTATAACAAGATGACAAACACATTGGACAAGGGGATATATATTTATATATATATCTATATATATATATAAAAGTCTTTTGATAAATTGATAAATTGCCACATAACATACTAGTAGTTATTTGGAATAGATGAGGTTGGATAGTAGATTAGTGCATTGGATTTGAGATTTGCTGTCTGATAGGTATCACCAGGTTGTGTATGGGGAAAGTGATATATCAGAAGAGAGAAGCCACTAGTGGTGTGTCCCAGGGATCCGTTTTGGGACCACTGTTGTTAAATTTTTATGCAAATGATATTGGAAAGGGCTTAAATGATGATATACAGTTGTTTGCAGATGATGCAAAGTTGGGGAAAGTTATCAGAAGTAGAAGAAAATGTAGCTTTGCAAGAGGATCTAAATAGACTGAATGAGCAAGTGTGTTAGGATGTCAGTTTAATGTTGCAAAGTGTAAGGTTTTAAAATTTGGGAAGCAAAGATGGGATGTGGAGTATGGGATTGCTGGGGATATTTTAGGGAAGGTGGAGGAGATGAAAGATTTGGTTATGGTAAATAGGGAGTTGAAAATTTGTGGATATTGTGCTAAAATTGTGAAGACAACACAGTGGATTATGAGGATGATGTAGAGAACACTGACATGTAGAAGTAAGGATGTTTTGATTACATTATGCAAGGCTTTGATCAGGCTGCATATGGATTACTGTGTGCCAGCATTTCATCATCCTTTTGAAAACCTAAGTAAGTGATGAGTATTCAGAGACGATCAACTTAGTTGGTTTCTGGAATGTGGAATATGAGGACAGATGGAGAGAATGCAAATTACAGAGCCTAGTGGAAAGAACAAAGAGGGGACACATTATCAAGATGTATAAGTTGGTAAGATAAAATTTATAATTACCAGATTAACATGGATGATATTTTTCACAGAATATCTGGAAGTAGGGAGAATGAGAGGCCATCCCTGTAAATTGTATACAGTGGGTGTGAACATGTGGGTGAGGAGTAGAATTTTTGCATGGAGTTACCTCTTGGTAACTTGGACCACAATCTCATACAAATTTCTTTTGCCATAGGACTCCCTTCACTCACCAGTTCAGTCTTCTGTCCTTTGGCACTACAAGGGTGCAACTGGGAGGACCTCTGCGACTTCTATTCCTCTTTCCCATGGTCCGACTTCTGCTTCAGTACTTCTAATCCATACACCAACTCAGACTGAATAACAGAAATCATCCTCACAGAAATGAAGGCTTTCATCCCTCATTCCACTCCAAATTCTCAGCCACTAACCAAGCCTTGGTTCTCAAAAACTCCAAGGAAGTATCAACTGTTGTGTCGTTTATTTATGCAAATCATCATAATACTGTGCCTATCAAACATATACAATTGCTCTACGTATTAGCCTGGATTTTTGGTCATATCTCCTTTTTAGACATAAGGGAATATATATTTTTTTATTGACTGCACCAGTCTATGCCCTATAATAATTTAATACACTATTCAGAGAGACATTTCCAATAATCCAATATATATTTATTCCCTCACTCTTTCAGACAGTCGTGGCCAAACCCCTCTACTAAACTTCATCCTCCCGCGACAAGTTCATAAATTTTAGAGTGGTGGGTTGATGCTCAGGCAAGACTCAATTTGAGGTAAACAATACATGTTTATTTACAACGTTAAGTACAATACACAATTATATAAAATCACACTTACTAAAAGGTTAAGATAGGAAACTCGATTCACACAAGCACTGCCTGATGCAAGTAAGAGTTAATATTTGACAAAGTGCTATATACAGACTTCATTAATACAATTCATTCATTCATCTGAAATCACCCTTTATAATCTTGGGGACACTAAGTTAAATTAACCTCAATATATGGTTCTTAGTTTCTCTCTCTTTACAATGCTATTAAAACCATTTAAGTAATCTGGACATTTGGCTATAGCCTACTGCATTAAGAGTTCACAGGTTAGAATTGTCCTGACATTATACACTTCTCGTATCTAAAGTTCTTCATACAAATAGGCTCCAAAATTTTAGTAACAGAAGTTTACATTACCTTCACTGTCATGGAATGGGTCCACTGGTTAATACTGCTTTTGTAGTTCCTGAGGTTTGATTCTTTGCCTGGATCACGTGCAGTGTCAGATTCCTGCTATGTGGGCTATTCTCTATCCGCTCTATGGCTACTTTTGTCATCTAAGAATTTTAGGGGAACATCCACGACATAGAACCCGCTTTAAATGAAAGCGCTAGTTACGTTGCGCTGGAACTCTGTCCGTAGCTTCATGGACTGCCTGATTCAAATTTCCCACTGCCACTCATCCTCGCCTGCTGTACGGCCTGGAAACCACTACCTCGATCGGACCTCTTCACGACCACGAATCCCAGGAAAAAAGCCCTCTGTCTCCTCCTGTAATCGCTTATATTTTTCATTCATAGCACCCCTATTTTCTCCTGAAACCCTAGTGCGGCGCTATGCTATTCTCGATCTCCGATGATGTCAGTATTTTTTTTTCTGTCGTAGGATTCAGGGAACTGCTATTACACACATCTCTTTCCTTAGCAGCCTCAGGTGCTTACGCCAGCACGTACCAAACCTTTGGACCCACTCTTACAACTTGCTCAGTGGAATATTCAAGTTAACCTTAGCTGAATGGTATAAAATAAAATTTGAACAACACATTACATCGCTACACTGTTATACCTCTTTACCATTTTATAATCTGACACGTTCTTAGTGTTATATTTCATTACCTAATATAATTTAACATATTTAATACATTCCAATTTGGTTTTGACGAACTGCAAGCATTTTCTTCTTTTAAATATCTATGTTATGCTTGTTGAATTTTGAATGATTTGCCGATACTATGAGACAAGACTATTCAGAGTTCAACACAACGCACTGGAAAAATGGTTCACCAACTGGAGGATTCAAGTAAACGCCCTCAAAAATTCAGCCATGTTATTCTCTAGAAAAAAAGGTCTGCATTAAAGAAGACATCTTGCTCTCTGGTCAAAAGATCCCATGGCAATCAGAGACTGGATAAGAAACTCCTTTTTAACAAGCACATCAATTTCATTGGCTCCAAGACATCCAAAGTAATTGCTCAACTCTACCCAATGGTCAACCGCAAGAGTAAGCTGAACTTACAAAATAAATTACTACTTTACCGGATGGTCATACATCCAGTTATTACCTACGCCTCACTAGCATGGAGTCACACTTCACGATCAAACATTTCAAAACTACAAAGAATCCAAATTAAGTGCCTAAGGGTAATTCAAGATATCCCATGGTTTATCAGACATTCACAGATTCATCGAGAAACCGGCATTCCATACATCTCCTCCCTTCGTGATCTTGCAGAAAAATTCTTCGTCAAGTCAAGTTCACATTCAAACCCGCTGATTGTACAAGCTGTCAATTACAATGAAGCAGAGTACTACAAATACAAAAGACTGAAGGCTATTCTACTCCCAGCTTATCATAACTAATATAACTGCCCCCAGAGGGTGAGCTTAAAGCTCACAACACTCCCTTTCTCAAATAACTTCCTTTACAGACAAAAGGGAATATATGAGGAGCATTTTTGCTTCACCCATTCTGACAGTAGCATCATTATACATTATGTGTACCTCTGCTTCTCTTTCCTTCTCTAGGTATCCAGTAAGTGGTGAGTTTATTATATGTCTCATCTCGCTTTCTTGTCAAGTGTCTTGCCCATTTCCATTTTAGGGATTTTGCTGTTCTTATGACATCAGTGACTTGTTTTCTGACTTATTTCTAGGGCTCTTCTATCCATTTGATGTTTAACATACTTTCCATTGATCTTTGGCATGTTCTTAGCTTGGTCACTTGTTTAGTTTTTAGTGACTGTGTTTGTGATCCATAGGTTAGAATGTATGATCATATGAAGTTTGCATTTTAGGCTAATTTGTAGGTCTCCCTTCATCCACTCTTTCAAACTCAATTGCTCCTCCAACCACTGGTGATTCTGGCATCTGTTTCTTTTTCCATCCTGTTTTTAAATGATATTATCTGGCCCAAATATTTAAAATCTTCTTCATAACTTATTATTCTGTTTTCACCAGTTATTTGGATTACTGTGTTGTTAGTCATAAATAAATATATTTATATTTATTTCTGTTGTTGCTGATATCTGATCTGTCACCCTTCTTATGAAGTAGCATTATTTCTGAGTTTAACCACTGCCTTGGTACTGTTTCTGTATGTAGGATGCCATTGTATAGTTTAAGAAGTTCTGGTAATAGTTCCTCAAGTCCTATTTTGAAGAATTCTGCTGTAATTTGATCACCGTCCTGTGCTTTGCCATTTTTTATTTGTTTGACTTCCTGTGTTCTATTTATTCTTCGGTGATTTCCAAGGATTATCACACGTTCTAGTTGGTTGTCTGTTAGACTATTTGCTTGAATACAATTCTTGGTAGAATTTTGTTGCTATTTTAAATTTGTCAGGCAAAATCATCTATTAAGGAAGGGATCCATGATTTACCATTTTTAAGACTATTTTTTCCAGTTTTTAAAGATGTGCATTGTTCTAGGGTTTGTTTGATTTTATTTATGTTGAAATTCCTTAGATATCTTTTGTAATTTCTCTTTTGACTAATTTATTTAGTTTAACAAACTCTGTTTTATTTTGCATTGATTGAACCTTTTTTTCCTTTAGTAGTTCTAGTTCTCTTTGTTTTATTAAGTTTTTCGTATTGTCAGTTATTTTTGACTCTATTTCCCTTATTTGCTACTTAGGGTTAGTATGCTTACATCATTGCTTCCTCTATATTATCGCAAAGCTCTTGAGTATTGTTTAGCCTGGTTGATTTTTGAGTTGTTTATATTTGCCTTAAATTGTCTCTAAATTAACCTTTTTAATTAACCTTAAATTAATTATTTAGCCTGGTTGATTTTTGAGTTGTTAATATTTGCCTTAAAATTGTCTCAAAATAATTTCTTCTGGTTTCTTTGTAGATCTTGAACTCCTTGTTGTCTGTTTCTAAACCAATTTAACCAATAGGTGATATCCCACCTATTGTGTTAAAAATCTGTTCCCCCAGAACTAACATCTCTCCTGTATTGCATCTTCAGTCTATCCTATTCATCTGGCATCTACCCTACAACATGGAAGCAAGTCCACATCCAACCCATCCCAAAGAATTACCCTCCAATTGCCCTCACTTCTGTTCTCTTTAAAATTATCAAGAAAGTCATCAATCAACTCTTGAAACACCAAGAGTTATACCAACTAATCAGTGACCAGCAGATGGATTCTGCCGCTTGCAATCTACAGCTGATCTTGCTTTCATTATTCAACTCTGGACTCAAGCCATGGAGAAATTTGGAGAAACTTGCATCATTGCCCTTAACATTTCAAAGGCATTTGATCAGGTGTGCCACAAGAGTCTACTTAACAAACTGCCACCCTTTGGTCTGCCTTCCTCATCCTGCAACTGGATCATCAACTTTCTCACTGGTCGTTCCCTATGTGTCATGGTGGACAGTTTACTCCCCTCATATTTCCCCACAGTGCAGGAATACCCTTGAGTTCTGTTCTTTCAACCATTCTCTTCCTCTTGTATATAAACGACCTGATCTCTCAAACTTCCCATCCTATCCATAGCTTTGCCGATGACAGTACACTCTATTCTGTCATGTTGTACCATCATTTTATATTTTGATTTAAGCCAATTAGAATACAACTTGGTCGGCTAAATCCCAAATTGTCAGCCCATCCTCGATCGTTCAGTATCCAGGTAGATACCTAACAGGGCACCCCCACGAAGAAGTGAGGATTGGACAAGTCAGAATCCCTGGTCAGTTCTCTGCATTTCTTTACAGGCTAAGTGGAGGTCTCCTCTAAGTTATACAGTTTTGACCCTTACGCACCATGGGAATATAACAAAGATCTCTATTTAAGTTTTGTAGATCTGGAAAAGGCATATGAGGTGCCAAGAGAGAAGCTATTCAAAACACTACAGTTATATGGTGTCAGTGGGGCATTATATCAAGCAGTAATTAGTCTTTATTTGAGTTGTAAGTCAGCAGTTAGAACTGAAGGAAGTACAGGAAGATGGTTTAATGTTAAATCTGGTGTCAGACAAGGATGTACATTATCCTCTCTGTTTTTCATTATCTATACGGATCACATTATGAAAGAAAGTGGTATTAAACCTGATATCAAAATTGGAGATGTTAATCTCAGCTGTTTGCTTTATGCGGATGATGTTATACTTCTAAATAAATCCGCTTGAGGTCTGCAAGATTCCCTCACTAAATTGAATAACTGTTGTAATAGATATGGTAGGAAGGTCAGCAATAACAAGACAAAGACAATGAAAATAAGCAGATGCATTGAAATTATCACCTGCATTGTGAATGGAGAACCTATAGAACAAGTAAAACGTTTCAGCTACTTAGGCACAATTTTTAGTGAAGAATGTAAATTAAATATAGAAATAGAATTAACAAAAACTGGCATGGTAGGAAGTCAACTGAATAAATTTATATGGAATAAGAGAGAAATTAGTCAAAATACTAAATTATCTGTATACAAGACAGTGTTCAACCACTTCTAACTGATGGATCTGAGAGCTAGGTTCAAAAAAAAACACTAGAGACCACAGATATGAAAGTCATGAGAAAGATTAGGAGCATGAACAGATGGCATCAGTGACAATATCATATTAAAAAACAAGGTTATGAGGAAAGAATTTGAAAAAAGACCCAGAGGAAGACCAAGATATAGGTGGATACGGTAAAAAGTGCCTTAGAAGACAGAAATATAAGATCTGATAATGTTGAAGTCTTGACTGGTAACAGACTGATTTGGAGGAAACTTGTAGATAGGAAGTTAGTAATAATGTAAATGTTTCATGTAGTACTATCATATCCAGTATGCTCCTTGAGGGTACATGGCAGGAATTTGATGATGGTGAGTACACTCTATTTCCTCCTCTTCCTTCAAAAAATCTTATAGTGCTCAAGTATTAGAATCCTCAAGATCTACCATGAACCAGTGACCTGAACACAGATCCTCTATCTATATCTCAGTGGGACAAGGACAACCTTGTAAACTTCAGTACCTCCAAAACGCAGTCCTGTCTGATCTCTCACAAGAAAGAACCTCACAATTCCTTCCACTTACCCCCAATAATACTGAGATATCCTAACAGGGTCAGATTTCTCTTCTCAGACTGACCTGCACCTCTGACCTTTCCTGGCATAACCACATTTCAACTATAGCTTCTGTAGCTGTCAAAAAACTTTGTGTACTTGTTTCCTGGGCTGATGAGAAAAAATGCACATTAATGGATTAGTGATTTCACTCACACTCAAATCTATTGATAAGATTATGTAGAAGTTAGTAGTGCCCAGCACAAACCTTGATATCTTTCATCTTAAAAAAATTTGACATACGGTTTTTTCCCTCTTTAATATGCATAAATATAATCAGAAGTATTTGTGAGGTTACATTCTACTATATGCTGCTGTGAAATGAAATGCATCCACAGCATTTGTTAAATGATACTATATTTGAAGGCCTATTGTTTTTAGTTCTTGGTGTCCCCATTACAAATATTTCTTTTCTAATTCACTTTGGCATTCCTTTTTCAAAGAGATCTGGAAGTTAATATAGTTCAGTGTGTTTGAAATATTTTAAACATATATAAATCAAATGAAACATATACACACGCACTAGATTATTCTAGCAATTGATAATGGCATTATGAGTATTTCTAAAGTTGAGAAAATTGTGAACCATTGTCCTATTGATTGTTTGGTTCTTTCCTCTGCCAGTTGCTGGATAATTGCTATTGTATCTAAAGAAATTATTATAATATACAGCATGTTTGGTGTTATATAACTTTTTGTAAATAATAGCAAATTGAAAAGTTTACTGGGTTGTTTCACATAATGAAACAATGTAGGTAAATTTCATAGGGTGTGTTTTATTTTTCACATAATCCTTATGTATCAGCATATTTCACAGTTAACCTAAAGTAAATTAACTCAGTAATAACAAAGAAAACAATGCAATGAACCAATTATATTATAAGAATTATATTCATCAAGTGTTATGCGAGTGCACAGATAGTGGCTGTTCATTTGTTAAAAAATGTTAACATTGGAATGCCACATGTTGTGACATTTCAGTGTTTGATTTTTATCTTTTATGATGATCCTAGCTGCTGTACCATTTGTAAATCATTATGGCAATTCTGATACAATATTTCAACAATATTTCTGATACAAAAAAAGGAAAAAAAGTCAGTTTCCCCACAGATTCATGTCTATTTTAACTCACAAAGAGATCGATCCTTTTTAATTTTAGTCCCTAGCTTTCAACAGAACTGTCAACCTCAAATTCTTTCAATAGGAAAATAAACACAAAAACTGCTTCTACCTATATAACAGCAGCACATAAATTGTAAGCTTTCTTTAGAATGAATTTTACTTTCCATACGAAAGTATGGAAAGTAAAATTCATTTCATATACATAAAATGTCTGCTCGGTTAGCTGAGTGGCTATGCGCTTTGCAACCATATGCCTTGGAAAGGAGTGTCCTATGTTCGATTCCCGTCAACGACGTGAGGAGCTTAAGCATCTTTCTCAGACATAGCCAAGTTAGCTGGTCTTGGGCATGGACTGCAGGGTTTTTCCTCCTATAAGCAGGCAAACCTTCCCCGTGAACACATCTACAGACGTAGGACACACCAGGAGGCATAAAGCTAGCGACTCTATCCTCAGGATAGGTACGGCTTAGAAGGGCTAAAGATAGTCCAATTACAGGCCACTAGGCCCATTACTGTGAATATGTGAAGGGAAGAGGATATATATAAAATGAGAAACAATAAAAAATTTTTCCAGTTTGCTTTAACTTAGTCCTTGAACTTATTCTTAACTGTCTTCCCTTCTCATTCTCCTATTTCCGACTTGTAATTTCTGTTGTATCTCCATATGCTGATGATACATAACAACCACAATTTTTCTTTTTCCCTGTTTTCTTCTCCTTGGGACAGCTGGCCATTCATATCAGCCATTGTGCTTTATCATATCAGTCAATGCAACTATTGTTGCATTGCCATTACAGGTTCCAGCACTGCATTTCAAATGGCAAGAAAGATCTTTTGATAGTGGAGGAAAGTTATTCATTTATAATTTTTCAATAAAAATAGCAGAAATTCTTTTTTACTTACGGAGGTTCAACAAAGTAAGTTCACTTGATTACTTCCTTTCTAAACAATTTCACTGTACATCTAAGCAAGATTCCTATCTATGTGTGTGTGGGGGACAGTACTTTTGTTTCTTAAGTATTTTATAACACGTATCTTATAATACTTTCTCATGGCATACAAATGTAAACAAAGGCAAATATACATTAAAATAACTACTTAATAACTTATTTCAGTAAACTTTAAATTTAGTTTATTTCTTATTTACATTTTTGGGATATCAGAATATATAAGGATGTATTGCAGAAAGAGCCCGGTAATAACAATGAAAAAAAAAATGCAGTGATTCATCATATCTTGAGAAATATATTGAGCATATTTCTCAAGATATGATGAGATGTCACCTCTTGTGACATCTCATTAGGACTACCACTGATTTCAGCAGTAGAGACCAGTGCCACCACCTCATATTCCTAAACCCATGCTGGCAACATTATCATCTAAAATACTGCAAATTTGCAGTCCATTTTTCTGAGTTGTAGGAGTAATATCTGGGTTTATAATTGGGGATGGGGTTTACATGCTTATGCCAAGGATTGACTAATTTGGGAACTAGTTGAACCTAGAAAAAAAAAAATCTCATTTGTCTCCTAGAATCAGTCATATAACTGTCTTTCTTGTTCTTCTCTCTCTCTCTCTCTCTCTCTCTCTCTCTCTCTCTCTCTCTCTCTACCACACACAGTAGAAGCATGCATTATCATACTAACACAGTCACTGTTCAGCTATTTTATAGGATACTTCAACAATAAGAAAAGAGTTTTTTCTCCAAAATAACTTCACTAATGATCTGTAAATGCCATTTATTCATTTCTTCTTTTAATAGTGTACTTTTTAATATTTTTCTATATGGTATGTTTGCTTTAATTTATTTTTAGATGATAGACAAATGGGAACCAACACCTCGGCATTTTCTCCGACTTGATATAAGATCATTACTTCAAGATGTAGCTATTACTGAAGTAAGTAACGAAAACTGTATATTAGAATTTGGATATCAGTATTTCTTGATAAAAAATATTGATAATTCAAAATATACTAGCAATTCTAGTTGGTTCAAGTTCTTAAACCATTTATTCCTTTATTTGCTTGTTTTAATTTTGTTATTACAGGCATAATAAAATATAACACATTAGGTTCTTGATCATCATAATATAGTGAATCACTGCGGATGTTTTTAAACAATTGTGTGTGTGTGTGTCTGTCTGTCTGTCTGTCTAAATGGTGTAAATAAAGCATTGATTTATGTTAGATATGTAAACAAAGGATTTAGAAAACTTTTGCAAATAAAGTTATTCTGAATAGCTTGGTTTAAGGAATACCATCCAATTTGGTTATATTGGATGATAATAAGGTTGTCATATTTACGAATAATTGTAATGTTAACCAGTGTATCACTTTTTCACTTCACTAAAAAGTTATCTTTATTTGTAATAACAGTAGTGTGAGGTAAGTTTATCCCATGGCCTATGTCAATCTTCTTTACACCACCATCATTACCAAATTTAATCATTTTAATGTTAGTATCTAATGCAGTGGTTCTTAACCTTATCAAAGTCATGGAACACTTGATTATAAGAAAAATTTGGAGAACACCAAAAGCATTAAGGTCATAAAACTAACAATAAAAATATGCATGGACATGCCTTTTATAAAAATGGAACATTTCAATGCGATACTTGAGTTTGTTGGCTTTTGCAGATTTCAGTAATATCAGGTCTAATATGTGATATAGCTACCTGTATCTCTTTGTCTCTATTAGTAAGTCTTAAAACCTTTTTAGTTTTTATATTGGTTAATATTGAGAAACCGAGCTCACCCAAATATGATGTTGAAAACTGTAACAAAATTTTCAGTGTCCTTGTGGAGAGAGGTATTTGGCTTGGACAAAAATCCAAAATTTCTCAAGAGTTATTTCAGAGAATTTCATTTTTAGAGTACGATCTGTTGACAAGGTAACTAATTGTTCTTCTTGTAACGAAAATTCACAACTCGATATATTAACAGTGCCAAATGGATTTTGTATGCAATCATAATTGTGTATTTAAGGAAGGAAAATAACTTGAAATCTTTTCTTTCAGTATTGTTAAATGTTCTGTTATAATGGAAATAATTTTCTTGACATTTTTATTATGGAGCAAAGGAAACATATCTACTTTATTTTTTTCTGATATGTGGTTTTCCCAAAGAGAGAATTTTTTCTGAAAAGCTGACAATTTGGCAATGGATGTCAAAATATTTTCATCTTCTCCCCCCCCACCCTCGATACTTGTATTAATTCTATCTAAGGAATTGAAAATATCAGCTAAATATGCCATTTTGGCACACCAAATATCATTTTGAAGACATTTTAGACAAGCATCTGTACCTTCATTTTGAAAAAAGGCCAATAATTTATTCTAAAATTCGGAATATCACTTTACCCCTGAAAAACCATCTTATTTCAGTGTGCAAAAGCAAAGATTCATACTTGGCTTCCTAAGTTTTTTTAAAAAGGCACGCTTTTAAAGGTCTTGACTTGATGTAATTTACCATATTTACAATTTGGTTTAATATTGCTGGTAATGTTTTTGAAACTAGGGATTCTTTGTTCAAAAAGCAGTGTGTAGATATAATTTTTGGGTTTATTTTCTTTGCAAGGGTAGCAAATCCTTTAATAGAGCCTACCATTGATGGAGCATCATCCAAATTCTGACACACATCTCCCATGAAATTTTAAAATTTTCTAAATATGACATAATAGAGTCAAAAATATCTTTTCCTGTTGTACATTCAGTAATTTCTCTGCAATATAGAAATTGATTCACTATTTCGTTTTCATTAATGAAACAAACGAATCCTAGTATATGAGCTTTACCGCTAGTGTCAGTGGACTCATCAATTTGTAAAGAAAAATGCTGTTTGGAAAGTTTATTGGTAACTATTTTCTCAATATCATCTGACACATGCAACAATAAAAAATAAAATTAATTATATATTTTATTGTATCGTCCAAATGAGGAATTTTCATAATTTCCTTTTTTGCTTCGTTGCCAAACATAATATTTACTATTTCACAACATGCTGATAAAATAAGAAACTGCTTTTTTTGTGGTTTTAATTTTGCAGCAATTAATTCAGCTACCTTATGTGATGCAAGTTGTGCCTTATCGGAAATTTGAAGTCTTTTCAAAATATTTTACTTGTTTAACTTGCATGTCCAACAATCTCTTGAAATAATCTTTAGTTTTTGAATATTATTTCAAGAGATTGTTGGACATACAAGTTAAACAAGTAAAATATTTTGTAAAGACTGTTAAAATTTCCGATAAGGCACAACTTGAATCATATAAGGTAGCTGAATTAATTGCTGTAAAATTAGAACCACAAAAAAAGCAGGGTCTCTTATTTTACCAGCATGTTGTGAAATAGTATGTGAAACATTATGTTTGGCAACGAAACAAAAAAGGAAATTATGAAAATTCCTCATTTGGCCGATACATTAAAAAATAAAATTAAAGATATATCAGATGATATTAAGAAAATAGTTATAACAATCTATAATAGTTATAATTCTATTGGCGTGCTTCGTAGTAAAGTGGCTTTTCAACTTAGCAGGAACTATTATGCTATTAGATAGTTTTTCCCCACATACAAGACACTGGGGAATAGGACATCCTTCCTCACTGGTTCATGTAAAACCGCAACTTAAATATTCATCTGAATATTGTCTATTAATTTTTCTTATTTTATTATGTATAATACTGTCTTCTGTATGAGACGTATTTGCAGCAATGTCATTACTACTACTTCCAGTTGTACTTGCCCCATCATTAATATTTGCCTCAGAATCACGTTTTTGTTTAATAATAAATTTATCCGTTATTTATCCATTTAACTACTACAATGTTAGACTAAATGCACATTAAAAATGGACTGCGCTATTACAATGTCACACAACACAAACCAAACACACATCACTGAATGACTGTATTAGAGATGCTACTCCCCGCTCCTCCTGCAAACACATGACCTATAAACGATATTCTATTGTTTTAGAAGTTAACGCGCATAGCAGTCTTCAGTTGTTAGGATCAGAGTAGCCGATTTCACTCAGAATGTGTCATGTGACATCTTTCACCAGCAGAACACTTGTAACCAGTTCATGGGAGACAAGTGTTCCGGGGAACACGGGTTAAGAACCACTGGTCTAACGTAATAGATTTATGCATCTTCTTCTTTTCACTGGAAGAAACATCAACCTTACTTTGAATTTTATCTGTTAACAAAAATAAAGTAAGTTATAAACAGTTTATAATTCACAGTGAAATACCTAAACACAGAGCTGTAGTGAGAAACAGTGCAGTAAACAAACAGAATCCGCGAAAACTGCGTTAGTTGAGTGACATTAAATCCATTTTGTGAACAAAAAGCAGGGTGTTCGCATAAATGGCTATTGAATATAATTGAAAAGTCATAGTAGTGGACTGTCATAAGTCAGATTATGGTTGTATATTTTTACATGAATAAAATTAACCTGTACTCATTTTAAATGTTTTTTTTTTTTTTCTTCAAAAGTTAAGAAAAATTTTTTGATTCATTAAAGCATGTAAATCTCTAGTCATGGACCCACTCTGATTGTCATCATTTTCTGGTGTATATATATTCTCATGGAGTGTTATAGTAGTCTTAGTTAATATTTCATGCCTAATTACTAATCAAGAACTTTTTTCCACACTAGTCTATTATTTATCAGTTCCATGATTTCATCAGCTCTTGCATTTTTATCTTTAAAATTACTACTAATTGCTTCTTAATTTCAATATAACACATTTATGAAACAATTGTTATCTGAGAAAAAAAAAAATGTAGAAGCACATTTGAACATATTCTGCACTCCTATCATCTACAAAATAGGATGCCAGTTATTATTCTGTGCTTTGTCTGTCACTGTACTGTATTGTGCACTTGTTCATTCGAAGGCTTAGGAAGTGCTTCCCAAAGGCACTTGCAAATTACATGTCTGACAAACGTAAAACTCAACTTCTTAAAAATTAATAAGTCAATGAAACCAAAATAATAAGGAAATTCTTACAGTGAAATGTGGATTTTTCCAAATTATTGATATCAAGTTCCCTTTACATTTTAAAAAAATAAATAAATAGGAAAAATATAAATAAGGACCCAACCATAACTCATTTCACTAATATTCATAAACACACAACTAGAAGTGGACTGCTTCGTGGAGGAGTCACTTAGTTGGAAACCATATGCCTTTTCAATGTGTCCATTTAAACAATACTCTAGAAGTGGTAGCCATCCACATTTCAGTGGTATTTCTTATTAATGTATATTACATTTATAATTACCTGTTTTTCAGTTACATTAAATCATAATCACACATTACCTTAGTACTTGCAATGTGTGATTATAAAAGTATTTCTTGTGGATAACTTAATAGAATACTGGCTGGAATAGTGTAAACACAAATGGGCGAGGCTGGATTGTTGAGCATACAGCAGACTCTCTCTCTTCTTAATATTTGTTGAAAGTTAATTTATCTCTTCCTAATAATGGATATGCTACATTCTTTAATATTCCTATCTACTCATTCTGCAGTGAATCTTGATAGATCAATTTGATCTTCTGTCATTCTACCATATCTCATGTGAGATGTCAAAACAACAGAGGGAATCGATCATTTTCCTGTTCTTGCACCATATTCATATGAACCATGCTCATCTACATGGATTTCCACCACTCCATTGTATCACCTGTTCCATGGTAGATGGGACCTCTCAGTAATAGTACTGGATATTTTCATTGTTTTTACATTCTTTGTTCTGCTTCTCCTGAATCTTTAATGATCTTATTACTGGATCCCAGTTACAACATAACTCGGATTCAGTGCACTGATTCTCTGTTTTTCTTGCATGACCCATGGACATCCTGAAAAAGGCATTCCGAGAGTCTTGCATTTCTTTGGTTCCTGCTTTGGCAAGATGGGTGGACTTCAATGGCCTTGCCAGGATCACTTAGCTAATGGTATTGAAGTTATGTCACTGCATATGGTTTTAGGATTGTCCCAATGCTTCCTGCACTAGTAGTAACTGATTTCTGCTACCAACCACATTTATTGCTTGCTGGATAGTGGGCAAGTATGTTTGACAACATGGAAAGAGGGATTTTGGCACCAAACTAAAAAATCCCTTTGAACAAATCCTGCATCAAAAAACTTTCAAAGGCCCTTAAGATTCCAACCAAGTACAGATACTGTTGATAGACATATGATAAGATGAATAGCAAACAGACTACTTCAGACATGCATATTTATATGCTCATTCACAATATGCCCACCCAGTATTTCCTCAATATCCATAAAACTGGCGCAGAGATGAGAGGGAAAATGTCACTCATTATTGCAAAAGTTTAAGGATTGGCAGGATCTCCGAGGACCATTAAAATCTGTATTCTGGTGATATTCTTGCTGAAACATCATTCAATAAAACTAGCCTTCAAAATATTGTTACAAGTAATATACATTGGAATGGGAAGAACTGGAAGAACCTTGATGGCCTAGCCCAGGAAATATGTTTAGAACTTAAAGGTAAAGGAGTGAGTGACAGCTAAGAGATAGATCCTAAATGGATTGTCATATATAGCTTTTACCAGGAATATCATTCTTACTTTTCACACAAAAGCATCCAATATCATAAAAAGTGTGATATTTAAACTGTCATGTTAGGCTGTCCCTGTCTAATAAACTAAGATGATTTAAGTATCTGAAACGTAGGCATGCCCAAACAACTTGTCATAACTCTACTATCTGTACTACATCAGGCACAGATAGCCCTTCTATTTTTGCCTGATATGGTAATGAAGACCACAATAAATCTTGTTTTATAAAGACTTAAATGAATCAATTGTGAGGAAGCCCATGTAGCCCAATCCCATGCATACAAAAGGTGCCAGGATGAAAAAGAAATACAAAACATAAAAACCAAACAAAATGTATCACATTAGGATTCATAGAGAAAGCTAGCCAGCCACCAGAACACTTGTCTTGAAATCCTCTTATTTTGAGTATGTGGCAGGTAAGAAAATATAAAAATAAAACAACATTGTATGTTTATATCTCCATCCAGTAATTTCAGCATACCTGAACTTTATGATCATGAGTTCTTTTCTGTGGAGTGCATTAGTTGACTGACCCATTGCGATATTATTCCTGGAGCAGCTTTCAAAATCGTCCTGCTCTGTGAGATCCCACTTGTTAAAAAAATTATAGCAAGGACAGCATGGAAAGAAAACCTCAACATCCTCTAATCATAGAAAAATATGGATAGTTCTGAATCCACTGGATGTAAACTAAACCTGACAACAGCTCCTGACATAATGATGTATGAATCATTTTTCTAGAGGAAACAATTATCATTGGCCTTCATATTTCCCAAAATGTATTTATAGATTTAGCCAGACCAAGATAATCCCTCAGACATTGGACAAGTTCCACAAAGCCAAATCTTAGAAATATTGTAATATTGAAATATTGTTACAGTGGAACTGTTTTGGATTCTTCCAAAATAATCACGATATCAAGGTTTATCTGCAGAACACAAATCTATCTATTTCTGTCTACAGGAGATTTAAAATCTAGTGACCCCCAGCCCTAGGTAGTTCACTAAAGTTTGCAAGGACAATACTGGAGACAGACCTGCTTGTTGCTATCCTGGGCTGCCATACTCCTTTTCATTGCATCTGGCTTAATACTGTTCAGGAAATGGTAGCCATATTCCTATTATTGCAATTTGTTATTATAATGTGTTTTGTTTATTTACCACGTGGTTCTGACTTGACACTTATGACCTTGGGAATCTGATGTTGCAATTGCTTCAGTCCGCACTTGTTATGGGTTGACGCAATTTTTAACTGATGGACCCTCGAAGTGGAGGAGGTTATGGGTTCCGAAGTATGTTGTCATACCCTTGAAAAAAAGTATCACTTATATTCCCTAAGAAGAAGATGGACAGAAACTGGAAATCTTCTTCTGAAAGTCAAACATATCCCATCAGGGCTGCCAATAAGTGGAGTGCTAATATTTAGGTGGTATTTCTGAGCTAATCTCAAATATCCTCAAGAAACAGTCTAGTACTTTTGTTGTTTCTTATCAACAAACTCCTCCCGGTTACCTTCTAACAAGGATAAATGGACCCCCCCCCCCAAGTTTGTACCATGTTCCCTGTGACTGTTATCTCTTTTACTTGTGACACATTGGATCTTCTGTGGATAAAAAGACTACAAGAACACCAGTCACATATCACTTATGATATGCCTGAGACTTCATATTTAGCACAAATAGATTTTATGCTGACCATAGAATCTTCTTGTCAAGAACTATTCTGCTTCAAAGTTGTCACTTAATTTGAATTCAAGGAGGGGCTGAAGTGTTACTGCACTGCCCATATTTGAATCTTCTTGTCAAGAACTATTCTGCTTCAAAGTTGTCACTTAATTTGAATTCAAGGAGGGGGCTGATGTGTTACTGCACTGCCCACATTTGAATCTTAATGTCTGCCTCTCCTTAGCAAAAGTTTGAAAAAGTCTTTATTCTTATTAGTCATTAGGAGTAGTTTTTAAAATTGCATCCTGCTATCTCTGTACAATATTGTGCTAGTTTGTAGCTCACGCTGTTTTGAAATCCATTGTTGTTTTTCTACTTTCCTTGAATTGTCTAACACACCGAAGGTGATCTGTTAGATAGAAATATTTGTTAATAAAGTTCTTTATTAATTTTGCATGTTTACATGTTTCGATAATTCTTTCTGGTTTCATCATCCTTCTTCTCTCCAAAACAGGAAAGAGTGAACACGAGCAACCAGTTACTGACCTTTTGCTATGACAAATAGCATAAAAGATTAGAGAAAATAGTAAATGTGAGAGTTTTCTATTTAGAAAGCAATGTCTTCTCTCCTCTCTAACACCTTATGTGGCTTTCATATCATTCAACATTGGACCCTTTGATCTGTTTAGAAACATGTATAAGAAATGCATTCCTCAAACAAGAATATCTGGTTTCAGTTTTTCGACGACATGAAAAAAAAATTATGGTACAGCCAGGAGATGTGGTATATTAAAAGATCTTTATAATTTGGGTCTCAGTGTGCATGGGGAATATCTTTCTGTCCTTATTAAAAACATGCCGTGAATGCCAAGAACATCACCTGCATTGAATGATAATATTCTTCCATGGCAGGTTTGTACTCTGTTATTTTGCTGTGCCAACTGAGGAAGTCACATATTCTGACATCAGACAGAGCAATTTGCTGTTAATTTCCTCTATGCTGATATTTCAAAATCTTAAGATTTTTTTTTTTTATTTCAAAAAATTAGTGACAAAAATTAATTCTTGGCCAAAGAACAGATGGAGGGAGCTGGTGGAGGAGGACTTGAGGATGAAGAACTTGAATGTGGTTACAGCCCAAGATAGGAGGATGTGGAGGAGACTCACTAAAAACAGTGATCCTACTTAAGTGGGATAAGCTGTAGAAGAAGAAGAAGAATGACAGAAACTTAAATTTACATGAAATAAATTTATTAGCTGTAAAATTTTTGCCTAAGCATCATAGAAATCCTCAGTACAATAGCAATAATGGACCACAAAATAAAATTATCATTTACAAAAAGTGCCACTAGAGCATTAATAAGATGACAGACAGTCAGTATATTCCTTGTTTTTTTTTTTTTTTTAATTACAATTATATAATCAGGAATTTGCATAATAGTAATATAATAATATTTCCCATAAAGGGGATAATTGTTGGCTATCAACTGTTTTGATGTAAAAAGTTCTGTCAATGTAGAAAGGTCTAATAGTTTTCTTTATATAACCACTCTATAAAGAATCTACTTTTAGTCAAGATGACATGTTCTGCTTGGTCAGACTGCTCAGGTTCTGATACTGGATATAACATTTATGTTTTTCATGAAGGATGTCTGGAGATCTGCCAAACTGTCCAAAGTAAGAAAACTGCAGGAACAGGGAATCATCTCTAGGAGAAGAAAGGAAGGTAGAAATCTTCCTGACAGGATAAAAGGATCTGATAATGTTGAAGTTCTTGAGTAACAGATTGATTTGGAAGAAAATCAAGAGAGAAACTATTTAAAATCCTACAGTTATATGGTGTTAATGGGGCATTATATCAAGCAGTACTTAAGTCTTTATTTGAGCAGTTAGAATTGAAGGAAGTACAGGAAGATGATTTTAATGTTAAATCTGGTGTCAGACAAAGATCTACATTATCCCCTTTGTTATTCATTATCTATATGAACCACATTATGAAGGAAAGTGGTATTAAGCCTGATATCAAAATTGGAGACATTAATGTCAGCTCTTTGCTTTATGCAGAATATGTTATACTTCTAAATAAATCTGCTACAAGTCTGCAAGATTCCTTGACTAAACTGAATATCTTCTGTAAGATATTTAGTATGAAAATCAACAATGAAAATAGGCAGAAGCACTGAAAATATCAACTGCATTGTGAATGGAGAACCTACAGAACAAGTAAGACATTTCAGCTACTTAGTCACAATTTTTAGTGAAGATGGTAGATTAAATATGGAAATAGAATCAATAAAGCTGGTATAGTAGGAAGTCAACTGAATAAATTTATATGGAATAAGAGAGAAATTAGTCAAAACACTAAATTAGCCATATACAAGACAGTGTTCAAACCAATTTTAAATTATGGATCTGAGAGCTGGGTTAGAAATAAAACACTTGACCAAACAGACCACAGATATGAGAGTACTGAGAAAGATTAGGGGCATGAACAGATGGCATCAATGCCAATATCATATTAAAAATGAGGATATTAGGAAAGAACTTGACATTGTTAGCATCCAGGAATGCGCCAGCAGAGCTAATCTCAGGTGGTATGGTCATTTAAACAGAATGGGCGAGGAAGGATTAGCAAAACAAGTGTTCTCTGCCAGGTTGACAGGACTTAGAGGAAGACTAAGATATAGGTTGATATGGTAAAAAGTGCCTTCGAGGATAGAAATATAAGACATGATTATGTTGGAGTCTTGACAGATAGCAGATTGATTTGGAGGAATAGTGTTGATAGGAAGTTAGGAATGATGTAAATTTTTCATGTAGTACAATCATATCCTGTACCCCCCCTTTTGAGGGTACATGTCAGGAATTTGATGATGATGGGTATTGTTTCTAGAATAAACTGACTAGTTTTGCAAAAATCAAGTAATTGGATAAAGAAAACAACTTGGATTAAGCATTCTCTGATAAACTATGAACAGTACAAATATAGGGTATTGATTGGGATGAGGGGCTTTAGATATGCATAGAGCATTGCATCACATCTCTTGGAGATTTTGTTAGTTGTTAGAAAAGTTACATCGTGATAAGAGAGATTTTCTTCTAAATAGAATATAGTGGCTTTTCCCCATTCTTTGTTTGTGATTAGTAGTAGTTACATTGTAGCACAGTGAGGTCAGATTATTTTTCATGTCTGTTATGCGCTGTGTTACAGTGTTTTCTTTTTTTTTTTTCTTCTTTTTTTTTCTTTTTTCTCAATTTCACTTACTTAGTTTCTGTTATAAGAAAATCTACTGAGAGATAGAGAGAAAATGTTAATACTATTATTATTTTAAGGTGGAAATGGAAGATTTTGTAGAGAGCTCCGATACTAAAGAAGACCAAGAAGAAGAAGGAAAAAAGGTAGAAATGGAGGAGAAAGATGATCCAATGGCAAGTAAATTGATTCTTTACATTTGTGTGTTAGTTGTATATGTAGTTAAAGTATTTCTCATAAAAGTGTTTTTCATGCTATTTTACATTAGAATGCGATTTCATTATTTTTTTGTGTAACATAACAGTGTTTCCTTGCAGGTAACACAGTTATACCAAAAGTAATTAGCTTTCTTCAGTATCCATGTAAAATTAAATGTATTTTTAGTGAATATCTTAAGAGCTTTAGAATTAAAACCATAATGTTCATTAATATAATTATTATTATTTTTTTATTTTTGGAAGAATTGTGCTTTGATTCTCTTTTCCTTAATTATGTGTTTTGTATATAGGAAACGTATGGTAAGTTTATAGTGGTATCATTGGTTGAGTACATCATTTAATGTGAAATCTGATTTAACTTTTTTTTTTGTTTTTTTAATCATATTCTAAACATCTGTGTGTGTGTGTGTGTGTGTGTGTGTGTGTGTGTGTGTGTGTGTGTGTGTGTGTGTGTGTGTGTGTGTGTGTGTGTGTGCACGGATATTCTTTCTATGTTTATGTGTGTTTAACTGTTTTGTATCTGTCAGCTCTTCCTATGTTTATTAGTATATATTGTCATTTAAATGCATCTGTCTGATATGTTTAATGATTTTCAGCATTACTTTCAAGTGCATGATGTTGTTGTTTTTTTTTAACCCTGACCAGTTTATCTAAATAGCAAAATGGGTCATTTTAAATGCTTTCATAATATGTATACACACACACATGTATGAATATATTTATGCATGTGTGTTTGTGACATGATTGTTATACATCTA
The DNA here is from genome assembly GCF_054136105.1 of Typopeltis vanoorti. Lineage (NCBI taxonomy): Eukaryota > Metazoa > Arthropoda > Arachnida > Uropygi > Thelyphonidae > Typopeltis > Typopeltis vanoorti. The sequence continues at coordinate 55,535,341 of NC_143559.1, forward strand.
GAATTCAGCATATACTTGGAATATTCTCAATATTTCATATCTCTATAAATAAACTTTTTTGAATCGTTTTCATCTTTTATGTATTTTTATGCTCTTTATTCATCTTTTTAATGATATTAAGTAAATTTAATAAGTCCCAAGCTATCTTCATGAAGGACAAAATCCTACACCCCCTTGGACCATAGTCTGGAATATCTGCTAACTCTACTAGTTCATTGCTACAGGTTCATGTACCAAGTCGCTGGGAGAAAATGGAAACCACAGAAGAAAAATTAGGTATGTACAAATGTTTTAATTAAGTTTTATAGTTTATTACATGAAGTAAATTTATCATAGTGGTGTATGTATATATACTCACATTAGGTTGCTAGAAATACTTGGATGTATCCATCTGCTATTGGGAATGAATAATATATAAGAAGTTATCGTTCCTTCTTCATTAATTGTCTACTTGTAAATAGGCTGGTGAATGTATGAATGAAATATTAAGTATATATGTCATACCTTATTATTTTTTATTTTACTAGTTGAAATAATTTATAAGAAAGTTTTAATTCAGTTCATAATGGTTATAAAAATGATTCCTAAAAGGGGGCTTCCAAGCCTGTAGAGAACATAAACAAAATGTGTATATACTGTGAGATTGTCATTTATGTATAAAATCTTATAAAAATAAATACCAGGTATTATATTTTAGTTAGTGTTGATATCATCACACTCAAATTGTGTAATAATAATATTGTGGTTCCTACTGGATAGTCAGAATGCATGCTGAGTAGTTTTTTATTTGTTCACTGGCCTAGTCTAAGTTTTTTCTCTATTTAACTGATTGACTTAATTTATGCTTTGTATCCATGTTATTTCATTGGATACTTTATATCTGTGGAATTATGGATGTGTAAACATGTCAAGGCTGGTAAGACAGTTAATGCTTCTTCACTAATCTAATAAGCCTGACATCTCACATTTGCTATTTCTAAGTGGTTTGATCTTTATTTGTCAGCAGTCATGAAGTTACATGCTAAGCTTGACGTGATTGCTGATATTCTGACATGCTGTTAAATCAGGAGAAGAGCCCCCACCACTCCAAATGCACGCACCTTGCATAAAGTGCATGCTCACCTACATTTCATTTTCTGTTGAGGTGGGGTATAGCTTGTTAGGCTGTTTATTACCTCTCTTTCATTGTCTTGCATAAGAATGTTACTACTTAATGAAGCATAATAGCTCCTATCAGTCAATATTTTTAAGACTACTTGGTTGTATTGTGTGCTCATTACATTCCCTTGTTTCTTAAGCACTGAACTTTTGTGGGCTATAAAATGCATAATTGCTGTTCAAGTGCACATACAAATATTATCTTTAAATGGCATTGCATCATTCCTCACTGAAATTATGTTAATTCTTTCATTATATATTGGGAATAACTTCTAATTGAATTGCTTTCTTTCACCACTGGCAAAACTTGCATGTTGCATAACTGCGTCCATATTCCTGCAGGTGTATGTGTGTAATACTGTTGAACATTATTTGAATGTGTTTATTATGGCACAGTTCGAAAAAGAAGTAGAAATTTGCAAATACAAAAAGCCTACAGAATGATTTAAGAATTGTGCATGTAGAGTTGGTATTTGACTATATAGAAAGAAGCTTTTACAGCAATTGAAATCTAATGTTAGACTAGCATTTGTCATGAAGGATAAATTTCATTTTTGTTGTTTAAGTAAATGTCTTTGTGGTGGCTGTGTGAGAATTTTAATTTCCGTATGGAATAATAATGAAATGTCAGAAATAAGGTTAGATGTTAAATGACTTACTGTAATGATGGACAGTTCACACAACTCAAAACTCACTTGGAGCATAGAAATGAGAATAACCATTGTCTGATGTCCACTTAATGATATTTAAGACTGGAGGGGGAAAAATAGGCATTAGCTAGTTGCAAGGTGGCAGTGTAATGAGGAACTTATTTCTTTTCAAATACTGAAGTTTACATAAGTTTACATATATACATGTGCATCTAATAAGATATGTATATGTATAATAAAACAGTACAGAAAATTCTACAAGATGTGTACTCATATGCATGCTTAGTTTTTTTAAATCTGTTATATTTTTTAAAAGAAAATTTTGATCTTGTTATTATGCCAAATATTTGGGTAGGTACTTTTGAAATTAAACAAAAAAATTTCATCAAGTTTATATATATATATATATAAAAAAAAACACATAGACACACACACACATATAGAATCTTAATGTGATTATTTTTGATGAATGAAAGATGGGAATGAGTAGGAAAAGCAGATAGATAATTTTTGGGGGTTCCTTATATTTTATAGACCAGCTGGATGGGCTGCGGGTGACGAAGAGGAAGCACTCATCTATTGAAGATTATCTCCAGCTTCCAGATGATTATGAAGAGAGAGCATGCCAACCCGGAAAAAAGAGGGTTAGTTTTATAAATATAATTTAAAAAAATGACGCGCTGGTGTAATTTTATATTTAAGTTTATAATACTTTTAATTTTTATATTTATTTCTGTTCTTGTCATTGGTATTTTATCAATTGATTTTATGTTCATTTGCTGTGTTTAAAGTATTAAGATGTGTGCATGAGAGAGAGAGAGAGAGAGGTTTTTTTGACTTTTGTGCATGTGTATGTTTTACATACCTTACATAAGTATGAATTTGGTGTTATATCGTTGTTTCTGAATATACTAAGAATGAGTTTTTTTAACTCTTCTCCCTGCTAGATAATATTAGAATTAGAACAGTTTTCATTGTACTTTGTTGCATTGTACATAAATAGTGTATTAATGACTGGTATTAACGATTTGTCACCATCTGAATGAAATATTATATTTATTTATTTATTCAGATTTGATTTGTTGGGAATGAGATAATTCTTGAAATAAAGAGCCAAAAGGCTTCACTTTGGCGATGCAAAATTATTCAAATTATCGTATTTGCCGGCATATAAGATGCACTTTTTTCTTTGAAAATAGATCTGAAAAACAGGGTGCGTCTTATATGCCGATACTCAGTTTTTTATTACTTTCATTTCTGGAAATTTTCACTGTTCCAAGTTACGCAATTTCTTTCTTGCTTCCTTGTGGTGTGTGAGAGCATTCCAGTTACATAGAGTTCAGCAGATGCGCATGCGCTGGCATCAACGATCACAGCTGTGTTCCTGTTTTCATTTAAACTTTCCAATTTTTGTTGCGGTCGTTGTGAACGGTGATAAATTTCTGTTAAATTTTCTCTAAATTTCTTGCCAAATTGTGGCTGAAAAACATCTGCATTACTACAATATTGCATACAAGCTACGTGTGATTGCATATGCTAAAGAATATGAAAACAGGGCTGCAAGGAGGCATTTCAGGCCACCCCAACTGATAAAATGATAAGAACTTTGCAGAATCAGGAAAAGGATCTAAAAAATCTTTTTTTCCCCTAAAAAAATGTGTACAAAAAAGGGGTGCATTTTATATGCCGGCAAATACAGTAAGTCATACTGAACTTTTTCTCTGTAGAGTACATCAATCACACAATGTATGGTCCCATTCCAAAAAATGTTGGATTTAATATCCACTTTATTTGAATAACTTCAAAATTCTACTTAACAAAAATAAAAATCATTAGAGGGTACTGACTGTTTTCTTTTAGTCCTTCAACATTTTTCTACTTGTACAAGTGCATTAAAATTCAGGTATAGGGCACATCCTGCTCTGTAGGGATGGTCACCTGGTGCCAACCAGAAACATATCCTTACATTTGATTCTCCTAAGCCTCCAACATCTTTTACAGCAGGCTATCTCAATGGTCTTGTTACACTGTACATCCCTAATCCACTAAGATGCTCCAAATACCAGCAATACGGACATGCCCAAACTGCATGACATGCCTCTGCCAAGAAGGCTAAATGTTTAAACTGACAGGGAAATTATCCAGCATACTCCCATGCATGTCAGAAGTGGAGTATAAAAAGAGGTATAAAAAAATAAAAAGAGAACGAAACATATCGTATCAAGAGGCACAAAGAAAGTCAGCCACTACCATACCTACTCTGAGATCCTCTTATGCTGAGAAGGTAATACCTAAAAAAAATGTCAATAGCAACTCAAACTCGCATCTATTCCACCATTTGATAATTTCACCATACGTGAACTGTTTCTCTGTAGAGTACATCAATCACACAATGTTTGGTCCCATTCGAGGGAAAAAAAAAAAAAAAAAAAAAAGGTCTCATTTGAATACACTCCACTTGTGAAAAAAATTGTCGTAAGGTTATCACTTAAAGAGAAGCTACCAGATCCTCCTATGGAAAAAAATGATGTATACTTCCATATGCACTGAATGTAACTTGGATATTTTTCCAGAGGAAGAGATGACACATTTCTTCCATACTTCCTAAAATCTAATGAGAAATATAAACCTGACAAGAGTAAGCCCTCAATCTCCCAGAAATTGTGTGGTGTTATAAATAATTATATTATTCATTCATATATATTCAAATCAACAATGGATTTGCTTTATTTTTACAAAATCATAGCAGATCATGTTAGGTTTAGTGGCATAAGGTGGTTGTTCTTTTGGGTGTGCTCTGGTAAGGCAACATTATTAAATAATGATTAAAAAATGTTTAAGGTATTAAAATGTTCATTAAAAAAATATTCTATTTTATATATCATTTCAATCTTTCAATTTCGAAGTGTAAATCCTATATAAATTTGGAAGAGGCAGATAGTTAGGAAAGGTATACACAAAATATTCTTATCGTTGAGAAGGGTAAAAATAAATGTTAAAAAAAAATACATGGTTATCTAACAGGAAACCACAATGAACAACTAACCACACTGCCCTTCTCGATGCTGATAATCTACTGAGTAGAACTAAGTAACCAGTATTGTTGAAGGCCATATATCTTTTCCATGCAAATTCAGTCATTGTGAATGTGTATGTCATCATCAATGCTCACCTTTTGTTGTTATAAATGTATTTAAATGCAGTATCACAGACTCTGCATTAGAAATCACATTACTTTCTTTTTCTCTTCATATATGACAGGTCAGCATGAGCTACAAGAACTCAGATTTGGCTGCAAACCACCTATGCAACACATCTTAAATATCGTGCAACAGCCTTTTTTGCATAATATTTATATTTAAGAAAACGGGTGGAATTAAGCAAGAAAAAAATGTATGGCATGTGAAGGATGATGTTTTTGTTGTAAAGTTGTTGTAACACCATTTGTTATTAGAGTGAGAGTTGACCGTATTTTATGATTGCAAGATGTGGTAGCCAAATATTATATGTATTGGTTGAAATTATAAAAATGTAACTAGTTTTCTGGTTGCACACCACTGTCACCACACTTTGCAACACACCTTTAAATATTGTTTAACAGCCTGTTGCACAATTTTTAAAACGTATAGTATTTAAATGGTGATAGTTTGCTGTTTTGAAATTTTTTTAGAATATTATTGTACCTATAATGCTTTAGTTATGGCTTTTCAATAGTTTGTTGTACTGTGTTTGCTATAGTTTACTGTATGCTACAGTTTCAAAATATGGTAGTGCAAGTATTATTACATGTAATTGTGCATGCAGTGCAGTTACATGTCTAGAAAAATGTAACTACATTTTTCTAGAAATTTTAATTGTAACATGGTATGAATACCATAATTTTTTATTCATATACAGTCATAAACTAGAGAACTTGAAACTTTTAAAGTTAACTTGGTTTATTTGTCATAATAAATGACAATAAAAATGCTACCAGATTTTTTTTGCCCAAATATCTGGTAGTTTCTAGATTTAGCAATGGGAACAAAAAATTAACTTAAACAAACTTCAATGAAAACTAATAATGAGATGAACCTGTAATAATATAAATTATCAAAAATCACAGTTTTATTGCATTCATTATATTTCTTTCAGCTTTCTCACAGGCAGTATTCATTTACTGTCTAGCTTCTAACCTACTGAACTGATTTTTTTTTCATCTATTTTCATTCCATCTTTGCCAACGTATGACCTGAGCTGTTCAGGAAACAGCTTCATATTCAGATTCTTTTCTACATGATGTATAAGTTGTGGATGGGTTTGATATTAAAAAAAATAAAATAAAATAAAACCTTGATACGCCCTTCAGTACACCCACTATGAGACATGCAGTCAAACAGCATATCCCATACTGTGTACCGAAGGGGGGTGTCGAAGTTCAGTACCGCCTCCCCCCAGCACATCCATACATGCCGTATTGCACAACAAAAGTCAAGTTAACGTGTGTGTGTGTGTCACATATATAAAAACAATGCCTTGGAATGGAACACAACTACAACAGCACAGCTGGGGGATTATATCACAATGTTATAAGGAGTCTGAATGATTTGGAATTTGGTCTAGAAAATTATTGAGGCCTAGAGTACTACATGATTAACTTATATCACGTTCTCTTGGAACACGCTTCAAGATACCATACGTTCAAACTTCAATTGTCATTAAGGCATTACACTTCTCCTTTATTGTAATTACATTCACAAAAGAGATAGAAATGATTTCCTTACCGGGACGGTTGATAAACTTTGCCTATTATCATCATGCGTTCTGGAAAACACTTCCTTGATTCTCAATAGCTTTCTCTCTTAGGTCACTTTAGTTTAATAAGATTCAGATTCACCCTAACGCTCTTATTGGCTTGGGAATTCATGCTTGCTTCGCTCTAAAATTGTCTATCCTTCAGGTTTCCTTGGCAATCCCTGTCATGCCTCTCGTCTTTCACAATTACAAGATGAGTGAATTAGAATCAGGATACGAACAAGAGCCCATGAGAGAACAATCTTGAAGAGATTTAGGCCTAGAGTACTACATGATTAACAATCTTCAAGATACCATACGTTCAAACTTCAATTGTCATTAAGGCATTACGCTTCTCCTTTATTGTAATTACATTCACAAAAGAGATAGAAATGATTTCCTTACCGGGACGGTTGATAAACTTTGCCTATTATCATCATGTGTTCTGGAAAACACTTCCTTGATTCTCAATAGCTTTCTCTCTTAGGTCACTTTAGTTTAATAAGATTCAGATTCACCCTAACGCTCTTATTGGCTTGGGAATTCATGCTTGCTTCGCTCTAAAATTGTCTATCCTTCAGGTTTCCTTGGCAATCCCTGTCATGCCTCTCGTCTTTCACAATTACAAGATGAGTGAATTAGAATCAGGATACGAACAAGAGCCCATGAGAGAGTAAGAGAAAAACATAGCACTCCCTTGTCTTTTCAACCCTAGTTCTATCCTTCGTGCCTTGTTTCTCCCCTTATTCAACAGCGCATGTCTTTTCCTTCCTTTTTCATGCCAAAATTCATCTTGTGTATCTTCGTTAGCTCGGCATAGTAACTAGCGCCAAAATGTGCGCTGGCAGATAACTTCGTAATTTCATACAGCACTTAATTTCTGTTATACTGGCTATGTCCTTGGCAATGGTTTACATAAACAGACTAAGTTCCGAGTTTCCATGCACAGTTCACATAGGATATATATATATGTGTATATACTCTACAAAGAATTAGTACAAGATAAATAACTAACAACTATTAGAACATACAATTATTTTATAATTATGGAATATACATCAGTAAGTGAATAATTTACTATTTGTCTGATGAGTAAATTTGGCTCAGGGAATGGCAGAGTGTTAAATCCTGAATGAAGCACTATTATATTATAATTTCCTTCATTCAGAATTTAACAGTAATTTATAAGGTGTGGCACCTATTGGCAACTCTTATAGGTAAATATGACTTCTCCATTGCTTCAACCTTGGTATCACCTCTGGGTCTTGCTCCACTGAAGAGACCCCAATAAAGGTTGAAACCCGTCTGGGTAGCGACCCTTCCCATAATGCATAGCATTATACATATGTGCAAGGAGATGTATAATGCTATGCATTATGGGATACTAAGTCAAGTGATGTGAAGCTTTGTTCACCTTTACCACGAGTTGCCCCAGTACTGAAGATACTTCAGGCACAAAGTTTGTTTGCTTACACTTGGATAAAGGATTAAACTACTTGTCTGAAGATTGGATATAGTCAGTGAGGTAGCAATTTTTCAGAGTTTTCTTCTCAATCAGCCAACAATTTTAGGAAGCATTTAGAGGGACTAAAGTACTTCCTTACCATTAGATTTAAGATCATTTTTTATTGGTTGGATGGATTTCTGATTTGTATAGGAACAAGCAGTTGTTCCTAGGTTTTCGCCACACAGCATCTTAAAATACCAGGCTGGACGTGATGTGATAGTGGGTTTTTGAACATTTTTCCTTGGGAGAATAAATCAACATAATAGTGATATGAATTATGTAGAGAACTGGTAACAGTACATTTGGATGGATTATTGATGATGGAGGGATCAAGAGTTGGAAAGTTATCTGATAAGCATGTTAACAATTAACGTGAATTTTCTTTAGCAGTACTGATATTATGTGGCTTGGTCGTGTTATTTTAATAAATTTTTATATAGTTTGCTAAGAGTTGATTTACTGTAACCATATTTTAAAAATATAAGCATAATGGATTTTAAAATTAACACCTTCATAAATATCATCTACCATTTATTCAACCACACTGAGAAGGCAACCCAGCAAGGTATTTGCAGGGTTGGATAATTGAAGGACAATTACATGGTGTTGTATCAGAATTAGTTGTAATGCAAGCGTCAGTTAATTGTTTTGAAGGTCAGATAAATAGTGAAGTACTGTATATCTTTTATGGTAATTATTTGCAAATTTAGATGTTGTTTTTATTCAGTTGGGTGATTTTTTTCCTGTTTAATATATTGGACTTTGTTATTCAATAAACATTTAGATTTATTAGCTTATCTTATAAAATCAAGTATTGCTTTATTTGGTAATCTATAGTCTCCCTTTGCCTGACAGGTACGTTGGGCTGATATCGAAGAACGAAAACAGCAAGACAGGCTACGAGCTATTGGATTTGTAGTTGGACAGACAGATTGGAAGAAGATTACAGATCCAACACATGCAGATCGAGCTTTAACTCGTACAAAGTACATTTAGTTAATCATCACAGATATTTTAAGGATGGCTGTACACAAGTGTATTGTGTTATTTTATCAATGTGTAAATATTTCATTGTGCATTTTGAATAACACAGCTTACGTTTGCTCAGAAATATCTTCAGTATAAAGGGAAGTGTTAATTTAAAACAATATCATATACCCAAATATACACATGTGGACTTAAATTACAGACTTTGAAAGCTACATGTTTCAATCACATTTTTTAGACTTTGGAAAGCTTCAACTTCTTTACACTAGTAATTGAAATATCAAATGTGGTGAAAATAATATGCCTTTGTCATTTTGTCAGAAAGAGAGATGATCCACCATTTTTTCCCCTTCTGTTAGCATTACATGGAATATATTGTAATTTGTAATACTTAAATGTAGCTGTTACAGTTTTAGCATTAATAGTTGATTAGTTAAGTTTCACAACTTTTCCTTGCACAGTTGCATCCTATCATTGTGTGTTTGATGTAACAAGTGTTGTTTGGTCATTGTAATAAGTGGGAAGAATAAAAGTTTAGGACTTAATATTATTATTTGTATTCAGTGCACCATGCATTTTTGTTTATTTATCTTTTTTTATTTATTTATTTAGTGAAGAATTTTCATTTTTACTGAAATTTGGTGATATAAATTTATATCATTATATAACTGTTTTCTTCTTTCTGTTGATTTCATTAACAGAAACTGTTGGTTTACATGTAAACAAGAAAAACATCCATGATCAGTAAACAGTCTTTCTGTTATTTCTTCCATTTCTCATGAAACATTTTTTCTTTCTTGTTAAAACTAATTACGTTTACTGATTTATTCTTCCTTTTTTTTGTCTGTATTGATTTTGTTCTTCCATACTATAGATCAGGAGTGCTCATTAGGTTACCTTCATAGGCAGAAAGACTACCCTCTCCTTTCCAAATTATTAATATATATGTGTATATATATATATATACAGCAATCTCTTGATTAGAGCGCCTAATGTGTTCTTTAAAACAGGCACATTAATCGAAAATGCACTAATCGAGTATAATAACCTATGGGGAAAAAAGTATAATTCGTTCCTCAAATTTCTTTTTTTTACCTTTGATTTTTTTTTTATAAAAGAATTAGGGTATGTCTCAGGGCCTAGTTAAAGGGAAACTATGAAGCTGAAAGACAATAAAACATATTCAAAATATAAATCTATTATTCTGGCAGGCATTCTGTTTCTTTTTTTCATACAACTGCCTCTTCTGCAAATTTTCCTGCTTCTCTCTTCACAAGGGCCAGTCTCTTAAGCATGGCTACTTAAAAGTTTCGGTTGCACAAAAAATATTTTGAATTTGTTTCTATGAAATCTCTTTGGGCTTGTCAGTGATTAAATTTTCTTCATATTCTTCAGGATCTTCCCGCTGTGCATCTAAATTTAGCAGGTTGGAATCGCTCAGTTTCTCAGAATGAGATTTAATTAACTTAGGTTCATTTGAAAAACCTCTAAAATCATTTGCACAATGTGGAAGAATGCGCTTCCAAATGGATCGCATATTGCTAGCAGTAATTTCATTCAACTTTGGGACTCTATAACCAGGCTGGGGTTTCTCTGATTTAGCCAGAAAAGTCTTGGAAGGCATTGGCTTCCAGTTTCATCGACATTAAATATTTGTTGGTCACAATAGCCCCCTTCTTATACAATTTTCTTCAAATCTCTGGATAATTTGCAGCCACCTCCTTATCGACACTTGCAGCTTCGCCTGTGATTAGAACATTATGTAGGCTATTTCTCAAACCACCCAGCACTAATGTGGAATTTTTCTTTTCCAGCATTGATAGCTCTTTCTTTCAAGGTTGCAAAGAGACTTAATGCTTGATTTAATAAGGTCAGTTCTTAGCAGGATCCGTTTTTGGTTACAATCTTCGATCCGTGTACAAAGAAGTCTCTCTAATTCAATCGTTATAATACTTTGTATTCAGCAGCTTTGCTTAAAATTGCTATTATAGTTGATTCACCCATTTTTCTGTGCTTGTCTTATCTTTGCTCTGGACTTGCCTTGTTCACTTAATTTATTATTTCAAGTTTTTCTTCCAATGGGATTACTTTTCGAATCATTTTCACTTTCACTTTTTTGCTCGCTAATTCTTTTACTCATGATGAAAGGTTGAGAAAATAGTTTAAAATTTAAAAAAAATGTAAGGAAAATAATTGCAAAGGAGGTACGAGATATGATCAGAAAAATGCTATGTAATTAGCAGACGACATAAATTTTGGCATAAAAACATAGTATGCATAGCATACATGAAAGTCATGTAGTATGCCATTAAAAATAACTTTGTAAAATATTTTAAATCAGTAACTAAATTATTTCATCCTGGTGAGTGATTTTTTAAAATAGTTAGCCATAAAAAATGTATAGATGAAAATTTTTAAAATCTGTAACATTTATTTTTAAGATGTATATAGGTGCACTAATCGAATTTGGGTATCGAAAAAAAATGACGCACTAATCAGGGATGCATTAATTGAGGGATTGCTGTATATTTTTATTTCTATCATCTGTTAGAACAATTTTGAAACTATTCATTCTCTTATGAATAGTTTATAAGTTTCCTTCTTTACAGCAATTTTGGTCTTTTATGTAATATAATATGCTTAAAAAAAATTACTTATCCTCAAGATAATTTGCAAAGTAATCCTTGATTTGAAAAAGGTTTTTGTCATCTCTGCAATGTTTAAAGCCCATTTTTTATGCTTTAGGTTGGTTAATGTTTTTGTTATAAAATATTGTAAATATATAATTATTAGTTAATATCCTGAAACTTAACTGTTATTCTAAAATTTTACCACTACTTCAAGGTAAAATGGGGTTGGTCAAAACTTCAATATTATTTAGTTAGTACAAAATATTGCAAACAGTAGTTTTCTATCTCTTTCACTGCTTATAAATTTCTGGATAAGTAGTTTAATGAAATCTAATTACGAGACTGAAAGTGTTGCAAATCAAATTTATTTATTTATATTTATTATACACTTAAATGTAGTCATTTAGAATCAGCAAGTTTAGCTAATATTTTGGTTTTCTTAGTTTCTTTAACTTCTTCTATGGCATTCTTGGAATTTTATTTAAAAATAGAATGTCCAGTCTATTTTATTTTATTTTATTTAGTTTTTTATTTTTATTTTTTTTTGTTATACTCTTCAGGACTGATATGATGAATTGCTATAAGCATATTATTTGCATGTTCATCACCTTAGCTTTCAGGATCTAATAGCAAATTAGAATTGAAAAGCCTTCACATTATTCTTATGTCATATAAGGAAATAATTGGATCAATCTCTTTTACTTTTTTTACACTTGAACAATTTGATTGGAAGATTGAAGTGGAAATAAATCTTCATCACCTTCACTTGGTATTCTGGATTTGAAAATTACAGTGACATGGCATTTATACATCTAATAACAAACAGTTATTGGAAAATAAAAATATTCCATTTTACTCTTCATTTTATGTTTAATAAAATGAATCACTTCCGCAGTTTCTGTTACTTTTTTTTATTTTTGAGAATTTGCAGTAATCTCTTTTTATTACTGCTAATTTTTAACTCTCAGTATGGGTAATAAAATATTGATCAAACAAGGAAGGCAGCTTTTCATGTTGAGATTATTTTATTTTATATTTTTCTCCTCAAATTAAAAAAAATAATAATAATTTTATATTTTACTTTTTCCTTCACTGTCATGCAGGATTTGAACAAAAATAATTTCAGTCTCTCAATTTGCAAGTAATTTAATGGTGAATGTCTATTTGGACATATAAAACCTAAATATCTTTTAAGAATGTTTAATATTTTTTGAAGAGCTGAAATTTAAATTGCCACAGGTAACCGAGGGAGAGAAACATAAAGTATATCTAAAAAGTCCAACGGAATGTCGAAAGTATGTTCTGTTCTGAAGAATAGTATGATAATATGTGCCTTCACTAAACAAGCATATCAGTGCATTTCAATTTGTGATGCATTACTATTATATGAATCCTTGTACTTTCATTATTAATTTAGATACAATATGACAGACCAGTTTATGTTGAAACACTAATGATACTAAAAGAAAAGTATGAGTTAGGATAAATTGTCTTTTCTGTAAAAATTTCCTTAATAGCAAGAATTGATGTTTGTTATTCAGATGGTAGATGGTTAAACCAAGCAAAAAATAAAATAAGAATGAGATTATCAAGAATTTCATATAACAGTCATTCTAATTAATTATGCTAGATATTTATGTGTGTGTGTGTGTGTGTATATCGACTCCACACAGAGGTCTTCAGACCTATGATATGATAATACTGTGTCTGTGTGTTAGAAAGAATGGAATTTGATTATGTGTTTCTTGAAGAACTGAGGGCTGTAACATTGGGGAAAACAGTATGGGGAAGACTTCCAAAGAGCAGAGGTGCGGGAAATGAAAGCAGATGAGAAGTTGGTTCTATAAGTTTGAACCTGAACTGTATATGGGCGTTGAGCAGAATCATGATCGTGTTTGTACATGATTCAACCAAAGTGGAGAAATGATAGTAGCTGTAGCTGGTTGAAGTGTGAATTGCCTAGCAGAGCAGTGCCTGTTCAAATATCTTAGAAAAGACATAATATAGAACTGAGCATCTGTGGGAAAGCAACTGGAAGGAGCCATTGAGAGAGGAGATCATCAGTTAAGCAGAGAGTTCTTCTGAATACAATTCAGCATTCTGACAGAAGTCTTAAATGCACCACTCCAATGTAGGAACAGTTTTCTAAGGCCAGATGGGTGTGAGCCTTATATTCTATCAGGGGGTTTAGGACAGAAATATACTTGGAACGAAAATGAATACCAAGCTTTTTTTGCAGGCAGAAGAAGCTATGCATTTGATAGTGTGCTTCTAGATTCCAGGATAGATGTGAAAGTCAATCCAAGAAGACAAAACTAATTGGTCAGCAGAATGGTGTCAAAAAATGTGACATTAGGATATGGTTTTTCTTTTGCTAATTGAGAGAGGATTGCGTTTTGGTGGCATTAAAATTCACCAAGTTATCTTCACCTCATTTGAGAATGCCAAGGATATCAGTGTATAAAGAATTGGTTACAAACTTTAAGTGTGAATTGCTTAACAACCAGAAGATTTTAAGAATAGAAAAACAGAGTGGAGAATACTGCCTGGCAAAATTATGAATAGAATTTAATATCAAAAGAGAGAAGATCATTGGATGGGAGGAAGAGTATAGGTGAAAGCACAGAGCCCTTGGGTATAAATCATTAATTGAAAAATCTCATGTCCTGGTAAAATTTCAGAGTTGGCATGCTTTAGCTAGTTTGTGCAATAGTGGAAGGAGATCATGTATTTAAAAGTTGGAGGGAAAAAAACTGATGTCAGTAGGTCTGCCTTATCATTTAGAGATTTTTGCCAATGTCTCCTCTGGATGTGAGAAGTAGAAATGTGGAAAGACAGAACTCGCATTCCACAACTTTTATGAACCATCAGCTGCCATTTGAACATTTTATACATTGCAGTGTGTGCCCAGTGAGAGGCTGGAGTTTTTGAATTGAGGCCTTAGTCATATGTTAAATTTTTGACTTGGCTTTAGCACATTTGTTTTTGAACTAGGATTTGGATAAGGGGTTAGGATTTTTGAGTGGAATAAAAGCACTCATCACAGTGAGAATAATTTCAGTTAGTAGATCAGAGCCAGACCATGGAAATAAGGCATAGAAATCTCGAAAGTCATCCCAATTGCCACCTGCATATTGTCTGATAACACAGATCATGAAATTATGTGAACATCTTGCAGTACCACAGAATGCAACACTGAGAATGCCTTGGTGAATGGCTATCTGTAGAAAAGGAAACATGGACAAGATTAGAGTCTGACTTCCCAAGAGAAGAGCTTGCATCAGGACTGTGTTTTTTTGAAGGTAGAGCTGGTTAAGAAAAAAATCTTGGCTGTTGGGAGAATGATGAGGATTATTCAGAATTCTGGTGGGTTGTTGAATGATTTGTGTTAAGTTATTACTGATGATAAAGAGTTTGGGTTCTTGAAGAAAAGTCAGTCTGAATTCTTGACATTGAAATCACAATGAAGATTATCTCATTGTAAGGATAATTAGACTATGATGAACTACTTATTTACCTGTATATGAAAACATTTTCATGACTACAGCCAAATGTGGATATAAATTTATTGCCAGCATATTGATAAATTATATTACATAAAAATGTGTTATAAATTTCATACAAATTAAATTGCAATACGTTTTTGGCAAAAGTTACAAATTTCCTAAGGATGTAGCTAAGGAATTAATGTACAGTGTTATCAAAAAACTATACAGAGAGATATTTCAGTATGGAATATATCCACCCTCAACTGCAGTGCAGCTCTCACCATGCTTAGCACCAAGTTCTTGAGGGTAAACTGGCCTCCTTCAGAGCAAGGATAAGATTTTTTTGGGAGGGGGGGGGGGGTATTTTGAGCAATGCATCTCCCTGTTGCATCCTAGACATGTTCAATGGATAGCATGCTGGCTACTCAATTCATTTAATATCCTCAGTCTCCAGAAATATCTTTACTGCTTGTGTACAATGTGGTGTGGCATTGTCATCCATAAAAATGAATTCTTTGCCTACAGCACCATGAAACAATCAACCATGACATTGAAGAACTTTGTTACAATATTGTTCACCAGTTATAGTCCCATTTTCCAAACATAAGCAGTACCACTTTCACTCACAGATCAAGTGTCATCTAGAATCAGAGGAAATACCGAAACAACTCATCTGTAAAGATTACATTTGCCTGTTGGTGTCTTGTCCAATTTTTATGGATGCGATCCCAATGAAAACATGCTCTACGATATGCTATGAATACAGGGATACAGACTACAGTCCTTCAAGCATATATCAAGCATCTTGCCACAGTTTATAATATGTATATGTATAAATGTATACACCCTCGTGTATATATATATATGAACATGGAGTTAAACATGACGACAGAGGGTGCTAAGAATCCCCGGGTAACCAGATCATGCTGTTATTGGAAACTAGACCTTGGAACATTAAACTGTAGGACTCTGAGCAGTGAAGCACGGCTAACTGAAGGGCTAAAGCGACTAAAATGGGACATTCTTGGACTGTGTGAAGTTAGACGTAATGGTGAAGAAAGTCTTCAATTAAAAAATGGAGACATACTATATTATAGAGGTCAAGATAAGGAAAGAATCAGTGGAGTTGGATTCTTTATCAACAAAAAAACTTGAAGAACAATATAATAGAATTTGACAGTGTATCCAATCGAATAGCAAGTATTTTTGTTCAAATCTCAAAAAGATACTTAAGATCATAAGATCATACAAGTCATAAGCATACTGACAAAGAAATTGAAGCCTTCAATCATGATGTATCCCAACTCTACAATAAAGGAAAATGTCATTTCAGAATTGTAATGGGAGACATTAATGCTAGAATTGGTATACAACATTCATATGAAAGCTCAAGGTATGAGAGTCGACAGAGGATCAAGGTTTATAAAATTTGCAGAAAAAGAAGTGGACATGGAAAAATCTAAATGGAAAAACTAGTGAAATTGACTTCATCCTCAGCAATAAGAAAAACATCTTTGAAGGCTGCTGTTATAAACACCTTCAACATTGGAAGTGACCATCGTATGATACACAGTAAAATCCAAATAAACTGCCAAAAAGAAAGAAGAAAAATGTTTCAGAGATCAAAGCAAAACATAGATGTACACAAACTCAACATTAAAAAAAGATAGATTTAAATATCTATCTTTATAAACAATAGATTTAAATATCTTATTATAGATGACAATGCTGATCTATCAGAAGTAATGACATCATTACTCAAAACTGTTTACAATGCTCACTTGAAATAGCTAGGACCACAGAACAGAAACAAGACAAAATCTGAAGAAACAAAGAGAAATGAAACAGCCAATTAACCTACAGAATAAAATTGAATACACTGAATTGTGCAAAACGATCAGAAAACATCACAGAAGAAATAAGAAAATTCAGTTGTAAATTCATACAACAAACAATTGAAACAACCGTAGTCTCAAAAAAAGCCAAGCAGCAATTGATGAACAGCAACAAACAGATGGTTGCAGTCAAACTACAAGACAGGACCATCACCAGAGATAGATATGCTATAGCAAAAAGAGTTGAAGAATTTTACTCAATATTATATCAGGATGATGAATGAAATGAAGAAGAAGAGGACAACTATGACACAGCTGAAGAAGAGGACCACTATGACCACAGATTCTACCAGAAGAAGTTATGTGGAGCATCCAAAGCTTGCAAAATGGGAAAGCTGCAGGTGAGGATGGAGTTATAGCTGACCTTCTAAAAACAGATTGAGAAATGATCTACAAACTCTTAGCAAAACTATTTACTTTATGTCTGAAGAAAAATGATGTACAAACATGGAAGAAGGCTATCCTAATTCTGATACATTAAAAAGGTGAGGTAGAAGACTTGGTGAATTAAAAAGGTGAGTAGAAGACTTGGCAAACTACCGAACTATCAGTCTACTATCAGTGGTCTACAAAGTGTTTACGAAAGCCTTAGCTCATAGGCTTTGTGCGACTCTAGACCTAACACAACCAAAAGAACAGGCAGGCTTTCGAAGGTGCTTTAGTACAATGGACCATATATTCAAGTTGTACAGCAGATTATTGAACATGTAATGAATATCAATTACCTATATAATGAATATGTCTTGGTTTTATTGACTATGAGAAAGCCCTTGATTCACTTAAAACTTGTACAATATCTGATCGACACCTGACAATTTCATAATTCTTAATTGACCTAATTTCTGAAAGAAAAAAGCAGATCAAGCAAAAACAAACATATTACAGGCATAATTGAGGATAGAAGAGAAGAAATTTTAAAAAATGAGACAACTGACTCACGTAAAAGATATATTTATTTTCTACCTGAGATTGCGAGAGAACTTACTGATTACCTTATGTTCCAGCTGTAAGTTGTTCAGTAACATTATGACTTGCATTTCTCTGATAACCACAGTGATTTTAAATTCACTCAATTTTCATTTTTCCATTTTTCATATTAAACAAATATCCTTTATAACCTCACTATCCATTACTTTTGATCTACAGAAGAATGATTTATAGGTTTGATTCTACTTGCTAACTAGAGGAAGTTTTTATAGGCCATTTTTCAGCTAATTCCAGAGTTAATGAATCTTTGGAACAGGCAAGAAGTGTTTTTTCCTTCGAGAATAAACTAGAATTTTTTGACTTTGCATCTCAGCAAAATATATCAGAGCATTCACGAGAATATAAAATAAATATCATCTAGGATAAGAAATATGAGTGGTAGCAGTTCATTTGCCTCTTAACTGGAATTCTGCAAAGTGCACTGAAATATTGTCAAGGTGAGTTTAGCTGCCTACTAATTTCCACAAGTTAAGGGTAAAAAGAATACTTACCCCCCCCCCCCCTTTGGGGAGTGAGAAGATATTAGAGCATGTATGTCAATATATATATTGACATTATTGATATGTAATTAATCCAGTATCCCCAAGTTAAACAATTAATTACATCTATATCTCCTCCAGAGATTCTTATTAAAAATAAAAACACCTTGCAGCAACTTCTATAGGTAAAGTTGATAAGGCTCTGTATATTAGGGTTACCAAGTAATTTTATAAGCTTGGTTATTTAACTCCTAATCCCAAGTATGCAATTAATTACATCTATATCTCCTCCAGAGATTCTTATTAAAAATAAAAACACCTTGCAGCAACTTCTATAGGTAAAGTTGATAAGGCTCTGTATTACTAAAACCTTAGTATTTAGGGTCTAGCTGCTCACTGAGGAGACCTCAAAAAAGGTTTAAACCGGTCTGGGTAGTGACCCCACCCATAATGTATTGCAGTATACATCTTTTAGTGAGATATGCTTTACATTATGGGAAAATACTAAGAATAGTGATCAGAGCTTTACCCACCTTTACAATGAGTTGCCCTGGTGTTGTACCATCTTTAGACTTGAACTATGTTTCAGACGCAAACTTAATTGTTTGCATACTTGGGATTAGGAGTTAAATAACCAAGCTTATAAAATTACTTGGTAACCCTAATATACAGTATCCCCAAGTTAAAAAATTAATTACATATATATATATAATAAAATTTTTATCCAACATACATTGCTTTTTCTCCTTTTAATATTCTTTTCCCATACTTTAATGTTTAAAGTTATATATCAAAGTATTGTGTACCATTTAGTACACAAGCTTAGCAACAGTGAACTAAATATTTGGTGGTCATCGTTTGTTTGTTTGTCCGTCCATCTCTTTGTCTGTTTTCAGTTCATCTCTTGTTGGAGTTAAAGAAAATTTTATATGTTGTCATCTTTACTAAAATCCAAACCATTAAGTACCTAAAATACTGTCTTAAACATTTTTCAAAATATCCCAATTCTTGTATTTCAGAGTCAATTGTTGGATCAACTAGATCACAGCAGGAAAAGGGAGCATTACTAATGCAGAAATTATGAAACCAAATCTAATGATCTAACATAAAAATGTACTGATAAAGTAAATATAATGATCTATTGAAGAAACTTCCTACCAGTAAAGAGCACCCTGATATTCTGTCTACTCTAGTGATATTGTCTTTTCAGTCTTTAATTACCATCTATTTCCTGCTTGCTTTACTGGCATGTGCATATAGAGAAATATATTCTGCACCCAAAAAAAAAAAAAAAACTTTCAAATGGTTTTACTTATTGATTTTTACTATTAATTTTTATGTTCATTCATCCTACCTATGAATGGTTATAAAAGCGTTGAGTTTCCAGATAGCCTGGGAGCCTTACTGTGAAGCCAAACATCGAAGATGTCAGTATACTATAAGCCTGTAGTAAACATAGTAGTCGTTTTGTACCAAGTTAGGAAAATCACCATTCAACTAAAGACATTTAACAAAACATCTACATAACAGATTTGCATCCATAGCCTATTACTTGTATAATGGAAGCACTTTTATAATCAGGTTTGTAGTTAATTAAGCTGAAACCAACAGAATATCAAATTCCAAGTGCTGTTTATTTTCAACATCCTTGGTTCAATAAAATATAGACTTTTTTTAAAAAAAAAGAAGCAATATTTTGTTAGCAATTGCTTGTTAACAAAACAAGCAAATCATCTTTGCCAGCCTTGGCTGTATGCTTAGTGTATCTGCTCTCCAACAGGCTATAAATTCGAAATCCCACTCTGGGGGATTGATGCTTATGATTGTCTTTAGGCAGAAGATGAATTTCATTGGCTGGTGTGATACCATTTACTGGAGTCCTGAAGAGGCTTGAAAAAATTCCACGTTTGGTCTCTAGAGCAAGGCTTCTGGATTAGGGAAAAAAAAATAATAATAAAAATTTTAAAATATATATAAAATCAATAAAAATGAGGGGTATCATTAGCCCATGCAGGATATGAATTTTACTATTGGTTTACAAATAAAGCTTTCTTGTTGGGAGATACAAATAAAATAAAATAATAATTCACAGCTATATGCAAAGAAGTAATTCATGCTTGTTATTCTATACATTTTATAACAGACTAATGCTATTTAATGAAAAATCTTGTTTTCTTATATTCTAAACTTCAGCATTTAAAAAAAAAATCATATTCGAAAATTAGAATTCATAATCTGTATGCTATTATGCTAGAAATCTGCAAGTCATCTCCACATCAGGACTATTAATACCTAATGTTGTATAACATTTCATATGTGAAAAAAGTAATAGCACTAACTCCATGATTCAGTGGAATTTTCCACAAATGTCAGGTGAACATTTTTTGGTCAGGAAAGTCCATATCTGTATTTCATACATATGAAAACATGGATAGTTAGCATAGGTAATTACAGAAAGTAAAACATTTTCTTTGGTTCAGAATCAGGTGACTACATATCTGTGTGCTGAATAATTTTCCTGTTATCTTGCCAAAATTCTATAAGACTAGAATGAGTTGGTTTCTAGTTTATAATAAAATTACTTTCCATTAAACATTGAAACAAAGATTTCCCATCAGAGAAATCATATAGTTCTCTTGGCTTCCTTTGTCAGAGAAGGGGAGAGAAACATAATTATCTATCAAGAGAGGCTGTGTTTATGGTAAGTATAAAGGAAAATTACTCTTAACGTGAATATACATGATAATCAGTTAGTGGGATTGAGTGATATGATACTATTTACTGCTTTAAGTGAGTGATTAATCATTTAACGTGATTATTTTTATGTTATGCGAAATTTTACATTATGTGAAGTTTTTGTTGCCAATCTGCAGACGACCCCTTGTCAATGTAGTTGGCAGTGGTGCGGGTGGTGGCCGACGACACTCAGCAGTTGACTCAAAGCTATAATCTCAAGCGCACGTGCAAACTCTGTTTTCTTGCTCAATCACTTTTCCTTCATTTTGTTTTAATTTAGATACTTTTAAGGCTTTATTATAAGGGCTTTATTATAAGGCTTTATTATAAGTTCTTTAATATAAATTTTATTAAAGAACAAATTAACATCATTCAATTCTATAATCGCAATTGTTAATTATAACCTTATTCCAACAATCTACTAAGTTTAGAATTCCTTTTTTGAAAAAAGTTTTTTCTTTGGACATCATCTTGTGAACGGAAGGTTTTATTTCTTATGCTGTGTTCTAAGGACCTGAATAAGTGATAGTCACTAGGGGCAATATCCGGCAAATATGGAGGATGTGGTAGAAGTTCCCATCCTAACTGCCTAATTTTTTCTTGAGTCATTCTTGCAGAATGTGGTTTTGTATTATCTTGCTGCAAAATTACTCCTTTTCGATTGACAAGCGCAGGACATTTGATTAACAATGCTTGATGTAGTCGCTCTGATTGTTTACAGTAGATGGCTTCTGTGATAGTCTTTCCTTGTTCCATGAGTTCGTAATGAATAATTCCATGAATATTTCATGGAATTATTCATTACGAATATCCCACCAAATGCACAACAGAACCATCTTTAGGTGTTGGAGTTTGATTTGGAGAAAGCCGCTGTTTTTTGCATTTATTATTCTTATACAGCACCCATTTTTCGTCACCAGTTACGACTCGTTCCAAACAGGGGGTCATTTTGTTGTCTGGTCAACAATGAATTGCAAATCGCCCATCTTTGTGCTTTATTGTTTTCTGACAGTTCATGCGGTACCCATACATCCTGTTTAAGAACCTTGCCACTTTTATGTAAGTGCTCTTGGACAGTTGACCATGATGAATTAAATTTCTCTGCTAA
The DNA here is from genome assembly GCF_054136105.1 of Typopeltis vanoorti. NCBI lineage: Eukaryota > Metazoa > Arthropoda > Arachnida > Uropygi > Thelyphonidae > Typopeltis > Typopeltis vanoorti. Next base: position 55,557,739 of record NC_143559.1, read on the forward strand.
TTCTTGTATGGTTTGTTTTGGATCTGATTCAACGAAAGTCTTCGCCATCTAGAGTAAGAGGTCTTCCAGATCGAGGACGAGCAGAGAGATCAAAATTTTTATTCTGCAAATCTCCTAAACCATTGCTTACATTTGTTAACTTTCAATACGTCTCCATAAGTTGAGCAAATGATTTTGGTAGCCTCAGTAGCATTCTTTCCTTGGTGAAACAAAAACAGCATACAATGACTTAAATGGTGCTCTTCAACTTTAAAGTCTGCCATATTAAAAAAAAAGTAATAATCTAAAATTAAAAAAAAAAAAAACAGATTTTTTAAATAGAAAAGTAATGCTAATATTTAAATAAAAATCAAATTTAATAATTTGTGTTATTTAAGAAAAAACAATTGGCTTAAAATGATTAATTACTTTCTGGTCCCCCTGATATGGAAAAGATAAAGGCTGATAAAGAAAGTGGCAGTAATAAAAAAAAGAAGAAAAGTAATTAGAGAAAAACTGGAAGTCATTAAGAGACATGAAAGTGGCGCTAGTAATACAATGCTTGTGTTTGACTCGGGATACAGTGAATCTACAGTTAGGACTATATTAAATAAGAGCAAAGAATACAAAGAAAGTTGCTACTGCTTCTTTAAGCATGCAGATCACCCAAAGTAGAAGCCATTCAATGATCAAGATGCAGTGTCTTCTATTACTCAGGATTCAGAATTGTAACCAAAAAAGAATGCCTCTTAGTACAAGGAATATTCACGCAAAAGCTCTTGATATTTTATCCCATTGAAGGAGAACAAATTTCAAGAGGAATGTGAAAGCTTTACTGCAAGCTTAGGATAGTTTGATCATTTTAAAAATTGAAGTGGACTGCATAACATAACTGGAGAATCTGCTAGTGCTGATAAAGATTCTGCAGCCAAGTTTCCTGAAGAATTGCAAAGGATAATTCAGAAGGATGATTATGAATCATCAAATATTCAATTGGCAAAATTGGTCTCTTTTGGAAGCGTATGACAACAAAAACTTTTCTAGCTAAAACTGAAGCATCTCAACAAGGATACAAAGTATCTAAAGATTGTCTTACACTTTTATTAGGAGGCATGCAGAAGGCGACTTTAAACTCATGCCTATGTTAGTTTATCATTCACAAAATCCCAGATGTGACATTATTGAAGAAATCAGCACAATTGGGAAAGAGCTTGGATTTAATGAACTGGATAATGAAGATGTGAGAAACTTGCTCAATTCCCATTCAGAACAGTTAAGCGAGAATGATCTTCACCTAGAAGAACAGCATGCATATGAATAAGAAGAAGATAAGGAGTGCGAAAAAGAAGAGAATCTTACAACTAAGATGCTAACTGCGAAAGAACTTGAGTTAGTTTACAGTCACATTGAGCATGCTACGGAAAGTTTGTTTCATGCTGAACCTGATATGAAACGAAGCTTCAAAGTCTGCCAAAATATTGATAAAGCTATTGCAAATTGCATGACAAGATGAAAAAGTCAAGCACTTTTCAAACATCTTTACTTATTTTTTTATTATTATTATTATTATTTTTTATTTTTTTGTAAAAAAGTAGCTCAAATGTTTAGGCATTAAATAAAAATTTAAGCAATTGATTATTAACTTTGATGATTTTATTCTCTAATATAGCTTATAATTTTTTTTTTTTTCGAATTATGGCTAACTGATGGATGAATTATAATTATTCCTATTGTATTCACTTAACGCAATTTCACTTTCCACGCATTAATTGTTGGATTAATTAATCACGTTAAGCAAGGTTTTCCTGTAATGATATATCATAGCAGGTTAATCAGTACTGTGATCTTCTGATCTTAAGTGGTACTCAGGAACCAATATGTCAGATGAAACAAAAAGTCTAAAGGCGCATTTGTTTATTCTTTCACACATTGGGGGATAGAGTGTGATTACATTCCATCTCTGGTTTTATTTATTTACTACACAAATATCTTGTGAATCACATTACTTCTTACTAGGCTGTTAGCCATTCTTGTCTGAAGATGGGATGGTTTCATCTCCTGTAAAAGAGGTACATTATCACAAACCAAATGCACATAACAGACATAATGTCTTTGTGTACTTCTGCATGATCTTTATCAACCAATATCACTGCATGCATGCCTCTGCTGTAGAAACATCGACAGATAAGAACTGGTCAGTTTTTAGAAGCTTTTCAGTTAAATGCTAATTATGAATACTCTCAATTCATGTGATTTTCCTTGCTTGCTGGTTATAAGTAATTATTTTTTATTTTGTAATTGCAATATTTTCTAATGTACACCAGTTTTTACAGTCAGACATCCTCTTATTCATGAATAACTGGCTTCTGTAAAAAGAATTACTATTCAATGACATGTTCATCTCTAAATACACTTATACACATAATGTGATCCATATAGATAATGAATAATAAGGAAGATAATATGCATCCTTGTCACACACCTGATTTTACCTCAAACCATCTTCCTGTATCTCCTTCAAGTCTAACTGCTGACTTACAGCATACATAGAGAATGTATTGCTTGATATAATGTCCCATTTACCTATTTGTACCATTTTGAAGAGCTCTTGGCACCTTGTCATATGCCTTTTCCAGATCAACAGAGCTTAAATACAAATTCTTGTTATGCTCCCAAGATTTCTTAACTATTTGTCTTAAGGTGAAAATCTGATCCTAACAACCTTGATTTGTCCCGAATTCAGCTTGTTCTTCACCAATCTTCCCTCCAACAATTTTTCTTAGCCGTTTCTCAATGGCTAAGAAATCATACCAAGAACACTCAGTAGGGAAATACCTCTGTAATTCTCACATTCTGTTTTATTTCCCCTTTTATAGATGGGTACTATGAGAGCTGTACTTCAATCATTTGGAATTCAACCTTTTGAATCATGCAGTGCAGCATTTATACCTCCATATTTGTGCATTTCTGGCCAAATTTCATCTACTCCAGCTGCCTTCCCACATTTCAGGATTTTGATGAATTTTTCTACTTCTAGTATTGATATGTATTCCTGACTGCATTCCTTTTGTGAGTTTTCTACCATCATGCTGACACTGCTTGCTTCATTTATTTTCTAGTTTTAATATTAGAATTTCCAGTTGTAATGTTTTCTAATTTACGCCAATTTTAAGCAATCAGACATCTTGTTATTCATGAATAACTGGCTTCTGCAAAATGGATTACTATATAATGACATATTCATCTCTAAATACATTTTTTCATTTTGAAGACATAATGGGCTCATAAATTGTTACAGTGAGAATTAACTCTTTATTGATTATCAGTAATGGTGTTAAAATCCAATTCATGTACAAAATAGTAAGCATGATATATTTGGTATATTTATGAATCTCATTTTAATGACAATTTTTAGATTTTCAGCAATAAGAATTTTTAGACTTTCCTTAAGATAAATCCTGAGAAAAGACCCAGCATAATCAAAATGAAAATACATAGGTACTCATTTTGCATTAGATAATTTGTTAAAAAAAATTACAGCATTAATATTAATGGAAACATGTAAACCATATGATTACGTATTAAATCACTCTCACTTACAGCAGGGGGAAAAATTCAGTTTCATTTGCAGAGTTCTGCTTTATACAAAAATCCTTGACTATAGTACAAAATATAATCTGCAGTCACATGAAATTATTGTTTCCTTATCAGTTTTAATCCAAGCCAGCATGTATTCTAATATGTTTAGTGCATTTTGAACTTTTCAAAGATAGCATGCATACATTTCCACTGATGAAACCTCAATAAAGGTCGAAACCAGTCTGGGTAGTGACCCTTTCCATAATGCACAACATTATACATACCCATAAGGATATGTGCTTTGCATTATGGAATACTAAGGCAAGTGATCATAACTTATACCACCTTTACCATGAGTTACCCCAGTCCTGAAAATACTTCAGGTGCAAACTTTGTTTGCTTACCCTAGGATAAAGGATTAAACCAAATATACAATTGGTAGCATAGCCAATTGAAAAAACTTCCATCAACTACGAGTTACCCCAGTCCTGAAAATACAGGGTGGCCATAAAATAACTTTCCTTCTTTGGAGGCATCTCTAGGTAAAACTAATAACAGAATGAGACCAAATTTTATATCAAGACATTTGAAGCCATGGGGAGATGATTTCCCGCCAAAAAAATATTTAGTACCAAACGTTGTTGATAGGGGAAATTTTGGCACTGGCAGACCGAAAACAAAGGGATAATTACATTAAAGGCAGATAAAATGGAATAATAACATTTCGGCAGTGTAAGCGACAGCCGCATCACTCATTCCAGCTGGATATGTGGCACGTTACAATGATAATAATAATTAAACTAAAACAACTTGCGAGAGACACAGAAATTAATGTAGTGATTGAACTCGAAGGAAATAATGTTTTATTCATCAGAATCGGGGTCTGCAGTGCTTTCTGTTCTCTGCGAGGTCTAACTCCTAGTGATCCAGTTTCTTCAAATTTCTTAATCATAGCTCTCAATGCTACAGCTGATATAGGACCTGTACGCAGGTTATGAAGCCTTCTAAATTCCCGAAGGGCCGCTACAGCATTGCACTGTGTAAGGTAAAACAACTTAACAAGTCAAGCATGCTGAGGCAAGGTAGGACACATATTGAGCACAATTCGTCAGTTATTTGAATAACAGCCTGGACGTTCCCAATCCCTTTTTAAGTGGAATTGGTGGCGCTGGTGTCATGTACGCAATTTGCATAATCCTTTTTACCTGCGTTTACTGCAAATATTTGACTGCTTTCGGCTCTGCCAGTGCCAAAATAACTTTTGGTACTACTAAACCTTTTTTTCGCAGAATTCATCTCCCCATGCCTTCAAAAGTATCAATATAAAATTTGGTCTTGTTCCGTTTATTGGTTTTAGCTGCAGATGCCTCCAAAGAGGGAAAGTTATTTTATGGCCACCCTGTACTTCAGGCACAAAGTTTGTTTGCTTACGCATGGATAAAGGAGCATGTTTACCACTTTGCATAATCCTTTTTACAACTGGTAAAAAGTGGCAAACATGCTCTATTCCATATCCCAGTTCTTTTATGCTGAAGCTGTGTACTCGCAGTTGCACACTTATTCTTGACAATCATGTAACCTTTGAAGAAAAGGTATGACATTTTTTTTCTCAGTCTAATCAACTGTGTGCTTTCATTTCATTTTTATTGGAAGCTGTTTTGCTGAAATTAGCTCTTCTTTCCTTAACATCCTTGTTTTCTTCGTCCTGCCTAGACTATCCGAGAAAATGGCACACTACATTTTAGAGGTGGAGAATGAGGATTTCCATGATATCAGCATATGAATAAGAATACAGTTTTGTGTAGAAGACATAGAAAATTAACTTTGATAAGGAACTTATATTCTTTTCTGTATGCCAGTCATGTGAAAAAGAGCAGGATATGTCTCTCAGGGTGATGTTGCCTCATTTTGGGGCATAATGAATCCTAAATCATGGTGCAATTGTGGCATATTTTCTTTCTGTACATTTCATAATTGATTTTCTTCTGATTTGAAAATCAACAGAACATTTAATATGGTAGGAGTCTAGCTGCTTTTACTTTTAGCGTAAATACACATTTTTAGGTTGAAAACTGTTCAGTCTATGAATGTAATTCTTCATGTTTTATCATGCATGTTATTAGAACCCTTAGGAAGAGGGCTGTTTTCTTCATCCACTGAAAAAAAGAGACATCTTCCAAGGTATGATACTAACTTTGCACTAAAAGTTGTAAAATGTGAAACCAAAATGTGTGCCATATCGGTAATGGCAATAGCACTTTAGGTAATAAACTTACTTCTACTTAGTGTAACTAATTAATCAATGATCCATAATAGGCATTCTCTTTTATCATTCATTGTATGTAATGTAGGTTTCACGTTTGTAATAGCTAAATATAAGTAGATTCCTGAAGAAGCTGAGAAGTCTATGAAATTTATTGTGAATATCAGACTGGAAGAAATTCTGAGGCGAACACATTAGAGACATTCAACAATAATAATAATAATCGCTTTTGTGAAGTTTTAATGAGATTCTACTATACATCTGAAACAATAATTGTATTTTAAAATTCTGGTAACACAGGAAACTCAATATTTCTCAATAATATTCTCAAATTGTAGTGCATTATTTTATCAGAGTTATGTCTCATGTCTGATGATTATAGACTTCAAAAAAATTTGTGTAGATAGCTTTCCACCTACTTTCCATTCATAGCACTAATACATTAATTTCAATTGCATTTGGTATTTGGGATAACCAGAAAGATTTTAAAAAATCAGTGTTACCCCTGTTTTTTTTTATTTTTATTTTTTATTATTATTTTTTTTTTTACAATTACGTTTCAACTAGAAACATTGTTATCTGTATTAAGGCAAAAATGCAGGCCACTGTGCATCCAGCTATTACATAAGAAGATTCAGAGAGCTAGCAGAGATATATATTCCAACATCGTGAAACAAGAATCCAAAATTTTATTGTCTATGCAGGTAAAGGCTAAAAGACAGTTAAGAGACATTACGTGAGATCTGTGAAAATAAAAAATTACAGATTAAATAAAAAAAAAACAAAAAGCTATTATTAAAATAACAAGTGACATATTTAGTTAACATCTGAAACCATGACACAGGTTATTTTAACAAAAGATTTTATTTATTTATTTTTTTTTATTTAATCTAATTTTTTATTTTCACAGATCTTGCTTAATGTCTCTTAACTAAGTTCTGAAGAAACTGCTCATATAAAATCTTTTTAAAATCTTAATTTATTTAAATTTATTAAAAAAAAAAAAACATTTTGTTGTGAAAAATACTGTTCAGACATTATTTTTACATGAATCACACACACACTGTATTTTAATTAGATACTTAGGATAGCAACCACCAAGGTCTTCATAACTTAACAGTTATTATATCATATTTTAGTTTTTTGAATAGGATCATAGTACCCTTAGGTACTATGATCCTATTCAAAAAAGTAATCTACTGTTTATCTGGCCCATGAATTATTCGAATAGCGATTTTGGATAAATGAAGTACTATTACATGGTACTCTTCAGAGAATTCGGTTGACATGCAATGGTAAGTTAATTGCATGTTCATTGTTTTGAAGGTTGGATAAATGATAGATTTCTGTATGTGGTTATATAATCCCCCCCCCCCTTTCCTCTTGGTTACAAAGTAAATTATACTTGCCAAATAAGTAAATATATACTTGTTTATTCCTTTATCCAAGTGTAAGTAGACACATTTGCATATGACGTATCCTTATGACTAGGCTACTTGTATGTGCAGGCTGTTGACTTCACATCAACTGCCTCTGTATGCCATTATGCAAAGCACATTTCCTTTCAAAAGTGTATGTTGTTGTTGTGCACTGTGGGAAGAGACTCCAGACTGGTTTCAACTTTTATTGAGATCTCATCAGTGGCAGCTAGACTCATGAAGATACCATGGTTAAATAAATGCCAACATCATGTATTTTCCATATACAAGTATCCAAAATGTGTGTTGCCTTGTTATTAAAATACTCTAGCTCAGAGATAGATGAATTTTTTTTTCCTCTTTTCTTTTGTTATACAGTAAATTATACTTGCCAGGAAGCAAACAAAGTTTGCACATGAAGTATCTTCCCAGAAATACAGATTAAAGAAGAATATTATTTCTTGACAAGTATAATTTACTTTGTAATGAAGTGAAAAACATTTTTTTGAAACTATCTCTGATCGTCTATTTTAATAATAAGGTGATATGCCTTTTCGCTACTTGTATATGAGAAATATATATCACCATTATAATGCTAATTACAGATATAGATCATATTCATCTGTTCCAGTCTCATTATTATCCATCTAATATCCTTTTTGAGGTCTACCTGGCTTTCTCTTTCCAGATAGAAATATATACATATATATATATATATATATATATATATATATATTATGTGGTTCTCACCCACCAGAGATTATTAGTAAACCTATGGTACATTTGTACTATAAGGATTTTTTTTTTTTTTCTTCCATTTATTTTTACCTAGTCCAGAAACCCTGCTCTAGAGATCAAACATGGAAATTTTTCAAGTCATTTCAGGCCTCCAATAAGCAGGGTGATGGTCTCATACCGGTTGATGAAATTCTTCTCCCACCTAAAGACAATCACAGACATCTATGCCCACAGAAGGATTCAAACCCATGACCTGTTGGCTGAAAAGTGGGAATGCTAATCACACGGCCAACCAGGCTGGCGAGCATTTTATGTTAATTCAACCTCAGTACCTTTTTGGCTTTGTCTTCCACTGATGAGACCTCAATAAAGGTATTAAGCTTTGTAGTAACCCTTTTTATAATTCATAGCGATATAGATATCCTTTGCATTCTGGAATACTGAGGCATTTCATGTTCTTGGCAAGTATAGTGGTATACAGTTATGAAAAATTTTTAAATGAAATGAAAGAAACCAGTGGAATGAAAGAAAAATTGCCATTGCTATTGTTTCAGACAATTTGGACTTGAAAAGGTTGTGTTGTCAGTTTCATGGACGCAATCTTTAAGTGAACTTTGCAACAGTGTAAATATTTGCCTATTTGCAATGCTTTATCTTTTTGTCCATCTAGATTAATTGAAAGTATTAAGTGAAACTTTTTTTACTATTGAAGGATTACTCGTATCATTTATTATCACTGACATCTGTTTCTGGGACAGTCACATGCATTTGAAAATAGCTGAATGTTTTTAGATCATGGCATGTCTCAGTTGTATTTCCGATCCAGCTTTTGTTAGTGGTGGGGGGATGCAGGTGATTTTTATTATTTCAATAGATTGAATGACTCAGCTTCATCTGCATGTAGGGTATATAAAAAAAAAAAAGAAGCATGACTCTGATCACCAGCTTTCCATGATTTTCAGATTCTTTTCATTCTTGTTATTTTAAGACATCGTAACAGGAACCTATATGTTTTTTCTGAATAATTTAGCTATCCTCAAATTGCTGTAAATGCTCTTTCCTTACCATTGCGTGAAATGTGACTAGAAATTTCAGAACTGTGAGAGTTAAAAAAGAGCTTGAGGGAGAAATGAAGTCATTTTGTAGCTGTTAGCATACGTTACAGGAAATAAATTATGAGAGTTATGAAGAAAAAAAATCACTGGTGAATTTGAAATCAGGTCCTGTCATAAACTCTGCATGTCAGTGATGTTCAGCATTGCAAAAATTTGAAAGAGATGTGATTTTGAAATGTGAACTGAGTTGGGAAGCAATAAAGTTTTAATTGCATTTGGTGACATTCTGTATTTTTGGTGGGTACATTCCAGAGAATGATGACCATGATGAAGAAGTAAATTATTAGATTTGAAGTCTTTATTATGTTGTCTTAAAATGTGGCAGTGTCAGTGATGTTAGCATTCCTTTGAATGCCTTAAAAAAATAAACAGTAACTTCAGGTAGAATTATTTTAAAACAAGGTTATTGGACTTTACATTGATAATTGTCAAGAACATACACATATACCCTCGCATACATACATACACTTTGTTTTTTTTTTTAAAAAAAAAACAAAAAACATGCTCTCAACTTAAGATTCCAATCGTCTCTTGTGTTAAATAAGAAGAATGGTAGAAAATAAGATGAATATTGTAAGATATTGTTATTTGTCAGCCAATTAATGTCAAACTTAAATACAGTATATACATTGACTGTTCTCCATAGAGCTGCAATGTAGCAATACAACTAATCTTAAAATATTCATCATTTCTTGTGTAACTGTAACTCATAACTATTTAGGTTGAGAATAGTTTAGGATTTGTATTGACTGGCTGTGAATAATGTGTTCATAGAACTTTGTTATAATGATGCGGGTGTGTTATAGCACACTATGAGTGATCCCTTTAGCTGCAAAGACTTGGATTCAAATCCTGCCTAGCATGTGGGAATCTTGATAAAGATTTGTGTACTGAAGAAGAATTATCTGATCTTATATAGAGATGGCAACACTTCCTCCCCCCGAAAATTGGTCTTCGTGCAATTAATTACTCTTCAAATACTGACCACTAAGGAAACTGCAAAAATAATTTGTATTGCTTATAGTATTACCTTATGTTTTCATTTTAATCATATTTTGAAATAAGTAAATTTAGAGAAAAGATTTCTGTGTCCTTTGTACTTCAGTGTTTACTTCTGTAACACATCTCAGTATATGAGAAAGGTTTTGAGTTGAAATATGGGTAAAGCGTCATATGATGCCTTATTCACACGACAAGAAGGGAAAAGTGTTTAATGTTTGTACTGACGAAAAGCTCTCTTGTTTATTTTCTTCTGTGAAGGCTTGGCTTTTGTTGCTTGTTAATCATATGTTCTCGTAACAGTTCGAGTTACTCATTGCTGTTTTATTAAATGTACACTAGTTGATTATTAATCACTTGCCTTTATTGATCCTATCAAATGTAGGGAAATAATTTTTTTTTTCCTTTAGTGCATGTAATTAACTGATGGTTATAGACTTCAAAAAAATTAGTGTAGATAGCTTTCCACCTACTTTCCATTCGTAGCACTAATACATTAATTTCAATTGCATTTGGTAAAAAACTTTCATAATCAGGTAATATCAATAGGTCACTTTCAGACCCCACTTCATCATTAATATACATATTGAGGAAATTTATTTGATACATTTCTAAGCAGTAGTACAAGGCGTATTACTGCTTATTTTATTTTATTTTTTTAATTCACTGATATCCTCTATCAATATCCTTCATTTTCCAGATGCTTTTGAAATTTTCTGATACTGATACAGTGTGGGACAGCTTTCTTGTTTCTCTTGGTTTATAGATCTGCATTACCAGAACTGCAGTTGAGGTAAAGATAAATAGCCAAATGTTAATTTAGTTATTTATCAACAATATAACTTACATTTTAGCTTCATGATCGATTTTAATTTTTTTTTTTTTTTCGTATTTTTTACTACAAAAAAATAAATGAAATATTATGTGTTTATATATAAAGCTATTCTTTCATTAATTTTCTGGTATTTTATCTTTGGAGAAAAGATGGTTTCAAGGTTTTTTCTGTTACATATTTCAAAATCTACAATATCATTGGGATATATTTATATACTCGAAAAAATTTTTTTGCTTATCAAGCTATTAAAAAATGTAATTCTTTTACTGTGGTGAAATATTTTCTTGCATAAATTGTCCAGTTTTTCTTGAACAGTAATACCCAGAACTGATTTTTGAAATTGATTAGCATATTTCTGCATTTATAGTTAAAGCCAGTATTTGTATGGGAATAACTATTGAACTTAGCATCAATTACTCTACTACAGTTTTCATAATTTTTTGTTAAACTTGCCAGTTTTTCATCTTTGATTTAGTATGCTTTTCTACAGCTTATATAAAAAAGATTATCGATTATTTAATTGCAAAAAAAAAAAAAAAAAAAAAGATCTTGGTCTTTCTCCAGGTCTTTCTTTCCTGCCATCTTGGAATCAAACACCTGTTTAACAAACTTTTCCTCTCCCATTCTGTTAAGTGGCCAATACCACCTTACATTATTACCTCTGCTCACCCATTCTTTAATGCTAACAATTTCAAATTCCTTCCGAATGTCTTCATCTTTAATATAATGATGCCAACTTTTCAGGCGACTAATTTTTCTTATAATTCTCAAATCTGTGGTATCAGATCCATAACTTAAAACTGGTTCGAACACTGTCTTGTATACTGCTAGTTTAGTGTTTTGGGTAATTTCTCTTCAGAGTATTGTGGATGGTATATAAGGAGAAAGATAACCAGCATGATAAGAAAGAAATCAGATTATATGGAGAAATTAGCCAAGTAGGCAGAAGGAAATCACAGAGTTTTTTCGTTATGTGACAAGTAGTGTGCAAATGTACATAGATAACAGAGGCATACAAAATTATTGAACTACTGAGTGACCATTTTGCAAGGGTGTATCATCTAAGTGAACATATTTTTATGGCAGAGGTGACAGGAGCTAATGGAAGAACAGAGGTTGGTGAATTGAAAGCACTCAAGGTATTGCAGAATCTTAATGCAAATACAGCTGTAGGATTGAATGGGATATCAGCATGCATTTTAAGAGAATGTGCAGGGTAACTGGTGGTGTCTTTGACTAAGCTGTTTAATTTAAGTCTCAGCTGTAGCAAAGTTCCAAGAGAATGGAAGGAGGGCAAAATAATTCCTTTGCATAAAGGAGGATCTAAGTCTGGCAGCAAATTATAGAAGTGGTAAAATTACTGGAAAAGTTGGTCAAAAAGCAAATTCAGGAATGGGTGGATAAGAATATGATACTCTATGGGGGGAAACATAGTTTTGTGTGGAAACATAAAAAGTTTAGTAGCTTTAGTAATCTAATAACTTTTTATAATAAAGTGACAGCTGGATTGGATAAGTGGAATGACAACATAATAATACTGTTGAATGGTGTTTGACAGAATACAGTATACTACGTGGAACTCTGTTACACAAACTGCAAAAAAAATGGGAATGGATATGAAAAAACTGGCAATATGGATAAAAGGGTAGTTAATGGACAGATACCAAAAAGTGGTATATGGAGGAGCAGAATCCAGAAGTAAGCAAGTGACTAGTAGTGTGCCTAGGACTCTGTGCATGGACCACTGGTATTTAATTTGTATATAAATGATATGAAATAATTTGAAGTGAAATATTCAGTTGCTTGCTGATGATGCAAAGTCAGGTAAGATAATAGTTGAGATGATTTAGAGCTTGCAGGATTATTTACATAGGACAGATACCAAATCCACTACTTAAGACACCATGGGCCAGACATAATGGATGTCAATTTAATGTGGAAAAGTGTCAGGTTATTCATTTTGGGATACAAAGATTGCACTGTGTGTGGGAACTAAACTCCAGGAAATTGTTGCATTAGTTGCCAAAAGGTGTGCCACCTTTTTATTAAATTACTCTGAATTTAGAGAAAGATGTCGAAAGTTTATTTTTCACTTGGTTAGACTATAATAAATTTAGAGTAATGCTTTATCCAAGTGTGAGCAAACAAAGTTTGCACCTGAAAATATCTTCAGGACTGGGGTAAGGCAACTCCTATAGGTAATGATGACCTCGCCATTGCTTCTGCCTGGTATCTCCACTTCTGGGCCTGGCTCCCACTGAAGAGACCTCAGTAAAGGTCGAAACTAGTCTGGGTAGTGGCCCTTCCCTTTAATGCGTAACATTATACATATCCGCAAGGAGATGTGTTTTGCATTATGGGAGATACTGAGATAGGAGTGATGTTAGCTTGGTCCACCTTTGCTATGAGTTGCCCGTTGTTGCACTACCTTACCCCAGTCCTGAAGATATTTTCAGGCACAAACTTTGTTTGCTCACACTTGGATAAAGGATTAAACTAAATTTATTATAGTCTAACCAAGTGAAAAATAAACTTTCATTATCATAGTAGTGCATGAAAAATTTAAGAAATCTTATAAATCTGATAATAAGATTTCATTATTATTTCTGTCTTCTAAGACACTTTTTACTGTATTAATTTAACTAGATCTTGGTCTTCTAGGTCTTTTTAATCTCATTCTAGCAAATTCTCTGTCTCTCCCATTCTGTTTAAGTGACCACACTATGCCTCCTGAGCTTATCTCTGCTAACACATTCCTGAATGCTAACAATATCAAATTCTTTTGTAATATCCTCATTTTTAATATGATATTGCCATTGATGCCACCTTTTGACTCTCAATCTTCCTCAGAACTCTCATGTCTGTGGTCTCCAGTCTTTGATCAAGTGTTTTATGTCTAATTCATTTCATAGATCCATAAGTTAAAATTGGTTTAATCACTCTCTTATATACAGCTAGTTTTTAGTGTTTTGACTGATTTCTTATTCCATGTAAATTTATTCAGTTGACTTCTGTCCATACTGGCTTTTCTAATTCTGCTGTCTATTTCCAAATTTAATTTGCTATCTTCACTGAAAGTTGTACCTAAATAGCTGAAATGCTTTACTTGTTTATAGGCTCTCCATTTCAGGATGCAGTTTATGTTTTTAATGTTTTTTATACAATGCAGTCCTGGGAAACTTTTATACCTCCATATTTGAGCATTTCTTGTCGAATTTCATCTACTCTAGCTGTCTTTCCACATTTTAAGTTTTGATGACTATCTACTTCAAGTATGGAATACATATTCCTGACTGCATTCCTGATTGGAGTTTTCTATCACTGTGCTGGCACTGCTTGTTTCATTTAGCAGAATTTCAAATTATTTTCTTCCATTTCTAAGCAACACATAATATTGTGTTGCCTTCCTGATATTTATTATTGATGTTCTTACCATAATCTTCCCATGACTTTTGTTTAGCTAGTTTTATGCAGTGCTTCACTTTCTTATATTTTTCTCTATATTCTCTAAGAACACAAGCTGACTTACTTGCCAGGAACTTTCGATATGCTTTTTTCTTTTTCTTCACTGCTTCTTTAACTTCCTGAGTCCACCACAGAGTTCTGATTTTTCTATCCTCACAGACAACCTCACAACATCTCTCTCTCTCTGAATCAATCAATGTGTTCTTCAGAGTTTGCCATTTAATCTCCAAGGTTTAGTTCATGATTTCAAACTGATTTTTTTTGTTAATGATGTTTGTGTAATTGAGTCTACAGTTCACCTCTGAGAGTTGCTCAACTTTGATTTGTTTTTTAAAACTTTTTTTACACTCTCTTCTTTACAGTATGAAATTCATTCAATTTTATCTTGCTCAAAACTAAATAGTCATCACTTCCTATTTCAAATTCTCTGCATACTCTTGTGTCTTGAACCAGTGGTATACATCACTATCAACTATAACATAGTCTGTGAGACTGTTCTTATCTCTTGAATCTTCTCTCCATGCAAATTTGTGTGCATTTTTAGGTTTGAACATGGTAGATTGGGCATTAGGTCAGAAGCTCTGGTCATTTCTCCTCATTGCTTGAAAGGCTACATGGAGGGCCCCTCCCAGTTTTACAGCTTTGACCTTTAACCACTCCAAGTATATTCTCATTTTGATATTGCATAGGAATGTTGATTGGGTTTTTCACAATTTAGGAATTCATGTGTTTTTGTTTTTGTTTTGGTTTTTTTTTAACTAAGTCTGCATGATGAGATTATTTCTACTTCTCTGTCTTATATTCAGTTAAGAATTGATTTTGATCCAGAAAAAATACAAATAACTTGTACATCAAAGACTTTTTTTTAGTTGTTTTCCTGCATGCAACAAGGGCTATTTTATGAATCCCATCCACAAAGGGTTGTGAACCTCTTGTACATTAGTCCCTTGAGTGGGTTTAAGATCACAGAGTCCAGAAACTTGGATACCAAATATATATGTATTTATATATATATATGTATATATATCCCCCCCCCCCCCCAAAGTCATGTTAGGTCTTCAATACACAGAGAAGACTATTACCAGATAATGAAATTCATCCACTACTTAAGACATTTACAAACATATGAGACTGCATCACCATTTCCAAATAGTCTATCATGATAATTCCTTGGGAATCCCAAAAAACAGTGGCCATCACCTTTCCAGCTGACAAAATGGTCTTCGATTTTTTTTTGTGCCCTTTCATCAGGCATTATCCAATGTGTTTGACTGCTGCTTGTACTCTGAGGCATGTAGTGGTGGATCGAAGTTTAGTCTACGCTCAAGAATTGACGCAAAAAAATCCAGCGAATTGCAATTAAACATTGCCACATACTGCTTTGAAATGTCTTTTTGCATGCGTTTTTGATCGACCATCAACAATTTCAGCACCCATCGTGCACACAGCTTTTTTATGCAGGATATTATACCCCCATTCAGTTGAGATGTCTACAATCTCAGCAGTCTCGCACACTTTCACCCGACTGACCTCCATAACGATACCATGGATTTTGTCAGTCATTTCCTTCATAGTGACCTTAGTTGGGTGTTCGGAGCACGCTTCATCTTCGATGGACTTACGACCACGTTTAAACTAATTTATCCAAAAATAAATAGTCTTTAATGCTGGTGCAGAGTCCCCACGATTGCATCTAACTCATTTTGATCTTCGTGGCTGTCCACTTCTTCAAATAAATGTTTTATCACTGCATGAAACTCGTTTTTCTCCATTTTTATGAAAAATACAAACAGTAATTTTAAGTGTTTGCCAAATGAGAACTACACATTGCACGTGGCTAAAATATTGCCAGGGGTCATGAAGAAGATGATACGTGTCAACACTACTATCAATGAACAAATTGTGTCTATTGGAAATTTACCAAACTTTTCAAACAAACCAGTCAGGCATTCAGAGCGTGCTTCATCTTCAATGGACTTACAACCACGTTTAAACTCGTTTATCCAAAAATAAATAGTCTTTAATGCTGGTGCAGAGTTCCCATGAATTGCATCTAACTTGGCTTTGATCTGTGTGGCTGTCCATTTCTTCTAATAAAAATGTTTTATCACTGCATGAAACTTGTTTTTCTCCAATTTTATAAAAAATGTGAACACAGTCGTTTTAAATGTTTGCTGGACGAGAACTACATGTCACACATGGCTAAAATTTTGCCAGTGGTCATGAAAAAGATGATATGTGCCATACCCTCATACCTGTAGGTATGCAACTGCCAGTACCGATCCTCTTCAGTTCCTTGCACATAGCAGTGCAGGGAATTGAAGGAACAGCTTTGGTCAATTGCTGCACTCAGGAATTTTTGTTTGTCCATACAAACCTTCTCAGATGATGTTGATCTTGTTTGTGATAGACTCATGACTTATTTTTAATGGTACAACACCAAATGAACTATTTACTAAAATATGTTTTATTAACATGCTTATATTTTACTAAATTTCAAATCAGAGCAACACAGCATGTATACACAACAGCAAGTAAGTGAAACAATGCTTTTTTTTTTTACAACATTAGGAGGTGCCAAAGGACTTTAGATCTTTTTTCCATTACAATTGTATTGTTTCACTTACTCACTGTTGCGTATACATGCTGTGTTGTGCTCTGATGATGCGATTTGAAATTTAGCAAAATATAAGCAGATTAATAAAACATCCTTTTATAAAAGAGTTTGTTTGGTATTATTATTATTAAAAAATAAGTCATGAATGAAATATCTGTTAGACTGTTTAAAGACCATAGTTATGCCTCAGACAAGCAATATAGGTTGTTTTTTCACTGATTAAACAACCTGGAATATCTCACCTTTTGAGAAACCACTCAGCTCTGCTGTTTTCGAAACTAAGCTCCTGCCAGACAGGCATCCTCAATAAGCCCATTGTTGATCTCTGAATGATACTTTGTTTATCCTATTGTGATCAACACTGTTGACAATTACTTACCACATGACCAGTGTCATGTCCATCCCCATATTTTATAATTTTCGTAACAGAGTTCAATGTGATATTCTGTCAAATCTTGTTTTTCTCCAATTTTATGAAAAATGTGAAC
This sequence comes from Typopeltis vanoorti, assembly GCF_054136105.1. NCBI lineage: Eukaryota > Metazoa > Arthropoda > Arachnida > Uropygi > Thelyphonidae > Typopeltis > Typopeltis vanoorti. The sequence continues at coordinate 55,575,235 of NC_143559.1, forward strand.
ACAGTCATTTTAAATGTTTCTCGAACGAGAACTACACGTCACACATGGCTAAAATTTTGCCAGGGATCATGAAAAAGATATATGCCGAAACTGCTCTGAATGAACAAATTGTGTCACTGTCTATTGGAAATTTACCAAACTTTTCAAACTACCCTCGTACCTGTAGGGATGCAACTGCCAATACCGATCCTCTTCAATTCCCTGCACATAGCAGTGCAGGGAATTGAAGGAACAGCTTTCATTAAATGCTTTGGTCAATTGCTGCACTCAGGAATCTCTGTTTGTCCATACAAACCTTCTCAGATGATGTTGATCTTGTTTGTGATAGACTCATGACTTATTTTTAATAAGTCATGAGTTATTAAACTCATGATTCTACTGGACATGTCCAGTAGAATCATGAGTTTAATAGTCCAAAGTGCAAAGTGCAAAGTCCAGCAGAATCATCGTGTAGGAAGATGTGGAAACAGCATGACCAAGTATTTTGCATATACACTGCATAAGTCACATTTACGTACATCCTTATAAAAGTTTGTATTTTTTTTTTTTAATACATTCAATCGGACATGTACACTCGATATTATAAGTAACTTTATTGCTTGCTTACACATGTAGCAGAAAATTATATAGAATTTTATTTAAGCTCCAGTATATTTCATTCAACGTTAAGTAGACTTCATCAGGGAGGACTGTGAACTACTTTCAAAAAATGAACACGGTAATGAGTCATTCATGCTCATATTAGATCATGTCTTTGTAGCTGAAGTACATGATATTACACTATAGTGATCACTTCCCAAAACTTGGTTATTGGCAATACAGTCAGTCGGCAAAAAATTTATTTTATTTATAGAATTCCTCTAAATCTGCTCAGAAACTATCTTCCTTTTTACCATCCACAAAGAATGCATTACCACCTCTTTCCTTGCCACATGTCTATCAAGTACCCTGCGCATGCCATCTTTTTTATTTTGAACAGACTGCTCATTCTGCATCGATTAGAATTGAAGAACATCGACTATATTAGATTTTTGAATCTGACAAGTCTGGCCTTGCTTCACATGCTATTGACACTAGGCACAGAGTTCTTTGGAGCCAGACTAAACTTCATTCCATCAAATTCAAATTTGATCATCTTTTCCTAGAACCATGTGAAAGTCTACGAAAACATCTGAACATGAACCGATATTCAAATTTTGGGAAGTGATCACTATTAACTGTTCATAGATTTTTTTTTTTTCCCCTATGCAACTTTTTACAGTTGTTTCTTTTTTTTTTCTTTTCTTTCCCATACTGATACAATATTTTTGTGTGTTTTTAAAAACTCATTCCACTAAACCCATATGGGTTTTGCTTATTTATTAAAAAAAAAAAAAGTTAATATCTCTTCCTATGATCATTTCATATTTTTTTCTGTCAATGATTTTTTTCCATATGAAATGATAAAAATTTGCTCTTTTCATACACCTCCAATTTGACATAAGCTGCAAAACATACTGTTAAATGCCATGTTAAGCCTAACCATAGTTTTTCAACTGCTTATTCTTACTTCTAGATTTACAGTTATCAATTTGTGATGTGTACTAAGAGGATGATCAGGAGAATATGTTTCTTTCAGGTGATAATCAGATTAGCTGTAGTTCAGTGTATGGCAGCATACCATAAACTGATAGCACAAGTGATTGACAACTTGAATTTCACATCCATATATATTCATTTCTGCTACAAATTATAGTCTCTTACAATGCCAAGAGCAATAACTTTAATTTTGGTACATTTGGACCCTCACATTAAGATCATGATCTGGGGTGTACACATATATTGCAGAGAAAGAAGTGTTTTCACTAATTTGGTCCACTGCTACTCTGGTGAGAGGTGGGGGATTATACACCAGTGGTTTACCTGTTTAAAGATGAAATAGATGTAAAAGAGCACGCTACCTTTGATGTAGTTCTATTTTTCCCAAAAAAATCAGTCTAGTGCAGTAAAGGTTAACCAAATTGTCGACATTTGGAATATTGTTTGAATTGTAATGTAACTTGTTTCTCTGTGAGTATATATATATATATATGTGTGTGTGAATGCATATTCTAGATGCTGACACCTTAATACAAAAGCTGAAACATTAGAAAATTAGTTATTTTCCTTAATGTAGTACTCTCCATAATTTTACCAAAATGAATGCCAATCACCATGTAACATTAAAAGAAATGATTGACATCCATCCATTCTGAAAACGCTGTATATTAGGGTTATGTGATGCCAAGTATGCTTGGCATAGCTGGTTGCATGGTTGAGAAATGCAGTAAAATGTTGTCTGAGTAGCATATATAGCAACACTCATGCTTATGGCCCAATTGTAAAACATGTGCTATATTTTTGATTTTTAAGCCCAGATTTGGTATAAGTTGTGTTCTTTGGATTAAGTTATAATCATTTCCCCTAAAAATATTAAATAAGACACAGGAACAACTTGTGCTCTTGTATGAAATAGTTTAATAAAAATGAACATTATTTTAATATAATTATGAGGGTGGTCTGAAAAGTTCTCGGCCTAACAATGAAAAAACGAATTTATAATTTCAAAATTATTTTTATTTTTCAATATAATCTCCCTTAAGACTAATACATTTATTCCAGCGATGCTCCAGCCCCATTTCCTGGTGGTGGTTCTCAGTAAGATCTACAAAATACCACTCTACAGCTGCAGTTACCTTTTGATTCAAAGAAAAACGCTGACCAGCGAGGAAGAGCTTTAGTTTTGGAAAGAGATAGAAGTCAGAGGGAGCAAATCTGGGGAATAGGATGGATATTCCAACAATTCATAGCGCAGATAACTTAATTTTTTCATTGCCAAAACACCTTTGTGGGCAGGTGCATTTTCCCGATGAAAGATGATTTTTTTTCTTCTGCAAATTGAATTTTTTCATCTAGTCTGGTTAAAAGATCGGAATAATTTTCCCCAGTTATTGTTTTACCCTTTTCAAGATAATTAATAATCACAATGCTTTAGCATCCCAAAACACTGATGCCATGATCTTTTTTGCTGATGGAACCGACTTTGTCTTCTTTGGCGCTGAACAACCAGCTTCTGTCCACTGTTTTGACTGCTGTTTGGATTCTGGGGAATCCAAGTCTCATCCATAGTAATAAATCGACGCATAAAATCACTTTTATTCTTGTTAAAATGCTCCAAGCAATGTTCAGAGATTTTCATGTGAGTGTGTTTTTGATCTGCTGTGAGCAAGCATGGCATCCATCTTACGCAAAGCTTTTTCATTTGCAATTCTTCATGCAAAATATCTTACACATTCTTTAGAAATGCTTATAGTCTCAGCAATTTCATGCACGTTGACTCGCCGGTCATCCAATATCATATCGTACACTTGATTAATGATTTCTGGTGTTGTTACACTTTTCGAATGTCCTTCACGTGGATCATCTTCAAGGCTGGAACAGCGATGTTTAAACTCGGCAGGCCATTTCTTAATTGACAAAAACGAAGGAGAAGAGTGTCTATAAACTTTTATGAACTTTGAATGAATTTCTTTTGGCATTAAACTTTCTTTTACAAAGAATTTTATAACTGCATTTTACTCAGTTTTATCCATTATATATCAAGGGATACATACAGCATTTTTGCTTCAGAGAGCTGTATAAAACAAACTACTGGATAGAATGACCTGGAATTTCACATTGATGCGTATGACAGATGTACCAACTTAGGGGGGGAAAAAATAAAAAAATCTTGCCGATAGTGTTGCTATCTATAGTCAAGGTCAAGAACTTTTCACACCACCTTTATATAATTCATAAAACCTCTGTAGTAATATAGTGAGTATTGAACATGGTTAGAAAGACCTATGTGCAAAAATCATTTAGGATGCAGAGAACACTATTGGGTGGTTTTCATTTGAGGCATCAAATGAATATGCACAATTAGTAGGCAGGTTAAATGAGTATTAGCCATCCTATTGCATTCAATTTTGGCTTGAAACTTGAGACATATGGTGTATGCCTTCACATAAGCATAACTAGATGTTGATGCATGTGACAGTGTATAGTATATCTTTATTTTAATATCTAGTTTATTATGATTCACTGATCTGTCCAGAAATATTTGGAAATTATTGATTAATTTGAATATCCAGTGCTCATAATTTCATATAAAATTTAGATATCTGTTCAAAAGAAATAGTTCCAAGCTTGATTTTTATGAGTTATAAAAATCAATTGGATATTAGATCCAGCATTATTTTAAAGCCTGCCGGATCTAATATACACTTAAATTTTTGCATCGCCAAACTGAAGCCATTTGGCTCTTTATTTTTGTAAATAGTTCTTTATGGAGTTTTCTTAATATTCATTGATGAACGATAAAGAAGACAGAATGAAGGAAAATTATCCGATATAACTAATCACTGTACAATTATGAATGTGAAAAAAAAACAGGGAAAAAATCACTAGATGTAAGCTGAAGATTACAGTATACAAATATTATTAGAAAAGAGTAATAGTGTACGAAGCAAGATGCTAACTTTAGAGAATAAGGAGAACAGTTGGAAGTAACACTGGTAAGTATTTGCAGTTAAGAAATTTTCTGGTTAATTTGTCTTAAAAAAAAATAGAAAAATAACTGGAGTAGACTCAAATTAAAATGGGAAAAAGGTGGGGGGGTTGTAGCTGTCAATTAAATCATCTGCCATTAAAAAGACTCAGTAACAAATGTAAAAAAACGGACGGCTGTAGTAGAAAAGATCCACAGTGGAATGCAATCCAGATAGAGATAGCAGAAATCCAAACATGCTGCTTCAAATGCAAAAAAAAGACATTTGAAGCTGCAGACTACAGTACCTCATGTAAGTTTTAATGTGACCTCTTGCAATAATTCAAAAAGTTGAATTCCAGATTGATTTAAGTAATGCTCTTATTTCATCAGTGTACATAATTTGGGTGGGATATTTCAGCAGATAGAGAGGAATTTCTGTACTGTGAGTGTGTTCTACACAAGATCCTTTCAGGCATATATTTCTGAAAAAGCTGAGAAAAGAAATACTTTACACAGACTTGGAGAAGAACAAGTCAAATAGGAGTTGTCAAACAGACCAGATTTTACATAAATATAAATAATGAAAAAAATCATAAATATAAAAATTATTCATATTTTGCATATCTCAAAAATGTATATAATGAAACAGATCATATAATAAGGGAAAAGTGTTCAACATTTTAACATTATATGCTACAAATGTAAATGTATGCAGACACAATTGTACACTATTTTGTTATTTATAACAAATCCATAGAGACTAGAGAAATAGTTTTGTGTAGTGGGAAATGTGCTGTTATTAATTTCTTTGGGCATAGCATCATTGATGCTACTGGACTTTAACTGGGACCTTGGGTATTTTTTAGATTGAATGAGTTTATCATTACGGCATGATAAACTGAGAGTTGACTAATATCTATATGGAACACATTACTAAGAAAAATAACTTAGTAATGTGTTCCATTACTAAGTTATTTTTAACTTAAATCTGCTAATCATCAACACTTGAACTAAACGGATCTGACTGAAATTTTTGGAATTCCGACAGCTGAGTCTTCTCATTTTCCTCTCTGCATTAATAAGTTTATATTAAGCTGTGAAAATTTCTTTTGTTAGCAACATTTTTTCAGATTTTTTTAAACTCATTTATTGTTATTTGTAATATTTTTTGAATTTCCATGAATAACTTATGCCTCTTTGAGTTGCATATATTAAATGAAGCAAGTGTGTGTGTTTTGTAAAAGATATTCAGCCTTTGCTTGATATCAGTCAAGTATAGGCCAACATAACTAAAAATCTCATGAATCTATCAATTTGTGTGTGCGCGTGTGTGTGCATGCATGCACTGTACAAGTGCAGTGTTATGCATCTTGTTGCCATCCATTTATCTCATTTCAAGCCAGTCCTAAGTTCATTAAGTAATTTGAAATGGTTCATTCTCTGATATTGGATTCAAATATTAGTAGCAAATGAAATTTTTTTTGTTTCACATACGACCAAAGTAGTCAGCAGCTACAGCTGTTAACTCAACAGAAGAAACAGATCATCAATTTCCTGATATGTACTCTCAAGGGGTGTACAGTCTACTACGACAGTACTACATGATTAAGTTTACATTATTATTGATCTTCTTGTCTATTACTTGTCAGCACTCCAATATTGTCCTATCTAATATTTCAGTCCACCTACATCTTTACTCTGCTTTATTCACCTTTCCTCTCGCATTCCATTTAAGTGACTATACCACCTTTGCCTCTGCTCACACATTCCTACTACCTTCTTTTTTAACATGAATTTGCTATCTGTGCACTTCCATAAATTTTCTTGGAATGCTCATATTTGTGGTCTTTAGTCTGATCAGTTGTTTTATTTCTGACCTAATTTGCAGATCTATAGCTTGAACGGCATCTTGTATGCTGCTTGTTTGGTGTTTTGACTAATTTTCCTGTTATTCCATATAAATTTATTCAGCTGACTTCCCTAAATACCAGCTTTGCTAATTCTGTTGTCTATTTCCATATTTATTTTGTCATCTTCACTAAAAACTGCTTAAATAGCTGAAATATTTTACTTGTTCTATAGGCTCTTCATTCAGAATGTTGCTAAGTTTTCTATGCTCCTGCCAGTTTTAATAATTTTAGTCTTTTTATTGCATTTGTAATATTTTCATGCCAAATTGCTAGCTGTTATTCAGTTTTGTTAGAGAATCCCAGAGATTTGTGCTTGATGTGTTTAAGTGTACATCATATGATATGATATTCAAGTTTGATATTTCTAATTCTAATATCAGGTTAAATGTCACTTTCTTTCATAATCTGATCTATGTAGATGATGAATGAGATTAGAGATAATATTCATTCTTTTCTTACATCTATTTTACAACAGAATTGAAATGCAAAAATCGGATTAGATATAGGAAATAATTTTCTCCCCTTTGCTGACCCTTTTGGATTAGGAGAAACAAATGACAGGGTTATGAAATGGATAAAATTTGCTTTGCAGAATGACTCAGCATAACTAACACACTTTTCCCACATAAAAGTGTGGGAAAATTGTACCTGGATCTCTCCAGATTGCAGAACACTGAATCTAATGATCATATACAGGATGATTATAATTAAAGTTCACATTTTGAAAGGCTATAACTGGGTAACTACTCAGTTTGAACCGTTTAATGTTTAACATGATGTGTGCAGCAATGGAATTTTATTTTGCACAAAAACCAATGTTAGTTCCAAAAGTTGCCACTAGAGCGATAGATGGTTCTGCAATACTGTAGTAGATAATTTAAAATGTAACAAAACATATGGTACATACAACACATTGTGTGATTACACAACAACAAGTTTGATATGCTGTCAGCAACATGCTGAAATTGCAAAATCACATGCTCAACAACCACAAAACATAGGGTTTCACTCAAAATGTTGTGGATATGGCATGTATAATGCTGATCTTACGGTCTACTAATTTAGCTATGGTCACGATAAGCGGCTTTGATATGTCCCTACAGCCGAAAGTCGTGGGCTCAGATCCATGTGCTCTCTGGCCACGTTGTATGGAAATAGTGGCTGATGATTCTGTTGTCGTAAAATGTGTGAAGCGACTGCTTGATGGGGTGGCAATGCGAGGTGGGTACCATCCTGCATAAAAACTGCTGAATCTAGGCACTCATTGCTGCACACATCATTGTGTTAAATATTAAATCGCTCTGCTGAGTAGTTACCCAGTTAGTGTTTTTAAATGTGAACTTTAATTATAATCACCCTGTGCCTATAAAAATTAATAAAACCTGTATAAATTCAGCAAGAACTAGATCTTTCTAAGGTGCTGACATTGGAAGGGACCATAATTTAGCAACCTTGATGTTGAAGTTTGGATTTAGACCCATAAGACAAAAGTTTAACCTTACACAAATCATATATCACTAATGAATTATTTAAAACAAATCTTTCTTCTGAAATTCCTGCTGACTCTCTAGATCCTGATACTTCTTACCAACAGTTTTCAAGGACAATTATTGAAGATGTCCTTTGAAGAAAATACAATATTAATAAACCTTGGATTACCGAAAAATATTATAGGTTTGGGATTAGTAGAGAAGATTACGACCAGTTCTGTACACTGGGAATAACAGTTAATACACAGATTTAAAAGGATGCAAAATTTGCAAAAAATAATTGTGAAAAAATTGAGCATATTCTTCATAAGAATAACCATACAACTGCATACCAAATGATTAAGAATTCAGTAAAGCCTTTTGTTCATAAGACTTGGGTAATCATAAAAAAATAGTGAAATATGGTATGGTAATTCAAGTTGGACGATACCTTGGGCCAACAAAAATCCACGATGACAGAGACAGCTATTATCCTGTGCTTAGAGAAGCAGTAGGAAGAGCCAACTTAAGACCAAAATTGGGAAAAAACAGCAGGAATTGGCAATATTTTATCAGCACTACCTAAAGATTGGGGAAGAACCTATTGTTAGCGCACTATACAAAATTTGCCAGTATTTTGACCAGACTGACATCTGGTCAAAATACTGGTGCTTAGTTATCTCTACTGCCATTCCAAAAAACAAAACAGCAAAAAATGCAATAATTTTAGCCCAATCAGCTATCCAATACACGAGAGTAAGATGTCCTATTCTCGTATATTGAACAAAAAAAGTGTAATCAACAAGATTACAATCGGGCATATTTTTATGCTCCACATGATTGGAGAAAAATATGCAGAACATAAAGTAATGTGCTATAATTTTATTGATCTACAGAAAGACTGATTTTATTTGGCACGGTGCCCTTTGGAAAATTTTGCAGAATTACAGAATAGACAAAATAATATGTTTTGCTGCTATTCTGTAGCTAGCTGGTTCTTTAATAATCTTTCAAAGTAATTACTTCAGACATCTAGAATATCGTTACCTTCAGTTTTTATGTTGCCTTTATCATCTTTGATTCCTTTTACAGTACTCCTTCATTTCTAAGATTTTTAATAACCTCCAGAACATATTGCCTCCTTCCTGATATTTATCTTCTAAATTTTTACCGGAGTCTTCCTATGTCTCTTGTTTAGCAACTTTTATACAAAGCTTTGTTCTCGGTTGTTTTTATGTTATCTGCTGACTTACATTGCTATGAACTTTCGGTATGCTTTCCTCTTTCCCATGGCTACTTCTTTAACTACTTATGTGTTCTTCAAGCTGTTGTTATTCTTCTGTGATCACAGTCAACTTCACATTCCTCTCTGTCCAAATCAATCACTGTTTTTTTTTTTAAGAGTTCTAGTAAGATTTGAGGTTTAGTTCTTGTTTTCAACTCCTATAATTTTTCCATAATAATGTTTGTATAGTTGAGTGCAGTTTATCTGTAAAATATTCTCAACTTTAAATTCTTTTAAAAACTTTATTACATATATTATTCTTTTCAATGTGATATTCATTTTTATCCCACTTAAAACTAGGTGACGATTACTTCCAATTTCAAATGCTCTGAACCAGTATGAAGATATCATTATCAACAACAACAACATACTCAATGAGGCTTTTCTTATTTCTTCTCTCTACATGAACCTTTTGCACATCTTTACGTTGGAACATGCTATTAGTAATGATTAGTCCTTATCAGAAATCCAGCAGGCACCAACCATTTTTCTTGTTAAGAGGCTTATACGCTGGTTAAACATGATAACTAATATTAAGGAATTGACAGCGTATACTAGAAATATAGATTAAATAAACTATAATATATACTTTCCGATATTTCGGCGAACGTCACGTTGCCATCTTCTTGGGAACTTACTACACAGACACGTGCACACAAGTACTAATAACAGCAAATGAGACTGAAGCTAGGGAGCTAGCGTTTCCTAAAGCCCTGATGGTGCCCCCTGGCGCGCTATATTGGTAGTTCTTGGCCTTTGGGCTGAAGTTCTTCTGATAAAAGTTTCCCAAATTTGGGGCAGTTTCATGCATCCAAATTTGTTGAGGTTTGGCATGTTCCTAAGGGCCGAGGCTGATTCCATGAATAGTCTTTCATACTTGCTGCGGTGTATTACTGTGGCTTTCTTCCATCTTATTCTGTGGCGAGTTTCCAGAGCGTGGTCTGCAAGCCCAGAGTGGCTGTACTGGTGAAATCGGATGTAATGCTTGTGTTCTGAGATCCTGATATTTGTTGTCCTGCCTGTTTGGCCAAAGTAGGACAGTTTACAGCTGCAAGGGACCTGGTATACACCAGGTAGGTCTAGGGGAAGTGGTTGGTCTTTGGTGGAGCGGATAAGGGATGCCAGTTTTCTATGTGGTCTGTAACAAGTGGTCATAATGACATAATGGTCAGTTTTGATGTCTCCTCCCTATTCACGAATGTCCCCCTCAAAGAAACCTTAGAGCTAATCCAAGCTAAATTTCCTCCTGATATCTCAGCCCTATTTCAGTTTACAATGAACTCAGGCTATTTCGTTTGGCAGGAAAAATTCTACAAACAGATAGAGGGGACAGCCATGGGTTCACCACTTTCCCCACCCTTGGCCAACTTCTTCATGGAGATGTTTGAAGAGAAAGCCTTAAACTCAGCCCCACAAAAACCTACCATATGGCTTCGCTACGTTGATGATGTTTTCGCTATTTGGCCACATGGCCCGGATTCACTCCTCTCCTTCCTAACACACTTGAACAACCAACACCCTAGAATCAAATTCACCCTGGAAAAAGAGGAAAACAATAACCCTCCCCTTCCTAGACACACTAGTCACCCGCCAACCTGATGGAACCTTGGTTTTCTCAGTTTATAGAAAACCCACCCATACAGGCAGATACATTCACCAACAATCCCCCACCCCCTCAGAACAATATGGAGTTATTAAAACATTATTCAACAGGGCAAAAATAATCTGTTCTAATGATCAAGCCCTAACCACTGAACTAAATCACACTGAAAAACCTCTACCTCCGTATGAGACTGGCTACTCACCTGTACTCAAAAGAACCCAGATAAAGGTTCCTCGCGTCATAGATGGCAATTGAACCCAGGTTTAAATCCGCATGGTTTCATCTATACTGACTGAGCTACGAAGGCTCTTAACACTTCTATAACACTTCTATATTATTATTATGTAACACCTCCAAGGAGTTAGACTCATCGAGGGAGGGCATCTACTCTACGAGTTTCTGTCTCCACCAACTGCAACTACCTTCATCATCTAACCAACGGTGCCTACCCCAGACCACCATCATAAGTAGTTTCACAGGCAATCACAAACATCCGTGCCCATGGCTGGATTCGAACCCATGGCCTTTTGACTGGAGAGTGGATACTCTAACCACTCGGCCAACCATGTGATATAAAACTAATTTTTGTATATTTTTACAAATATGATATCCTGATATAGATATCAGGTATATATTAGATATATATTAGATAGGTACATAGCAAGGTATATTTTAACTTTAAGCAAGTAAAATCCAAAATTCACTTATATTGGAAATAACTATATAATACATGGAGAATTTTCAGTCACATTTCGAGACTATTTTCGAGTAACACAGTTTAAAAGGATTAAGTAGAATAAGAGTTGATATTGGGCATAGGTGTTTGTGATTGTCTGTGAAAATACTAGTGGTGCTGGTGGGCAGTAGATGGCGTTAGTGTAGTTGCGGTTCGTTGTTGTTGGTGGACTGAGTGATGGAGACAGAGTTGTAGAGTAGGTGCCCTTCCTTGACGAGTCTTTGGGCTCCCTGGAGGTATCACGTAATAATAATTATGGTCTGTAAATATTAGTATTCAAAGAAAAAACATTGAAACTATTATCAATCAATACATTAATTAATGAATCATGAGGGATATTGAGCAGGATAACTTTCCAAAATCTTTTGGACAGTTATTTTTGGATTGGTTTGGATAATAAGTATGGGCTTCACAGCTTTCTTTGTATGATCTTTCTAACAAAAATTGAGTTTGGGATAAAACTTGATTCTTATTCCAGTGAATCCTGCTTCTAATGCAGTTTCTCAACCTTTCTTTTAGTAATTGCCACCTAAAAAGTTTTTGTCATTTTTTTTTTATAATTGCCCCCTATAATTTCTTATACCAATATATTATTTTAATAAGGCTTTACCATGTTTTTTTTTTTTTTTTTTCACTAAGCTTAGGTTGTGAAACATGCTAAAAAAAGGTCAATAGAACAAGGAAATCGCTACATTAAAGTAGAGCTGTGCAAAGTAGTGCTTTTCTTGTTCCATTTGGATGACATATATGAATCATAGTGATAAAGAAGCAGTATATCTTTAAGCAGTGACTATGTTGCCTATGCTGCATCTTCAAAGAGATATTCTATTATTTATTCACTATTTTAAAAATTAAGTGTATGTTTCCTCATTTATTATATATGTCCATTATCTTTAATATGGCAGTGTTACATTGCTGGCTGGTGTGATTCCTAATTTTTTTTTTGTGCCAAAAATTACCCCCCTTTGGATATCTTCCTTGGGGGGGGGGTGATATCTTGTTAAGATATACTGTCTAGTGGATATGGCAGACTCAAAAACCTGGTGCAACGGAATCATGGAACTGGAAGTTCTACAGACACGTTTTAGCCAACTAGTCTCTTTGTTCATAATAAGAGGGTTTCCATGAGCAGAGAATTCAATAAACTCCTGGATTGGAAAGAAGAGGAATTCTCCTCTTTCCCATCCAGGTACTTTCCAAAGAATAAATATCCTCCTGGAGGATATTTATTCTTTGGAAAATGTAAAAATGAATTCAGTTTGCAAATTGGATGGAATGAGACTTGAAGGTTAATCTAGTGTAGAAGTCTTGACAAGCTTCTCAAGACATATTGAATGGAGACTAGAAACTTCCTCTGAAAAATGGACTGAGATGAATATTAAAATTATCAGATTTTGGAGATGAAAGTAATTCAAAAGAAAAACTTGTGTTTTCAGGAGAGAATCAGTGGACATAACATTTGTTTCAGGACACATTACAGGGCCATAATTAAAGGAAATTCTACATTTCGTATATTCTAATTATAAATATCATCTGCATATGTTACTAGCTTAGTAGTACTGAATGATCCTTTATAGTGAACCCACCAACAACAAACATCACACTGTACCAACCCAAGCAACATTCTTTCCCCAAAGACATACTTCATAGCTTCAACCCAAAGTACAAGAAGTTTTATTGTAGTACTAACTGCAGTATGAACATGTAATTGGTTTTTATTTAATTAATTTTTTATAATGGGATAGCCATCGTAAGTATAAGTGATCACAAGTCAATGACTGACTGTAAAATCAAAAAGCAAGCATACAAATATGATGAATATATATATATATCATTATCAAATTTAAGCTGTTACATGTAGGTTAGCCACAATTCTTTTGCATTGTTTTACTCTTTTGGCTACAAATTCTTCTTCTCCTAACATAGTGGATTTCTGTTATTTAGTTTTCACATACATAGTATTTAATCTTATTTCATCAGTTTCTTATGAATTTTTCTTTATTGAAGTTAGCTGAAGTTGATAGCTACCATAACATGGTATAGTGAATTAAAAAAAAAAAGTTGTTGAAGTGTCAAATGTATTTTAACATTTATTATGTTAAAGTGTATTTGTTTATATATTTCTGTTTCGTTATTCATTTATCTTACATTCTGATGGATGTAATCATGTCCTATCACGCTTAAACAATAGCATTCTAAACATCACGGATATATGAAACATAAGAAACTGTTCAATAATTTTACATACAACAATGTGTGATTGTGTCATTCCCCCCCAGTGATTTGATCTCACAATGAACCAATACAATTCTAAAATTTATTTCAACACTATAGAATGTCATTTCTTCTTTACTTAATGATGTTATTCAGCAATTGCACAGATGTATTAAAGACATTAACTAGACTGAATGCATTAATGCAAATAATTAACATTAACAGCCACTGAATGAATGTCGTCACTCATTTGTATTTGTTCTTGAGTTAGGTCATTCCTTTTTATGGAATAAAATTCTTTCTTTCAGTAAGACTAGCTAATTTGGCCTAGAATTTTATAAACCTTTTTTAAGGTTTATGAAATTCTTGTCATCACAGAATTTGAAATGAGATCTTACAAAGCGAAATACTCTAAAACTAGTACGTGGAGCTACTGGTTGAATTTCCTTTTCAGAGTTGAAATGTCTGTAATAATAAAGCTATGTACTAAATTCTGTATCTTTTTTTCCTTCTCTTAATTGCTTGCTATAACAGTGTGTTCATGTCTTCATTTTTATTCATGGTCTTTTGATGTCCATTTTTTGTATCTCTTTTTTTGGTTTTAATATCATATGCTGGTGGTGTTCAACCTTTTTTACTACGCAAGCTACTTTTCTATAAAAAGTTATTTGGCGATCTACTCTCTTATATAGATCACGTTCCCCCAACCTGATATCTGATTTCGCACGAATAAACAACTAAAAAAAAAAAATACACAACTAAAAACTTTATTTATGTATTTAAAAATGTATTTATCACTTTTAATTATTTTAATACAACAAAAAAAATATATATATATATTGGAATAAAATATTTATTTCTCTATTTTGGAAAATTAAAGTTATAAAAAACAATAGATTGATTACAAACTCACAAGTTACAGGAAATGCTGGTTGATTAAAAAAAAAAAAAAGTTAATGTGAAATTTGGCATTGTTTGGACCTCGCAATATTTTCATAGTCAAGTTGATATGAAGTGGCCAATCGCAGACAATCATCCAAATGATCATTTGTAATTTGGTTTCTTGATTGATTTTTTATGACGGTCATATTTGAAAAAGTGGATTCTGACAAGTATGTCGATCCGAAACACAATAGAAATTTTCACGCAATATCAGTTAATATTGGGAATTTTTCATGTGCATACTTCCAAGTGACTTCATTGTTTATTGATTTTTAAATGTAAACTATTCTGAATGTTTATTATCTCAAGTTTTACTTCAGCTTAGTTTATATCAAACAGCCCATTAATTTTATTTGAAATTTCTGTGATGTTCAAGTTTACAATCATTTCAGTTTTATTAAAATCTTTAAATCTTGAATTTATTTCTTCCTCAACTAATTTTCTATTTCACGAATAAATTCTTTTAAATCATAGCGAAGCTTTTCTTGATTTTGTTCAAAACATTTTAATAAATATGGGAGATGTCTAAATTTGCGGTCATTTATATTTTTCTTTAATAAAAGTAAGTATTGTTGGAAAGTTTTTATTGAACTTAACATGTCAATTAAATTTTTATCTCTACCTTGTAACTCTAAATTTAAATTGCTTAATTTCGTACAGAAATCTACTAAAAATGATAAGTGTAACAACCATCTTTTATCACTCAATTGTGGATAAATATCTCCTTTTTCATCAAGAAAATTTTTATATCGTTAATTAATACAAGAAATCTTTCTAAAAATTGACTTCCTGAGCCAGTGAACATTATTGTACAACAGAAGTTCCCTATCATCATCTGCCTGTAATTTAAATAACCGCCATTGTAGGGCTTTTCCTCAAACAGAATTTACAATTTTAAATGTAATATCCAAAACATCTTTTATATTTAATCTTTTACTACACCGTACTTGTTGGTAGATAATACAGTGGTATGTTAAAATATCTGGATATTTGTCATTGTTTTTACATAATGAAATGAAGCCTGATTTATTACCTATCATTGCAGGAGAACCATCAGTAGTAATAGACACAAGTTTAAAAAAGCGGAAGTTTGTGTTGTTTCACAAATTCATCAAATGCCGAAAAAATGTCTTCTCCCCTAGTCCTTCCCAATAATTGTACAATTTTCAAAAGTTCTTTACTTGAATAATCTTGAAATACCATTAACTGAGCAGTGCCAGTGAAGTTGTTTGATTCATCAAATTGTAATGAAAACGCAACACACAGGTGAATGTCTGACATTAACCTGGCCTGTAAATTTTTCTCCGGCAATTGGAACTCTTCCTTTCAGCAATTTGAAACCTTGTCTGCAGCCTAGAAGTAGTCTCTCTCCTCTAGTGACATCTTGAACCGAGAAGCTCCTTACTGGAAGCAGGAAACTCCTCTCTCAAGCAACGTGGATCCGGCAGTCTCTGACGGCGACTCTGGACCCGGGGACCTCCTCTCTGACAGCAATTCTTGAACTGGGCCCCCTTCTGCTTGCTTCAGTCCCTTTTTATTAGGCCTCCTCTGAGACCTCGCATGAAGTTTGGCAACCCCCAAAGAATCAGTATGAGTCTTTCACCTTAAGTTTCAAGTTCGGCACGTCTTTTGTTCTCCTCCGCTTTCTTTTGATTGTAAGTTGCCGGCCATCGGAATGTTGTTTGAACTCTTTCTGACTGACTTCTGAGATGTTTACACTTAGAGCCTGCAAGCCTTTCTCATACAAGTTTCAATGACAATCTTTCTAATGCCATCATGTATAGCTTCAGCGACAAAAACATCGCCTTTGTTTTTAACACTCTAACATATTCTTATTAAAGCAGTATATACAGTTAGCTTCAAAAGAGTTATTTACAAAAACATCTAATACAAACTATACCGAGACAAACAAAGTTTATTTATTTACAAATATTCACATGGGACTTAACCTAAGTAAAAAATCGATGTAATGTGCTTTGGAATATTTAAGCTACGATCGAGTTTTTACACTTTGCTTATAATTGTATTCACTCAGCTCACTGTTTGACTTCCACTGATCCAAATTAATTCATTTACCTGTACTTATAAGAAAATTTACAACTTTAACGAAAAATAAATAAACGATAGCAATACACTTAAAGCGAATTAAAAATAATACAAAATAATGATAAATATAATATTATGTTTTCAGTCTTAATTAAATTTGAAAGGAAGGAGGAATACACAAGAGATCGACCAGTCGATTGCGATCGATGGTTTTAATACCCCTGTCATATGCAATACTCTCTGTCATTAAATTATTTGTCAAAAAATAAAGCAAGATATAAATATGGAATGTTGCTATTACATATTAGTTTGTCAAATCATCAGTATATTGCTGGTGTCATCAAACTATACTTCTTAGAAATGTTCAAGGACATTTTGAAATGATCAGATTAAATCCTAGATTCTACTTTTGCTGTGAGATAAATTCCTTATGCATAACATCTACACTGAACTTCATCATAATAAGCTCGAGCCACTAAATGAATGTCATCACTCATTTGTATTTGTTCTTGAGTTAGGTCATTCTTTTTTATGGAATAAAATTCTTTTTTCTTCCAATAAGACTAGCCAATTCAGCCTAGAATTTTATAAACCTTTTTTAAGATTTATGAAATTCTTCTCATCACAGAATTTGAAATGAGATCTTACAAAGTGACATACTTTAAAACCAGTACATGGAGCTACTGGTCGAATTTCCTGTTCAGAGTTGAAATGTCTGTAATAATAGCTATGTATTAAATTCTGTATCTTTTTTCCTTCTCCTAATTGCTTGCTATAATGTGTTCATTTCTTCCTTTTTATTCATGATCTTTTGATGTCCATTTTTTGTATCTCTTTCTTTGCTTTTTAATATCATATGCAATACAGATCTCTGTCACTAAATTATTTGTCAAAAAATAAAGCAAGATGCATTTCATCAAATGCATCCCTTCCACAACCTGACAGATGTATTTCACGTAATCCTTTTTATGTTTATCTCTGGGATATTTTAAAGCAGTCATACTATGACTTTCATTTCATGAATGGTATTTTAAAGGGTAAAGAAAATAGATTTCAAAATATTGAAATCTCTTTTCTTTACTGTTTTAGTCTAGGGAACAAGAAAAAGTGACTTTGTGAGGGAAGTGCTCTAATGTGGCTTTTGACACTGCATTGCTATCTAGTCCTATTCATGATGCTGGTGTCATCAAACTACACTCCTTAGGAATGGTCAAGGACATTTTGGAATGATCACATTAAATCCTAGATTCACTATTTTCCCTGTGAGATGAATTCCTCATACACAACATCTACACCGAATTTCATCATAATGACTTGAGCGTATTAGTGCCAGAAGTCATTACTTGCAAATTTTTTATCAGTATCTGCATGATCTGTCACTTCTCTCAGGGTGCTGTTTCATCTATCTTCTCTACCTTTCCACATAGTGCACTTGCTCATGGCAGAGGGAACCTCCCAGTGGTGGTACTAACCCTTTTATTTAGTTTTCTTCCCATATACTTTGCTCTGTTTCTCTTTTTTGCTTTCCTATTCTCCTAACCATCACTTGGGATCTAACATCCTATCTCTGTTTGCCATGCATTGCAGTCCATCAGCATCCAGAAATACAGATTCTGATGTGGTATACTTGTATTCATTTGGCATGACAGGCGTTTCTGAATTTTGCAGCCACGATCAACATGCTAGTGAGCTCCCATGCAAGGATCAGTGGAGTTGTAAGTCTCCTTCCTGTAGTCTGAGGACAGAGCTCAGGCTTACTGGAGTGCTTGTATAGGATCTGGGATTATAAAAATATAATCCCAGATTTGATTATAAAAATGATAAACAGAAATGAAAATGTACCATAATTTTTATTTATTCATGCAACAAATGAATAGCAGATAGGGGAATGCCATCCTCTGCTTGTTCCCAAATTTTTTAAAAATTTGGGAGATTTTATTGAAACTTCAAAAGGTTTCAATAAAATCTCCCGAATTAAAAATTTATATTCTGATAATATTCTAGTGGAAACATCATGTTAGCAACACTCAGAAAACTATTGTGAGCAACATTAATTGGAAAATACCAATTTCAGTAACAACATCCCACTGAAGCATTATTATGGCGACAGCTATGAGGACATCTTGATACTTAGGGAAGGTGGTATGGTTCGGACTGAGCACATCACCATACTTTTGACACTTAAATCTATATCGGTAAAAGTTGAATGTCTCAATTGTCCTTATAGGCTTCACTTCAGTGCTTTAAATCTCAGAAGTATGAGCATACTATACTATACTGTCTGTGCCTGATGTGGCAGTAAAGAGCATGATAATAAATCATGTTCAGCAAAAATACATAAATGCATCAACTGCAAGGGATGCATCCAGCCTATTCTCAAGCATGCCAAAAGTAGAAAGATGAAAATGGATACAAAAGATCCAAGATGCAAAGAGGAAGCTTATTACTGCATCACCAGGCTTGAAGTCATCTTATGCTGAGAAGGTGGCATTTAAGAAAATACCAGATAGAACACAAACCTATGTGATAATCTCACATTGACCATCTCACAATTTCTGCATATCTTAGCATATTAATCGTGTTGGCATTGTGGCATTGCTCCGGAAACAACTCCTAAAATTATCATTCTAAACAAGAACTGACTACTCAAATGGATAATAATGAGCACCACATAAACCTCTGCTGGTGGTGGTGGTGGGGGGGAATGGATATCACTTAATTTATAGTAAATGTGATCACTAAACCAGACATATTGGATGATGTAGTGAACATTTTTCCTGCTGAAGAGAAGACTGACATTGGCTATCAACATTTCCCAAAATCAAATGACAAATACAAGCTAGACAAATTTAAGCCTGTAACCTCTCAGAAATCTGAATAGTATGATAAATAATAGTTAAATATTACTTTGTGGCTGTTATGGTTTCCAGCAAAATATCGATATCAGGGTTCTGCTTAAGAAATGCAAACTTGTTTTTCTCTGCAGAAGACATATTTAAAATGCAACAAGGACCTTTAGGCATTTTACTAAATGTGTCAGATATGCATTGTTTTCAGTTGGTACATGCACTCCTGCAAGGGGGGGTCTTAGGGTATCCTTTTTTATCTTGATAATTTTTTTCTTTTATGTTATTGTCACAGATGTATGCATCTAAATAAAGATTTGAACAAAATTTTCTGTTGGCATATATTAATTGACCTCTGTTAAGGCACATCTAGTTGATTGCATGATTGTGTTACAGCAACATGGTTCAAACCATGCAACTGGATTTTAGTATTATTTATATGTTAAATTACAATGGTCCTATGTGATGGTGTCACCATTCCTGCATGCATCTATATGCAGTTAATCGTTTTTTTTTTTTTTCATAAGTTGTCTTCATGACTTGGAACCCCATCTGTGACTAAAAACAACTATAGTACTGTATTTCACCATACTAACTTCTTCCTGATGAAACAATTTCATTCGTCTCATTAAACTTTTTTTATTATAGAAAATTGATATTTTATAATTTTTGTTTTTTCTGTATATCAGATTACTGTAACTAAAAGTGCATTTAATACTCAGCATGTTAATAATTTGTCACAGTGTGACTGTTCAAAAATAAATACCATTAGAATCATTCATGTTTGAAATAAATATTATTACACCTTTTGTTAAATTGGTGGTGGGGAGTCACCAGTGTGACTAAAATTTTTGGAGTGGCAGTTGAGTACTGAAAGTTTGAAAAAAAAAAATGCTATAGCCAAACCTGAATGGAAAGCACATAATCGCTGCCTTACTGCCAAGAGGGCAATGTCCCAAGGTTCTATCTTAAGGATAACATTTTTGGTATCAATATGAACTCATTAACTAAACAGTTTCCGCACACTGAAGGCGATGCTTTTATGTTGGTGACTTTGCAATTTTCTCTCATCACAGCAGGGATCATTGAAAGCCAACTTGTAAGAAGCAATTTATCATCCCTCTTTATAGGCTTTGAGCAACAGGTTCAGATTTTCACCAAAAAATGTTTTTAGCATTTTCTCTAAAAGCAATCTTCACCCAGACCCTCCTTCCCTTCCCTGAGTTCAGATCAGAGAAACTATTATTCGAGTAATAACAGAAACTAGTTTCAGGATTCACTTTTGACAGAAATGCTTGTATTTCTTTCACACGTCCATCATTTGAGAAAAATTGAAGAGAGGATTGAACATCCTTTGTACCATATCCTCTACAGGATGTAGTACCGATCGAAGTTCCTTGGTTTGCCTGTATCATGCACTCAAATCTCGATTATGGGTCACAAGTCTACACCTCTGCTGAGGAAAGTAGTATTCTTTAATGGTTTGATCTTATCTACCATCAAGGAATACAAATAGCTAGTGGCGCATTTTGCACATCACTCATTGAGAGTGCTTATGTCTATCTGCTGTTTTACTTCAGCAGGATCATATTTCACATAACTGTGCCTTAAATTAAATATTTGCCATATAAAACAATCTTCGTGTTCTAGTATTCCCCCCCCCCCCCCAATACATTGGACAATTCAATGTGATACACATCAGACCATTTGCCCCTTTGATATGAGAAAGAGATTATACAATCACCATGTATTAATGTTAACAGTATTACCCATAGGAAACATGACAGTCTTTCTCCAGTGAGTGGCTGCACAGTGGAGATTTGTACTCCAACACTGATTTCTAATATTGGTCCTCTCGTCCAATGTGAGACCAAAACGGTGACCTGATTCTGTTAATACTTTAATTTTTGACCTGGATTTCAATCCTATCTAGAACACAATGAACCTTTATAGGAACTCTTCACTAAAGCTGAGTTAACTGGCTCTGTAAGAAAGTGGCAGGATTTTATTTTCAGAAAGCTCCATTTTTTTTTTTATCCTGCAAAATAGGCCAGTCAGAAGAACAAAGTTAAAAGGTGTGATACACTTACCTCTAAGCCTCATAAGATGCCTAGCATTGTCTTAAATGCTAATATCTTAAAACTTTTTGTGACATCATTGTATATAAAAGATTGAAAATCTGTAATAGATTAGTGTTTACCTGGATAATGAAAGGTAAATAAGCCAGGATCCTAAAGACCAAACGTGTTTCAGGCATTAGGCAAGCCAGCATCTCCCAGTGAATAATGGGGGGTTGTTTAAGAGAATGATCAAAATACATTTGTATTTTTATTTTTTAAATATATCGTTATTCAAGTGATAGTCACTGTCATCTCTCATTGCTCAAATATTATTTATTGCTGCTAAAATAAGCATGTACATCTATTTATAATTATTGCTAGCACTTGACATTCTAAAATATCATGTTGCTTGAAAACTCTGGAATTACTGCTGCTTAGCAAATCCAGTATTACAGTAAAACCTCGATATAACAGACTAATTTGGGAGAGAGGGGGAAGGGTGTCCGTTATATCCGAAAGTCCATTATATAATGGACTTTCGGATATAACGTATATAAAGTAGTCGGATATAAAGTAGATTTTCCAAATGCATCGGCCAGTGCGCGTTAAAACCGCCGCATAAAGTCACATCACACAACAACAGAACCAATACAGCTCGATTGGTGTGCCCACGTGCTAATCATTCGCTAAACATGTTTTATGAGCGGTGATTCATTTATGCCGGCTAAATTACTACAGTGTTTTTCCAACATATGATGACCTATTCACCAAAATTTGTTAAAAATAACAGGAAATTAATAACAAAAAATAACCTGTTAATTGAATTATAAGCAAATCTTGGTTGAAAGCATTTTACAATTAACGGTGTTAATTTTCACGTGACATACTGCCTCGAAATTTTGTCCATTAAATCGAGGTCTGTACTCAAAATCATACCAGTTTCTACAACATGGATAGTAGCTAATGATGAAGAAAGTTTTTTCACTTGGTTATCAAGAAATTATATTCTTGATTTAATCCTATATCCAAAGCATAAGCAAACAACATTTGTGAATGTTGCCTCAGTATTCCATAATGCAAAGCCACACTTCCTTTCAGATGTGTATTATGAGCAGTATTCCATAATGCAAAGCTCTCTTCCCACAATGCATATAATATGCATTGTGGGAAGAGTCACTACCAGAACAGTTTCAACCTTTACTGAGGTCTGACCAGTGGTAGCGAGATCCAGGAAATACTTAGGGTGAATTGGTGCAGAAGTCATATATTTTTCATATACGAGTAGTAAAACTGTTGTGGTTCACCATATTGTTAAAATACTCTTCATTGCAGTAAGTTGTAGGAAGTTTTTTTGCTTAATTATAATTGGCAAGAAATTAAATCCAACTGTAAGCAAACAAAGTTTGTGTACGAACTGTGGTCATGATTAGGCTGCTTGTATATGGATACTTGTATCTTCCTGGGTTTGGCTCCCACTAATGATAGATTAATAAAAGTTAATTAATCTGGGTGGGATGTCTTTCATTATGGGATACCAAGACATTTAATGTGAAGTCAGCAGCCTCCATATACAAGTAACCTAGTCATGAAGATACTTCATGTGCAAACTTCGTTTATGCTTAGATATGAGATTAAAACAAGAATATAATTTCTTGTCTGTTATAATTTATTAATAGATGATTTGTTTTGTTTTCATTTATTTGTAAATGTGGCTAGTTAATGTGATTCTTGAATGTATTATCAGCTAAATGTATGTTTGAGGAGGTGCAAAATGTATGCAGACAATGTCACTCTCAGTACACTATAATGCTTTTTATGCTTTGATTCCAGTCCTTCGGTTGCATTCATGAACAAGCAATGTGTTTTTCTGGCATGTAATATTTCCTTTCACAACTATGATCCATATTGTGTCAGAATTTTTTTTCTTCATTACACAAAAAACATCATCAAATTCCTGATATATACCCTCAGTGTTTTCTGCAGGACTTGCTACTGAATCTCCAAGCTATGGTTCCTGTT
The DNA here is from genome assembly GCF_054136105.1 of Typopeltis vanoorti. Taxonomy (NCBI): domain Eukaryota; kingdom Metazoa; phylum Arthropoda; class Arachnida; order Uropygi; family Thelyphonidae; genus Typopeltis; species Typopeltis vanoorti. The sequence goes on from NC_143559.1 coordinate 55,598,914, forward strand.
CTCAAACTCTTTCATTTTTTCTTGAATAATATTTGTGTATTTTAGTCTATAGTTCACATCTGAGAGCTGCTCAACTTTTATTCTCTTTAAAACTTTCTTACATGTTCTTCTTTTCAATTCAAATTGTTCCTTCTGTGTTATTATATGAGCATGTAGATCCTTTGACAAATGGGAATATTTTATTTATTCACATGTGAAACTGAAAAAAATGGGGCAATTTCTAGTACAGGAGATGAAGAATTACATTCTCTTCTTCAACTATTGGTGAGCATTGGATATTGTAAGAAATTGGTACAAAGAATACTATTCTCTACTCCTGCTCCATGACAGATCCTTGACATTCACTACAGAGCCTTGGTTTTCATCCCTTATATTGGCAAACTTTTCTCAAGCAAAGGTTAGTCGATTGGTAGAGCCTCTGCTACTAATGGCTCACGCAAAAAGTTAAGCAAGTTTGAGCACGGTTAGTAGTTGGAAGGTTTTTTTTTTTTTTTTTTTGTTTGTTTGTTTGTTTGTTTGTTTGATGCTGTTGGCACACTCTCCCTCAATGAATCTGGATTCCCTGGAGGTGTCACATAATAATAATAATAATAAATTGATCTCCTGAAATCTGATGACATACGAGTGGCTTTCAAGCCTTTACAAGCTTTGTTATGTTCACCTAAGACCATTTCAGTATTTTTTGTTCTTTGTGGCCCTGCTCACATAAAGCAAACATCTAGAAGTTTGGAAATTAGACCAAAAGAGTGTATTGGAGGCGGTAATAACAACAGAGAAGACAGCTTGGGTCTAGCTTTCCACTTCTCACACACTCACCATAATAGTGAATGGGGCAAGAGCTCCATGCCTTACATAGAAGACAACGTCAGTGCCCATACTATCAAAGAGGCTGTGATTGTTATCCACTCACAAGGCACTCAACAGAAACCAAGGAATAATTTTATGTGATGTTATTTGGTAGTCATTTATTAGATCTTTCCACACATCAATCTAACTTTTCTGCCAATTATTGTGCATACCTACTGAACAATGACTTACCTGCACCACCTTCTATGTTTCACATGTTTCTGTTTTTTAAATTTTCGGTTATGAAGAAAATGTATTTGTTTATTATGTAGAAATTTAACTCTTCACAATTGTCTGCAGTTCATGCCACTCCTAGGAATACTATTAGCCTACTATCAACAACAACAAAAATTGTTAGAGGCCACTAGTTTTTGTAAACCATAAATAATGCTGTATAACATATATGTTATTCTTATAAACTATGACTCTTCTTTTTGAATAAGCATGTCTATTTCTTTATAATTTTTACTAGCCCATATGCTAAATTATGCCCTTGAGATATAAGTTGAAATCAAATGCAGAACCTTTAGGAATGGAACACAGCTACTTACAACATAATCTGTTGATCCCGAAATGTTCATATCTGTCTGTCTCAGATGTTCTTTTTTTTATTATTATTATGTATTATTTATCATTATGTGAAGTGAGAGGTTTGTGGTTGGTAAATGAAAAATATAAGCGTGTGTGTTGAAAATACTACGAAAGGGAGCACGAGAAGTGTTTGTGCCAAAAGTAAGGTTTGCCGAATGTTTGTGATGGAAGGTGCAAAATGCAAACTGTCATACTGGATAAAGGGGAGAATGCAGGATTAAGAAAGATGAACAAGCAAATGATTGGAGACTGAGGAAAGATTACATGAAAAGAGTTTTGTGCCAGAGAAAAGTATAGAAACATGAGAGAGAGTTTGGTAGATACAGCTGATTTATAAGATTTATGGATTGTAAGAGGATATGAAACAGTTAATGAAAGAAGCAGTAAAGAGAAATGGAAGAGTAAAGTTTTTAAGTTCATTGTCATATTAGAGTAAAGTAAGAAAGGCCATGATCGCCATAAGTTTTCAGATGCACTGATTGGATTTAATGAAGTGTGATATTAGGATCACTATTAAAATGTTTTTTTTGAGTGGACTATTTTAATGGCAAAATGAAGGAGAATAAAATTGTCTATAGTGCATATTCCAAAACAGCTCTTGGTTAAAGTGTTTTGATAATAATATTTAACAGTGTGCCTTTGTATAATTTCAGTTACTCTTGGGTTGATCTATAGTTATCATTTAATGGAATGGCATCATTGATTAGCAGTAAGGAACTCTGCTCATAATGCTTTAATGAGGTTTATTAATAAGAACCAGTTTAAGAAATTTTGATTGAATCTTTGGCTTCTTAGTTGGAAACAGCATATTTAATATATATTGAGTAACATAATTTCTTGTTATTCATCATTGATTTTATTTTTTTTTAATACATTTGAAGTAATGCTATCAAGGCAAACTATTTAGCAAGCAGGCTATACATGCATAATGATTTGTTATGCAATCAAATAATCATGCTACTGACTGACTGGTAAATTTATAAAATTTCATAGTTAGTTATGATAAATTTAGTTTAATCCTTTATCCCAGTGAGAGCAAACAAAGTTTGTGCCTGAAAATATCTTCAGGACTGAATATAGTGTTGTACTATCCTACCTGGGTAAGTAGTACAACACCAGGCAACTCGTAGCAAAGTTGGTATCTCCAACTCGTAGCAGAGTTAGAGATACCAGGCAGAAGCAGTAGCAAGGTCATCTTTACCTTGCTGAGGTAAAGATGACCTTGCTTCTGCCTGGTATCTCCAACTCTGGATCTGGCTCCCACTGAAGAGACCTCAATAAAGGTTGAAACTAATCTGGGTAGTGGCCAATCCCTTAATGCATAACAGTATACACATCCACGAGGAGATGTGTTTTGCATTATGGGAGATACTGGGATAGGGGTGTTGGTAGCTTGCTCCACCTTTGCTACGAGTTGCCTGGTGTTGTACTACTTACCCAGGTAAGATAGTACAACACTATATTCAGTCCTGAAGATATTTTCAGGCTCAAACTTTGTTTGCTCTCACTGGGATAATGGATTAAACTAAATTTATCATAGTCTAACCTAGCGAAAAATAAACTTTCATCATAGTTAGTTCATATGATGATACAATGGCCGTGAGTCCCTTTTACTGGAAGGTACGGCACCATCTCAATCCCCCCCATATTTTTTCTGAGCTCGGGACTGCATAGCTGACGAATCAGGCCTATGGCCGAGTCAGTATTAAAGTCATGGATTACAGTTCAGTATCTGACTGTAATCCGTGTGTGTTCACAGGGCTGGTTTGCCTGCTTGCGGGATGAAAAACCCCCAGATAAACTGGCAGAAAAAACCCTGCTGTCCACACCCAAGACTGGCTAACTTGGCTATGGCTGAGGAAGATCCTTAAGCTCCTCACGTCGTTGACAGGAATCGAACCTAGGACACTCCTTTCCCAGGCATATGGTTGCAAAGCCACTAAGCTAACCGCGTGGCAATTTCATAGTAGTATACCCGGGTGAGTTATTTCCTAATTGTAGTAAATCCTTCAGAATTACAGTCGAGTTCATTTATGCAGTTGCTTTGAGCATATGCTACTCCGGTAAAATCAAAATTAATTGCATATTTTCAGGATTCAGATTTTTTGCAAAAATCATAAATCATAAAATGGTTTATGATTTTTGCATAAATCATAAATCATTTATGATTTATGATTAGGATTGTCCTAATCATAAATGCAGTCCACTAAGTAGCTGCATTTCTCCATCCCTGTCCTTTCCATTAAGTTATTCTGTTCTTTGTAAAAGTCTAACACTGTTATTTGGCACTGATATGATTTCCAGTAAAATGTATTCTCCATCCCTGCTTCCTTCTTTCCAGGCATGTAATATGAATGAAAATTTTTTATAAATTTCAGATAAATATTGGTCTAGCTAATTTTTTTCTCATCTCTTTCCAAATTGATATCAAAGATTGTTTTTTATTTTTTTTAGAATTTAATTTTAAAATTCTGTAAATTAGTTGGCAAAAGATGGAAAGAATATGTAGAGGTCTGCAAGAATGACCAATAAGAAGATTTTAAAGAATATAAAAGCAGAATGCTCCTTGGAGGCAATGATCACTAAACAGAAGTTGATGTACTTTAGACATATTAAGCAAGCTCTGATGTATTGGAAAAGGCCAGTTGGAGAAGATTGTGAGGAAATGAGAAGAAGAAGAGAAAGACCACAAAAGAATTGGATTGACAACATAAAAGAACTTACAACCTTGAACTTAAATTGCTGAAATAAAGGACAAGATGCCAAGTGGGATGGAGAGCTTTTGTTCACAAGAACACCAAAAGTCGAAATTAGTTGGCAGTATTTATATTTTCATTTTGGATTAATTATACAAAATTATCAAAAATTGTATTTTTCTCCCTTGGCTTTTTGGCATGAATTTAGTTATTTTTTTTAAATATATTAAAAAAGTTTTATCAAATATTTTGAAAAGAATGAAAAAAAAATTTCAGAAGTATGTAATCTATGACCAAATTTATCGAATTTTGAACTTCCGAAAACTTCACAAGAAATAATTAGCATAAAAATCAGACCAAATAAAAATTCATTCATAGCAAGTATATTCTCATCATCAATATCCTGATATGTACCCACAGGGGGAGTGTTCAGGCTACTATGACAACACTATATGATTGAGTTTACATTATTATTAATCTCCTAACAACAGTTTTACTTCAAATTAGTTTTACTCATCAGCGCTCATTTATTGTCGTATTTAAAATTTCATTCTCAGAGGCACTTCTGTCTGAATCAATCCACCAAAACCTTGGTCTTCCTCTGCATCTCTTTCCTTTCACATTCTGTTTAAGTGGCCATACCTTAGATTGACTCTATTCACAAATTTTTCAATGCTAATAATGTCGAATTCCTTTCTAATATATTCATTTTTAATATGATTCTGCTGTCTGTTCAGGTCTCTAGTCTTTGATTAAGTTCTTCATTTCTAATCCAACTATCACATCCATACTTAAAACTGGGTTAAACATTGTATTGTATACTGCTAGTTTTGGTTATTTTCTCTCTTATTCCATATAAATTTATTCAACTGGATCCCCACCATACCAGCTTTACTTATTCTGTTGTCAGTTTCAAAATTTAATTTGCCATCTTCACTAAAATCTGTGCTTAAATATTTTACTTGTTCTGTTGATTCTCCATTTAGAATGCAAATAACGTTTCCTATGTTCCTGCCAATTCGATAATTTTGATTATTTTCATGCCAAATTTGCTATAGTTGTTATGCAACTTAGAGAATCCTTTTGACTTGCACTTGATGTATATAAGAGCACATCATCATCTACGTAAAACAAAGTGTAATATCTCCTATTCTAATATCAGATAACCCATAGAGATGATGATTAAGAATAGAGATAATGTGCATCCTTATCTCATACCTGATTTTACAGCAAACGATCTTCCTGTATTTCCTTTGTTTCTAACTGCTGACTTACAACTTAAATATAGACTGTATATTGCTCTGTATAATGTTCCATTCACCCCCATATAATTGTAGTGTTTTAAAAAGCTTTTCTCTGGGCACATTGTCATATGCCTGTTCCATGTCTACAAAACTTTACAGGTAACTGTCAAATTCCCACAATTTCTCAACTGTTTGTATTAAAGTGAAAATCAGATCTTCACAACCTTCATTTGGCCTGTTCTTCTCCAAGTTTCTCTTCTTTTTCCAGCCTCTCTTCAAGATTGCTTCCATAAATCTTACCTGGAACACTTAGATGGGAACTCCTCTATTCCAGTGATCTGGAATTTAACTTTCTGACCAGGTCTGAATTATGCAATGTAGCTACTGCAAAACTTTTATATCTCCATATACACTATTTACCAATAATTGTTCAGACACTAGCAATTTACAGTTGATACCAGCAGGTGACCCTAATATCAAGTATGTTCACCTTTGGCTTTGATAACCTTCTGCACCCTTTGAAGTAAGTGTTCCACCAATGTGTAGCAGACATCGGTGTAATTTGTTTCCATTCCTCAAAGCAGCACTGAGTTCAGCTGCAGATCGAGGACATGCTACTCTGGACCTCAGTTGCCTCTCCAGTTTGTCCCACAGGTGTTTGATGGGATTGAGGTCAGGACAGTTGTTTAACACCCATCTCTTCATGCCATTCCATAACAGCCACAGCTTTGTGACTTGGGGTATTGCCATCTTGATAGTAACATGGGTCCGTTCCATAAAAATTTCACAGCGCAGGCAGCATCTGATTATCTAGAATATCAAAGTACTCAGCTGCATTCATGAGACATCAACCAGTGGTCCTGCTCCAAACCAGCTGAATGCACCCCACACTATTATGCATTCACCAGGCTACCTCTTCTCCCACATTTTGCCATCAGACTGGAAACAGGTGAACCTTCATTCATCACTCCAGAGTACAGTTTTCCACTGCTCAGTTGTCCAGTTCACATGCTCATTGCACAAAGCCAGATGGGCAGCCTTGTTCATTGTTGTGATGTTCAGCGTGTGTGCTGCTGCTGCTCCTCCTCTGTGGAAATCCAATAAATGGAGTTCTTTTCCTACAGTATTAGTGCTCACCATGGTGTTATTGGTAATCTGGGACTCCTCACGAGTGATCTGTGCCGATTGTATCCGGTTTTTGCGTGCCACCCGTTTTCAATTCTCCTGTCCCTGTCAGTCATTTTCGATGGCTGCCCTGGGTGTTTTCCTGCACTAGCGATGCCAGAACGTCTCCATTTGTTGATTATATTGCCAAACATTGATTTTGGAAGCTCTAGTTGAGCAGCAATGCCATGTATGGACATGTCACCAATGTGATAACCCACAATAACATCTCTCTCAAAGTCACTGAGTTCATGCTGTGTTGCCATACCACCTGTATTCAATTTCTGCTATGATAAAATGCTGCTTCCTACTATCTGTATACCAGTTTTTAGGTTATTAACAAACCTGGAATGTTTCATAACTTCAAATAACAGGGATGTCCAGAGATTTCTTGGTAGATAGTGTATATTGGTCCGCACAGTTAGCCTAGTGGCTTTGCGCTTCGCAACCATATGCCTGGGAAGGAGTGTCCTAGGTTTGATTCCCGTCGACAACGTGAGGAGCTTAAAGATCTTCCTCAGTCATAGCCAAGTTAGCCAGTCTTGGGTGTGGACAGGGTTTTTTCCACCAGTCTATCTGGCGTTTTTCATCCCGCAAGCAGGCAAATCGGCCCCGTGAACACACAGGCTATAGTCATAGGATATATAGTATAGCAAGGAAGGCAATGGGAAACCACCTTGCTCATAATCATTTCCCCAGTGTGGTAGCATATTGCTACCACCCACCAGCTGTATGGCTGAGGGAACAGAATAGAATAGTTGTATATTGAGAATATCTTGTTGAATATCATCAGCTCCAGCTTCTTTTCGACATTTCAAGTTGCAAGTTTTCCCACTTGGTTACACTATAAATTAAAGATGCCAAGAAATTATATTCTTGGTTTAATCCTTTATCTAAGTTAAGCAAACAAAGTTTGCACCTGACGTAACTTCAAGACTGGGCAACTCGTATGTAGAGGCTAATGACTTGCCTTAGTATCCCATAATATCCTATCTATGCGGTATGGGAAGGTGCACTACCTAGACTTCTTTTGACTTTTATTGAGGTCTCATTAGTGAGAGCCAGACCCAAAAGTGATATCCAACCCACTGATGAGATCGGTCTGGGTAGTGACCCTTCCCATAATGCATAATATTGTACATGTCCATTAAGATTATGTGCTTTGCATATGGGATACTAAGGCAAGTGATGTGAAGTCATTAGCCTCTATATGCGCGTTGCCCAGTCCTGAAGTTACTTCTTGTGCAATCTTTGTTTGCTTACACTTGGATAAAGGATTAAATCAAGAATATAATTGCTTGGCATCTTTAATTTACACATTTCAAGTGTTTGATGACTTTTTATCAATACTTGAGGTATAAAAATATGTACTCCTCCTGAAAATTTTCTACTACTGTTCTATTGCTGCTTGTTTTGTTTAACAGTCCTTATAAGAAATTATTCCGGTCATCTAGAATATCCTTATCTTTAATTTTCATTCATTATAAAAGTTTATAATTAAATTATTATATTAAAATTATATAAGTTTAATTATAAAAAAATTTTACAATATTTTTATTGTAAAATTTTTGCTAAGTTTCATAGCCATTGTCAATACTGTTATAGGAAAATTCAAAGAAAAGAACAATTTAATTGAAAGCATGTGATATTATGTGCAATATTGGCTGCAAGAGATAGCTCTATCTGCATTAATAGATATTCAAAATAAATTACAATTAAGTTGATTTAGTTAATTATTTTTAAATTAAAACAATATTTAATTAAATTAAATTAAAAACCTTTTTTTTAAAAAAAAAAAATTTCTCAGGCAAAGAAGCAGTTTGTACTCGTTATGTTTTAAATGCTACATTAAATAATTTCACGAATTTTAGATCTTATATTTCTATCTTCTAAGGCACTTAGTACTGTATCAGTCCACCTAGATCTTATTCTTCCTGTGGGGATTTTTCTTGCCATCCTCGCAAGAAACAAATAAAAAAAACCTTGTTTTGCTGCTAACATTTCCTCTTCCATTCTATTTAAGTGACCATACCACTAACTATCTCTGATTAGCTACCAGTGGAGATTGAATTGCCCACACGAGGTACAAATTCCGGTAATTTCTTCTTGAAGAGGGTTAGGCCGACGGCCATAATTGATTATTTTTTCAATGGTTTTTGCATTATAACTATTTGTACTAAAGGTAGTTCCAATAATTAACAGCTCTTTGTTTAAAAATGAATTTGTAGAACAAATTCACAAATTGCATGAGCTCTGTCAACTAAGGATTTGATTACACCATATTTCTGACAAGGGTGATGATGAGAGTTGGAATCAGTGTATTTACCAGTATTGAGAACTGTAAACTGCCATTTGATTGACATAGAATGAGAACATCCAGAAAAAGAAGACAATTGTTGTCCTCTACTTCTAGGGTATATTTGATTCTTGGGTTGAATTAATTTCTCTAAGAAATTCATGATGATCAAACAAAGAGGAGTTCCATATATAGCAAACACATCATCAACATATCTGTACCAAACCGATGGTTCAGGTGAAAAAAACGGCCGGAATATGTTATTCAAAATGTTTCATAAAATAATTGGCTATAGTTGGAGAAAGGGGAGACTTCCATAGCTGTTCCCTTGATCTATTTATATAGTTTGTTCTGCCATCTAAAGTATCCTGAATTAATTATGAAGTCAAATAATTTTTCACTATCTGGATAAAAGTCTTTGTAAAGCAAATGAATCGTAATTTGTCAGAGTGATATTTGTAAAGAGTGAGACTACATCAGAATTAATGAGATCTGTGGGCTGTAAGGATAATCCCAAAATTTTATTCTTAGAATCTGATGAATTGTTTATGAAGGAAGCAGAATTTTGTAATTGTAGAAAGAAGATTAGATAAATACTTTGAAATTTTATATGTAGGATATCCTATGCAGTTCACAATTTGTTTTACAAATTCTCTTTTGAACAAAGAACTTTATCATCAGAACTACCTTTATTGCAAATAGTTATAATGAATAAACTATCAACAAAAAAAAAATCAGTAATTATAACTAAATAATAAATTACTCGATTTAAAGATTAGTAATTATGACTCTCGTCCTAATCTTCCTGAAGAAGAAATTACCAGTATTTGTATCCCATATGTTAAGGAACTTTCTGAAAAATTAGCAAGATTACTTTATCAGATTAAAATACAAGTTGCTTTCTGTCCAGTTCACAAACTTAATACCTTATCTCACCAAAACACAAATATCCTCCTCTATCTTATCCTGGAGTTTATAGAATTCCCTGCTCTTGTGGCTTATACTATTATGGACAAACTGGTCGATCTGCACAAATTCGTTTGGAAGAACATCAGGAATATATTTTTCTTAATGAACCCAGCAAATCCAGTTTAGCAAACCATGCTTTATCTACAAAACACAGAGTTCAGTTAAACAAAAACCGAAGTGTTACACAAAAGTTACTTTCTTCTAGAAAGACTTTACAAAGAAAGCTATGAAGCACACTTTCTCAGTTTTGAGAAGTTATATTAACTAATACTTACCATTCATGTTCCATAATTGTAATTCAATATTGTTTATAATTTAAAAATAATTAACTAAATCAATTTATTGTAATTTATTTTGAATATCTATTAATGCTATTCTCTTGCACTCGATATATCACAATCTTTCAATTAAATCGTACTTTTTGAGTTTTCCAATAACAGACAATTGACATTTGCTATGAAACTTAGTTGAAAATTTTATGATAAAAATATTAAACATGTTTCTGGTATTAATATTTTATAATGAATTCTTCTGCTCATGTCTTGATTTTCAGACAAATTAAATTTTCATGTCATCTTTATCATCTCTGATTCCTTTTACAGTACTCTTTCCTCCATTTCTATGCTTTTTTCTGATAGCCTCGAGAACATTTTGCCATCTTCCTGATATTTACCTTCTGCATTCTTACTGAAGTCTTCCTGTAACTTTTGTTTAGCTACTTTTTTACATATCTTAGGTCTCCTATATTTTTCACTATATTCTTTTATTCCATCTGTCAACTTATTTGCTAGGAACTTTAGGGATGTTTTCTTCTGTTCCAGGACTGCTTTAACATCTTGTGTCATGTCCACCATGGTGTTCTTATTTTCTGTGCTTGTAGACAACTTCACATATCTTCCTAGCTGAATCAATGTTTTTCTTTAGAGTTTGCCACTGAGACTCCAAGGTTTTGTTCTTGTTTTCAAACTGTTTTATGTTTTTTCCTTTGGTACTGTTTACATAGTTCAGTCTACAGTTTTCCTGTAAAAGCTGTTCAACTTTAATTATTTTTTAATACTCTTACATTCTTTTTTCCAGTGTAATATTCATTTTTATCCTACTTAGTACCAAGTAATGGTCACTTCCAATTTTGAATCTTCTGTACACTCTTGTATTCTAAAATGAGACTTTTCTTAATTCTCTTGTCTTTTCCTGCCTTCTATGTGAACTTGTGCACATCATTATGTTGAAACATGGTGTTAGTAATAACTAGTCAGTCCTGAGCAGAAATTCAGTAGATTCTTACCATTATTATTATCTGTGTCTTTTTTTTTTTTTTTTTTTCAAAATTTCCCAGAACATTCCTCTATGCTTGGTTGGATTCATTTCCTAATCTGCACTTTAGATCTCCAACCTGGATCACTTTTCTATTATCTCTCATGCCAGCTTCCTGCTCTAATGACTCAGAAAAGTACTCCACTTCTTCCTTAGGAGAATTTTCTCTCTGTGTGTGGGGGGGGGGGGGGTACCATTGGCACAGATAAGTTTCATTTTCCATTTGCCCACATATCTCTTCTTGAAATTGCCTTCTAGTTATGAAGTTTATGTTTAGTGTTGAATCTACTCCTTCCTTTCCCTGATTGTTATCTGAATATAACATTCTATACTTATTAGTTAGTGAGAACTCACCTGTTTTTGCCTTCTGTCTTCAGTAATGCCAATTATATCCATGTGGTACTTTTCCAGTTCTTCTGAAAGTTCAATCTCCTTTCCTTATATTGATGATTCCTATCTTTAGTTCTTATGATGTTGGATTTGTTCTTCTTTATCTAGATGTTGAGGAGTTTGTATCAGTAACTGATTTTGCAGTGAATCACATTTGTTCCCTGGCAAAAACAATGGGACCTTGTTTAACTGGGCAACAGCTCAGCTGAAAGGAAATCTCATCATACTATATAATCGCTTATATTTTTAGTTTAAGTCCATCTTTGTTTGTTCATTACCCAGTGAATACCTAACAAACAGGTTGCATCACATGAAGGTGATGATTGGGTATTAAATCAGAAGTCCCCAGTTGGTTCTCCACATTCCTTAAAGGTGATTAGGAGATATCCTCCCAGTTCTTTGGATTTGGTCCTTAAGCAGCCCATGTGATTATATTCTCACTTGTGAAAATATAATGCTTGAATAAATTAGTATCTGGCCTATTTGATTTATTTCTTACTCCCCTTTTTTTTTTTTTTAGTGGATATTTCCATCCATATTTACAACAAATGTTTCTGTGAAAGATTTGTTTGTCTAGTACAGTGCTAGTCCACTACTCTCAAAGTTATGACCTCATACCTACACTGCAAACCTGTTAAATAGATCTTATCCTCATGTCATACGACAGGTATATGCACATTCATCTCTGCTTGTGTATATTAATTTTCTTCTCCATCATAAGTAAGATCTAAACACAATTTGTATCTATATTTGCATGTTTTAAACATCTCATATTGATGCTAAGATAATTAGAATTATACCAAAAGTGAAAACTGCTTATCTTATATAAATAAATCTATTCATTTGAAAAGTATAGTGCTCTCAATTATAAATAAATATTGCAGCTAGAGAAGGGATTATCCAGCTTAAATATGAAACAAATCATTCATCATAGTACTGGTCTCTGTTCCTCCACATGAATACACATCTACTTTTGGTTATGTCATGGCCACCCCATTTTTCAATCACATTTTTGAGACAGGAGTGGAATGACTTGTTTGGGTTGTTTTCAGTGTAACTTAGGGAATAAAAAACAGGTACTATAGTGAGATGGTTAAACAATTAACTAACTGAAAAAACTTAAATGACAACTGTTTTTGCTTTGAGTATCATAAAGCATTGTCACTACAAAATCATCTTTAGCATTATGAATAATGCCACTAGAAAAATTAAAATAAGATATTTAATAATTGCTGTTATTTAGTGGATGTCAAGCTAGCATCTACAGAGTGCAAAGAACTTGTCACGATACATAAACAATGTTCAGGAGTGTTGAAAATCATTCGAATTGTTTCCAACACATAAGAATCAGTGTTATTGCAGTACTCCTTAATGTTGAATTAAAAAAAAAAAAAGGCCAGGCTTGGCCGAGTGGTTAGCGTATCTGCTCTCCAGCCAAAAGGCTGCAGGTTCGAATCCCGCCATGGGCATGGATGTTAGTCTGTGAAAATACTAGTGGTGGTCGGCAATAGATGGCATTGATGTATATGATGAAGGTAGTTGCGGTTGGTGAAGTGTGGTGGAGAAGGAGAGTTGTAGAGTAGGTACCCTCTCTCGATGAGTCTTTGGACTCCCTGGAGGTGTTATGTAATAATAATAAAATGTTTTCAGTAAATTGATGCAGCCATGCTTATTAAGATTAGGGGGGGGGTACAGATCTGCCTGTCTTTACAATAGTATCTCAGTTGCAGGTACAGGTCACTTTATCTGCTGATAGATAAGGTAGAGTATGGAGGTTGTCCTGTGAGTGGTGGATGGTTACTCGTTTTGATGGTGGTTTGAATATGCTGTGCAGGTTATATTTATTTAGTACTTTAGCTTTTTCAGATATATCATGGATATGAGGGATAGGAATAGGTTTGTTGTGGTCTTATATAAATAGGAGAGGATTAGCAGGTGCATATGATATTTTCCCCTCTCTCTCTCTCTCTCTTGTAGTGGTTTAACCAGTGGTGAGCTATGGAAATTTTAACAAAGGGCTCGCATCGTCAAGAAAAAAAAAAAAAAAACCGAACTTAGCTCTTATAATACTTATATTGCGACTTTGTAGAGCTTCTGACAGATATGATAATTCCTATAGGATATTAATCATTAATGCTAGATCTTTCAAAAATTCCAAATTGAGAAGTCGGTTTAAAAAGCCATTATATTTATCATTCGATAAAAAATGCTTGCATAAAGCTGGGTAATTTCTCCACAAAGCAAGAGCTGTTCTTAAACTGTAAGCTGCACATCGTGGTCCAAACACACAGCCGATCTTTGAAATTTCGATACCAAAGTCTTTTCCAATCATATTTAATTCTCGTTGATTTTTTGGTGATTGATGATAAAAAGCATATAATTTATCCATAAATATTTCAAAATGATTTATTTCTTTAATGTTTTTTTATCGAATCATCTAATGTTAAGTGTAAACGATGAGCGTAATGCCAAATCACAACATTGAGAAATGTTTGTAGAAGTTGGATTGCAATACGTGATTTGTTTCGTAACATTACACTAGCTCCATCAGAACAAAATGCAATGAAATGATTTTTTATATAGTTATCAGAAAATCCATATGAATTTAAAGTAGCAATTATAGTAGCATGTATACATTCCACTGTGGTATTTTCTAGTTCTACAAGATTATTAAACAAGAAGAACAAGGGGCTTGCAAATTTGAGAAAAATTTAACAAAGGACTCGCGCGAGCCCCTTATAGCTCACCACTGGGTTTAACCCATTTGCTAAAAATGTGTGGCACAGGTAGTTGACTTCTCTAATAAAGAGCTCATGGAGAATATTTTTTTTGGAGTCTGGCATTAAAGCACACCTGGTGACATCACTAAATATGTTTATAATTTACTGAAAATTTGAAAAACAGCATTTTATTACCAGCTCCAACCTAGCAGTTGTAAGTTTTTTCTTTTTATCCTACATTAGAAGACACGGAAAAGGGATTTTTGTTTTCATCCGTCCATTACAATTCGAATGGTTTCCAATTGACTTCAGTTTTATTGTCAGTATATTATAGCAAGCTGTTTGTGCTCTGAAGATGAGGATTTGAAATATACCTAAATTTTTTGTCCATATGGTGTTGTGTTAATACTACTACCTAATTTAAGATGAAATGGCCTGTGTAGCTCAGTGGATGTGGCGTTTGCATACCACGGCGCTTGGCCGCACGAACAAAGACTTGGTTTCGAGTCTAGTCGGTGACTAGAGGAAATTTTTCTAAGCCTTTTTTCGACCGGTTCCCGAGTTAGTCGATCCCTGGCACGGGCAAGCAGGTTTTTCCTCGCGGAAACTCGGGTTTTTCGTCCTGTAAACTCAAGAAAATTGACCGTAGAACCCACATTACAGACATTAAATATATTGTGTTAGGGTTAGGGACCACGAGATGGTGGCACATTTGAGCCGTCTCTCTTCACTGTGTACCGCTTAATTAGTGATAGCCTTGGGCCATCTATCTCTGATTGGTACCAGTGGAGATTGAACTGTCCACTCAATCTCCAAAAGTTAGATAGGGCTAAAATGGCCTCGCCTACTCCCGTATACGGGAATAAAAAGGCATTAGCTGATTTTTTTTTTTTTAGAATTTAAGATGAGAAACTGTCAACGTCTAAGTCTGTTTGCATGTTAGTGCAGAAGCTAACAGAACAGAAAATTAAACTGCAAGTTATTTCTCACTGTCATACCTATCTGCAAAATATTCCAATTACCACTCAAACTTTCCTCTTGGCTTTACCTGAATGTTTATCAGTTCCTGTTTATGCATACTTTACTTAACCATGTGGAAAAACTTTCAACAAAAATTAACAACTTTTACCTGGAGACAAGAAACAGTTTTTCCACATGGTTAAGTCTACCTGGCCATCCAGCTCAGACGTTTATATACATTGACTGTATTCACATTATAAAGCCACATAAATCTAGGTTAGATGCTGGTCATGGTATTTTTAGGATAAATGTACACCTATTTGCACTTAAAAGATATTGAATACACATAGTTATAATAGTTGCATTTGAATTTTAGTCTTGTACTGATGGTGCTTTAAGATACTCAAAAGTGAAATATCTGTGGTCCACTTTTTCTTGTCTCCAGGTAAAAGTTGTTAATTTTTGTTGAAAGTTTTTCCACATGGTTATACTATAAATTAAAGATGCCAAGAAGTTTTATTCTTGGTTTAATCCTTTATCCAAGTGTAAGCAAACAAAGTTTGTGTGTGAAGTTACTGCCTGCACAAACTTTGTTTACTTATACTTGGATAAAGGATTAAACCAAGAATAAAACTTCTTGGCATCTTTAATTATTATTATTAAGACAGAACTCCAGGGAGTCAGAGACTCATCGAGGGAGGCCACATACCACACTCGCCAACTATTATACTTATTCTTGAATTCATTCACACTACTCGCAACATCCAATGGCAATCCATTCCAATCATGCACCACTCTCTGAGAGGAAAATCTAGCCCTCACCCTCTTCTTAGCAGTCTTCATTCTCAGCTTCCAAGGATTCCCTCTTGTCCTTTCTCCACCCTCCATAAATTGAAAAATTCCATCAATTGAAATCCTGTATGACCCTTTAAGAAGTTTGTAAGTCTCAATCATATCACCCCTCTTTCTCCTGTTTGCTAGTGTCTGCAGTTTACAAATTCTCAATCTGTCTTCATAATCAGTATCTCACAATCCTGATATCATTTTTAACATGCTCCTTTGTATTCTATCCAATATATCAGAATCACAACTGAAACCAGGAGACCAGACCTGCACCCAATAGTGAGGTCTTATCAAGGCCTTGTAAAGAGACAAAATGACATTCCTTATCTTTACCTGTGAATGTTCGTTTAAACATTACTATTATCTTTTGAGTTGTATTTGCAATCTTTGCCACATGGCCTCTGAACTTCAACTTCCTATCAAGGTAGTACAAAGTGTTCTACTTTGAGTATCATCCCCTCCCCCTTGCATGCAACTCATAAGATCCTTAGCCTCATCAGTTTGTTCTAGCATAATCCCACCAATATAATACAACATTGGATATCTAATCATGCCGAAGTGAATGACCTTACATTTACTGACATTGAACTGACAAGCATTTTCCCATGTCCATAATTCCAGTCTATTTAAATCATTCTGCAAGTACTGCATATCAGCAGCATTCCTGATTACCCTACCTATCTTTGCATCATCACCAAATAGCTGTATGTCGCTTGTCAAACCCTTCCAAATCTCATTAATGTACAGACTGAATAACAGTGGACCAAGCACTGATCCTTGTGGTACACCAATGGTTAACTTAAATCGTGCAGATTTGATATGTCGGTCAGCAATCCTCTTATCCAAGCTAATATTCTATAATCCAAATCCACACTCTCCAGTTTATGCAGAAATCTACCATGCTGTATTCTGTCTAAAGCCTTGGCAAAATCCAAAAGTATCATGGTATATCCATTTCCCTTGTCTAGTTCAAAGGTAACATTGTTATAGAATGTGAGCAAGTAGCTAAAACATGAATTTCTAAATATATAGTTTTAAATGATCAGTAATTCATTATTCTGCTAATCATACTTCAATCACACCTCTCACTCCCTGAATGATAACAAGAGTAAGCATGAATTTCAAGACCAGCATTCGCTCCTGATGGCATTGGATATCTAATCACACCAAAGTGCATAACTTTACATTTACTGATATCCATTTTCCCATGCCCACAATTCCAGCCTATTCAAATCATTCTGCAAATAATGCATATCACCAGCATTCCTGATTACCTTACCTATCTTTGCATTATCAGCAAATAGTTGTATGTCGCTCGTCAAATCCTTCCCAATATCATTAATGTACAGATTGAATAACAGTGGACCAAGCACTGATCCTAGTGGTACACCACTTGTTACCTTAAACCTTGCAGGACTTGCATCCCCCTTATGCCACTTTTTGATATCTGTCAGTTAGCCATCCTCTTATCCATGTTAATATTCTATAACCCAAACCTTTTATCCAGTTTACGCAAGCGTCTATCATGCAGTATTCTGTCAAAAGCCTTATCAATATCCGAAAGTATCATGGTGTATCCATTCCCCTTGTCTAGTTCAATGGTAACATTGTTATGGAATGTGAGCAAGTTGCTAAAACATGACCTTCATTTGGAAATCATTTGATCATTGTAAAGATTCACTGTCAACCCATTTCTGAATGCGGGCCCTAACCAATTTTTCCGAAATCTTCACCACCACTCCTGAGATACTAATTGGTCGATAGTTGGATACATTGGTCTTGGCATCACTCTTGTGCAATGGAATTACCATACATTCCTTCCATTCCTGCAGAATTTTCCCTGTTCTGAGACTCATATTAAACAGCCTGGTCAAAGGAATGGCCAGTTCAGCTGAACACTCTTTTAGCACATGTGCTGATATCCCATCAGTACCTATTGCTGAATTCTTATTCAATTTGTGCAACAGCTCTAATACCTCACTTTCATACACCTGGGTTTCTTCATACAGTGAAGAGGTAGCAGTGAGCTCAATGTTGCATACACCAGGTTGATAGCTTTTAACAAAATGTACACTCATTAGCTGAACAACTTGTTCTCCATCTATAACCCTTACCATCTGGATGTAGAAGTGTTATCCTTTCATTTTCATTATTTCTTTTATTTGCAGCATATCAGTAGAATTCTTGTGGGTTGTCTTTAGCACGGGGAGCTAGTTTCTTTTCATACCCAGAATTTTCTTTCTGCACAACACTTATGACTATTCTAGCCTGCTTTTTATAATGTTCAATAATCCTTATGCACTCTGTATTCCTTCTACATCGTCCTTTTCTTACGAATCTCTTGTTTCATATGATCAGACATCCATTTACTCCTATCCTATTTATTTTTCGATCTCTCGGGACACGTTCTGATATCACATCATTTAAGTATTGTTTAAATTCTTCCCATGCACTGTCGATATTCTTTCCATCCAGCAACCGATCCCATTCCACTGAACTCAGTATACTCCTCAGTTAGTCATAATTTCCTGTTTTGTAGTTCAACATGTAACCTTTTCTAAATGGAATATTCATAAACTTAGTTACTTCCTAAGTGAGTACCGCATGATCACTGTCACCAACTGGAGGCAGAATATTCACGTCTTTAACTGAAACACCCTTTAACACTATAATCAAATCTAACACTCTTTGACCTCGAGTTCCTTCTGTCACATGCTGCTTAAGGAAGTTGTTCTACATCTCAATAAATGCATTTTCATTCTTCTCATGAGAATCTACCCAATCAATATTTGGATAATTAAAGTCTCCCATTATGATTACTCTTTTTGCACTCATCTTTTCTATTTGTTGATGCATTTCTTCATCACTAGCAACTGATTCACCAGGTGTGTAACAATACCACACTATGTAAATGATCTTGTTAGATTCCACCTGACACCAGATGTCTTCAAACTCACTGCCACATGAAATATTGTTAGTAGTAGTAGTAGTACAATCATAGGTCTCAAGTCTAACTGGATTCAAGTCATCTGATATCATTGCTAGCATGTCCCCTCCTCTCCTGTCCTCTCTATCCTTCATAAAAATACTGTACCGTTGACACTCGATACCAGTTGGTATGCCTGATTCTGATAGCCAGGTCTTACTAATACCTACAATCCGAGCTCACAACATATTGACTAAGGCAAAAACTCTACCCCTTTGTTTCTGATACTCCTAGCATTCGTATACAGACATAATAATCTATCTGCTTGTTCTTTTGTATAGCCTTGTCTGCAGTCTGCCTGACACAATTGGACAACTTGCAGAACTCTATTCTTCTCTAATTCCTTATACATGTAGACATCTTTGCACATGTTTGATGGGTCTGAACTGGAGGAACACAAAGCTGAAATTGTTCTCTCCTCGTCAACATTTCAATGACAAAGCCCATTCCCGTCATTAACACAGTTATATAACATTGCTGCTCTTACACTCACATTCACACCATTCTGGAATACTGGGAATACTTACTAAGAATTTTAAAGGGAATACTTGCTCCCTTTAAAATTTAGTTTCCTTGACTCTGTGTTAGGTCTAATACCAGTTATTTGTTTTTCTAGACTGCTGATACCAAATGCATTTAGGTGTAGACCATCCCTCTCATACAAACCAATTTTCCCTCAAACTCACTCCACACATCCAAAAATTCATATCCATTCCTTCTACACAGCCTACACATCGAATCATTTGCTGTCATAGCCCTTCTTCTTAATTCATTTTTATCACAGTGAGATAAAATACTGCTGATTTTCACTTTCTCACGCTTCACTTTCACCTCTTCCAACAACACATGTTCATATCCTCTCTCTCATATTGAATGTATTGCCAGTTAAGTCGTTAGTACCTACTACAACTATGATTTTGTTTACTTTTCTTTTCTGTTTTTGAAATTGCTTCCTTTATATTCTTAATTTTCGCCTCCAGTGTAGTGTATGTATAGTATATGTTAATTATTTTTTTAATTATAGAAAACTCTCTCTCTCTTACACACACACACACACACACACACCATTGCACAATAAAGAAATTGGTACAAAACCAGTTTCACTCACAGACTATATTTCATTAGTTAGTACATTTTGTTGTGAGAATGCCCATTGGTTAGAAAAACCTGCATTCTTAGATGGGATTTCACCGATGATTCTTGAAACATTTTGTAAAAGTTTCAGATCGGATATTTTTGTTGCTTAGTAACTGTTCATTGGAC
The DNA here is from genome assembly GCF_054136105.1 of Typopeltis vanoorti. NCBI lineage: Eukaryota > Metazoa > Arthropoda > Arachnida > Uropygi > Thelyphonidae > Typopeltis > Typopeltis vanoorti. The sequence continues at coordinate 55,619,196 of NC_143559.1, forward strand.
TGCTCATAGAGAGACCACACATTAAAACCAACAAGAATTAGTTTTATTGAAATAACAATAATTCCAAAGTTTGTTAGATTACAGCATGCATTTGATTCAGCCAAAGCACATAATAATTTTTGCTCCTGACGATGCAAGTGTGGTGTCTTACAAATATAGTCAGGTTTATTGTTATTTTAATAAAACTAATTCTCTTTACACAATGTATGGTCACAATATATACCACAATAATTACACAATATATACCAACAATTTAATGAACATTTATAAGAGCTTTTCATCATGCTACTCTTATGTGAACCTCCATAGCTCAGTCGGTATAGACAAACCCCTTTGTTCGAAGACCTGGGCTCAATTCCCGTCCAAGACATGAGGAGCCTTTATCTAGTCTCTTTCGACTAAAGGTGAGTTAGCCGGTCTCGTACAGAAGTTAGGGTTTTTCATCCCCCAAAACAGGCAAACCAACCCATGGACACACCAGGAGGCATAGGGCTAACTACCTTATCCTCGAAGCGGTTTTGGTTTCAAACTATAATAGGCCATGCCTAATATGAACATAATGGGCCACTAGGCCTAAATACAGGACAAATACAAAAAATACTCATGTAAAAATGGCAGTTTTCCTACCTGCTAAACAGGCATATCAGAAGAATGTATACAGTTATTGCAATATTCCTCTTAGTTTTACAGCCCATGTGTACATGTGAAACATTTTGTGAACAAGGTTTTAGTCTCAGCAGGCTAAATGTGTGCAGTAGCCTTTGCTCACAATAACCAGTCACAAGCTACAAACTCTTAATTTTAAATGCCTAAAATTGGTGGCAGCATCTTTTTTAAAAGACTTTGTATACTGCATGGTAAATATCTCTTTAAGAGAAATCTAAATGCTTATTCTTTCAGCTGCTTAAATATTGTATATACGTCCAGTTTAAATTCAAATTATGTCACATTTGTATACCCACTCAAATCTGAACAAATTTGTCATTCTTTTCCACTTTACTTTCGACACCAATTTTGAGGATTTAGTTGCACTATAGCAGCGTCTAGTTAAAACGTGTAAAATGGAATGGGCTGCAGTAATATTGAAGAAATGATTAAATAAAATAAGTGACAATTACGATTTATCATAATTTTTTTTTATAGTACATTCAAAAATTATTGACTGCAAATTAGAAATTCTGAAATCAGAAATGCACAGTTATTAGGTATGTACACTCCCTTTTTGACCAGTGTTCACATGCTCAGCTTAGATTAATCTGTGCTGCAGAGATTGTGTAAATAGGATTAATAATGTATCCTCACGTGAATTAGGTTTATCAGTAGTTGAAATTTTTCCAACATTTTTCAAAATTATCAATTAAATAAAACTAAATCACATCACAGTTTATCAAACATTGGAAGGTTCAAAATCTTAAGATCAGGATTTGTGAAAATTATCTTGTGTCTTAAGTTTTTGAAATCAAAGATTATGAACTGTCAGATAATAAAGAGCTCATTCAGGAATTCTCAAAATGTGTGTTCTTTGATACATCCAAATCTCTTTCTATAGGGTACGTGTTAGGACCATCATTATCAGTTGCATCAGTCTTGAGACTGGTAGCTCAGCAGCAATTTCCTCCATTCTTCTCTGTCATTGGCTTTCTTCTTAACCTCCTGGTAACTCCTCAAACCCGTGCTGTCTTTGACTTGGTCAAGAAAGCTTTTCCTTGGTCTGCCTCTTCTTCTTTTCCCCTCTATTTTGCCTTCAGTTATTCTTTTCACATGTCCATCGTGTCGAAGTATATGTCCAAACCACCTATCCCTTCTAATTTTGATCGATTTAATTAGAGTTCTTGTTTCATGTATCTTTCTCAGGACTTGTTGGTTTGATTTTTTTTTTCTGTCCATTTTATTTTGTTCATGTGGCGCCAGCACCACATTTCAAAAAGCTCCAATCTTCTCTGCCTAGAATCCAGGTTTCACATCCATACAGTGCAATGCTCCATATCAATGTCTTTACTAATTTTTTTTTTTCAATTGTAGGTTAAGGTTTCCTCTTAAAATGCTTTTCATCTTAGAGAATTGGGCTTTTGCGTTGTTTATTCTTGATCTTATGTCTTCTCTTGTTCTGCCATCTTCTGTTATTAGGCTTCCTAAATATTTAAAGCTCTTCACTTGTTTTATTTGTTCCCCACTGATGTCTATATGCTCTGTATTGATAGGGATTTTGCCTGTAACAATGATTTTAATCTTATCTGTGTTAATTTTCATTTTATATTTTTCAAGGTTATTATTTAGTAATTCTAGCATTGTTTTTAACGTTCTTCTGTTTTCTGCTACAAGGGCTATGTCATCAGCAAATCTTATACACATGACTTGCTCACCATTTATCTTTATGCCACTATTTATTTTATCTTTAGTTTCCTGAATGGCCTTTTCAATATATAAATTAAATAAAAGTGGGGAAAGTATACATCCTTGTCTTACTCCACTCCTTCTATTTATTATTTTCTCCTTATCATTGATTTTAATCCGTCCATTTTGATTTTTGTAAATTTGATAAATTATTTTCCTATCCCTCAAATCTATGCCAATATTAGTTAGACAACTTAGGAGTATTTGCTGGTTTACTTTATCAAACGCTTTCTCTAAATCAAGGAAGCAAATGTAAGTATTTTGACTAAGGTCTAATCTTCTCTCTCTATTATTGTTCTTAAACAGAGTATTGTCTCTTTTGTTCCTTTATTCTTTCTGAATCCAAATTGGTCTTCATCCAATAGACAATCTATTTGTGAATAAATTCTATTTTGAATAATTTTTAGCAGAATTTTGCTAACATGTGGGATTAAAGCTATTGTTCTAAATTGGCTGTATTTGTTTGCATTATTCTTTTTTTTGGTATTGGTATTATGGTTGATTTCATAAACTCCTTTGGTATTTCTCCTCTATCATAGATTTGGACTATTAATTGATAGAGTAAGGGTTTTGTCTCATCACCTAGATTTTGTAGCAGTTCTATAGGAATATTGTCTACACCTGGACTTTTTCCCTTACTCATTTCGGACAGTGCGTTATCAAATTCTTCTCGCATTATTGGGGATCCTAGATTATCTTCATTTTGATTGTCTATGCTGATATCAACACCAAGTTCACCGCCATTATAGAAATTTTCAAGATAATTCTTCCATTCCATTAATATATCCTCAGATTCTATTAGTTATTTTCCATTTTCATCTTTGATGGCATTGTTTTTGCTTATTAAATTTGAAAGTCAGTTTATTAATTTCTTTATAGGCTTTCTCTGTGTTTTCTTTTTTAAATAATTCATCTATGTTATTACACTGTTCTTCTAGGTATTCTTTTTTGACTTGTCTACATTTTCTTGTAATTTGATTTTTAAGATATTTGTATTTGGCCACATCCTCTTTAACAGCATTTTTATATTTTCTTCTTTCATCCATAAGGCCAAGTATTTCATCTGTTATCCAATGTTTTCTTTTTTCTTTTTCTGCATTTTTCAATAATAGATTTGATGAATTTGTAATTAACTCTTTAATCATATTCCATTGGTTTTCAATATTATTCTGACTATTTGTTTTCTGGAATGTTATGATCAGTTGCCTCTTGGTATCCTTTCTTTACTCTTTAATTTTTCAAGGTTCCATCTTATTGGTTTATATTTTTGGATTCGTTTCCGATGTTTCAATTCTGTTTTCATTAAGACAAGGTTATGGTCACTATTAATGCGGTACCTGGATAGCTTTTGCAATTTTTTATTTGGTTCTGTATCTTTTCTTGACCAATATATAGTCTATTTGATATCTATTTGAATCCCCAGGCACTTTCCAGGTATATCTTCTTCTTTTTGGAACTTGAAATAGTGTATTTGCTATAACTAACTGTTTTTGTGTACGAAATTCTATTAATTGCTTTCCTCTTTCATTCCTACGTTCAAGACCAAATCTTCCTGAATCATTATCATTGCTCTCTTCTCCCACTATAGCATTCCAATCTCCCATTATTATTGTGTTATCTCTGTCTTTAAAGCTGTTCCAGATTTCTTCTATTTCTTCATCGCTATGTTGTGATGTTGGCATGTAGACCATTATAATATTGAGGTTTACTGGTTCATTTTGAATGCTTATCGCCATGATTCTGTCACTATGGTTAATTATTGTAGTGATTAACTTTCCAACTTTTTTATGAAGCATTATTGCAACACCTGACTCTCCCTTCTTTTGTCCTGAATATATTATCCGAAATTCTCCAATCCAGAAATCACCCTGTCCCTCTCATCTCATCTCACTAATGCTCAGAATGTCTATTTCAAGTCTTTCCATTTCTTTTTTCACATTTTCTATTTTACCTGGTTCTAGCAGTGTTCTTGCATTCCATGTTCCAATATTCAGCTTATTTCTTGTCTTCATTTTTGAATAAGTACCAAGATTTCATTGGCTGTTGACCCAAGAAGCCTGGTTACTTCTCCTGCCGGGCATGACTCCTTCAGTGAAGGCTGCATTGTCGATCTTGACTTCATTTTTAACTTCCATTGCTGCTTTTACTTGGGAATGTAATGTGGTGGTTTCCCCTTGCCTTCCACATTGCAGTATTGTAACATATATGCTACAAGAGGTTAATACAAGTAGCGCTGCTGCTCACTACTATATTAGTGGTTAGTTGAAAGAGGAGGAAACACCCCTAGCCCTCAAGTACTCTAATAGCTTCAGGGAGAATGGAGGACCTCCTCCTGGAGTTAGTAAGCAAGAAAAGAGACAGATAGAAAGTTTTAAGTAAAGAATCCTCATTAGGAAGAATGTTAGTATGAGGGGAGAAGCAGAAAGTGGAAGAGTTAGAGAAAAGTATGACCAAAAGCTTTAAAATAGATCATACTTAGCTCTGGGACCCCAGGTTAGCCATGCCGGTGCCTGCAAGTCGCAAGCCCCATAGGGATGTTAGGACCATAGGAATAATTTATTATATTGGAAGAATTGCTATAGTAAATTTACTTTAAGTTAGCATTGGTACTTTGGGCTTTAGCCAGAAAATTTTGCATTTACTGTAGTGAGGAAGTGAGTTTTTCTGCAGTGGTGTTTGCTTAATAGTTAATGTTGTGACTTGAAGATATTTTGCCTTTATTCATTGTGCTTTTTTACTACTATTTTTTTTAATCATTTAAAGAATAAATCCTCCCTCCACACACATAAACATTACATATTGAGCTTGAGTAATGCAGTATGTATTCAAGAAAATTAAGCTTTAATATTAATGTTTGAATATGTCACAAGACTGTTTTGGTATCTGCTGAAATAAGCGTGAATCCTGATTCATAGAAACATCATGAAAAAAGATTATGCTTTTCAAATATGCAGTGGGTAACTAAACATGTATGAGCCTAGTTCCAACATTCAGATTAAAGTTTAAATTTTCAGTGCAGTGTCAGTTTTCAAAAAATAAATATTTCTTAGGTTTTAATTATAGTTGCCAGAATAAATACTAGCTTAAACTAGGTAACCAGCGATACATGATTTCAACATAACTGAAGCATATGATTTTTTTGCAGGGATGCTAGAATGAATTGGCAATGATCACAGGAGCCCAGCTGTTCCAAAGCTATCAGTTTGTTGTAAAATCAGTCACACAGGAAGATATACGTTGATTTTGCTGTGTTGATTTATACAGCAGTACACAGTTATATATTAATATGAGGTGATATAAATTTTTGCCATGTTTTTATTTCACTTTTTGTTTATATTTGTATGCTACCTAGTCTTGTCCATTGTACAGTTATAGCAGCTGGCTTTACTTTGATCTATAACCAAACAATAAACTTTGATCTTTATGAACACATTTATTTTCTAGTATGAACAGTATGGGGGGAGAAAAAAGTAAATAAAAAATACTCATATACCCACCCAACAATATTAGTAAAATGAATGAGCATAATTGCTGGTTATCGGGTTTTACTCTGATCATCTTTATTCCATATACATTCATATCCACAGACACACCTACTTATAGTATATTAGCTGTCAAGAATTCTGTAGACTTGTGTTCAGGAATAATAATAATAAAAAAAAGGCATTTGATTTGGGTGTCATGGCTAAGATTCCAGTCATAACACCTGACGCTTATCTATAGGATCAACCATGCGTGGCCGACCAATGTGAGCCCTTCTGTTGAAGTCTGTTCATGGTTAATCCAGTTCTGATACAACTTCTGATACAGTAGTATGGGAACAACCAACAAGTGCAGCTGTTTCAGAAATACTGGCACCAGCCATCTGAGCCCCCAGCTCTCTGTCAGCAGTCAAATTGGCTTACGTCACCATGTTTTCCCATGACTGGCAAATGTTTACTGATTATGTAAATGTGCGGGCCCATTTATAGTAGCCGCACGTGATGTTGATATCACGTGGTACTTCGTTATCGTGCCAAATATGTAAATTGGAGTGGATGTTCCTAATGCAAATCTAACTCTGTGTACTTGTTGAGATTCATGCTTTATAGCTGGTTCTGATTCCAAAGATGTCTTCCAAAGCTGATTCCAAAGGTGCTGATCTCACAAACTAAATAGCTGGTGTTTAGTTTGCTTCCATTCAATCCACAGGATAAAATTATGTGTGTGTGTGTAGTGACAAGCTATTTGAGGCTGTTAGGGCTTTATAAATAAGAGTAAGAACTGATGGACCAAACTTTGCCATAATGATGTACCATACATATTTCTTATATTCTTCAAGGTTTGTCTGTAGTAGGTTGAGTTGCAGGCACAAGGCACTTTACACACTTATAAATGTGTCAAAAAGGTGGAATTTGTCAAGAGGGTTTGTCTGATTTAAAAATGACATTAAAATTATATTTATTTGACATTTTAGCCATCTTTTTCTATGTACATACATATATGTATCCTGGATAAAAATGATGAGGTTTGAAAATGGGAATGCAGTATTTTATCTCTTTTATAGGGATTCTAGATATTGACAGAAAATTTCTCTGCAACAAATAACCATTGCTCTGTGCTTCAGCATTTTAACAATTCCATATTGTTGGAATGAATGTTAGTATGGGTATTCATGTAGGTGAAAATTCAACCCCCCCCCTCAGGCCATGTGGTCGAGTAGCAAACATATCTGCTTAGTGCAGCTGACTAAAGATTTGAGTATAACTTTGTTGAAGGCTGTGGCCTTTAAGTGTTACTTTTAGAAATTGGTTTACGAAAGGGGGTGAGGAGAAGAGTTCATTACAATCATACAGGGGAGTCTATCAGTCTCTGGTATCATAATGGTATTGGATTTGTGATGTTTTATTGTTTTCTAAATCTAGAGTAGTTGGTCTCAGTAAAGCTTCAGTTTGTTAATGATTTCAAGAAGTATTTTTTTTTGCAATCTCTGATCCTTTCTCTTTTTATTTTATTTTTATTTGCTTACGCTGGCCTGGTTGGCCAAGTGGTTAGTGTATTTGCTCTCCATCCAAAAAAAAAAGGCTGCTGGTTCGAATCCCACTGTGGGCATGGATGTTAGTGATTGTCTGTGAAAATACTAGTGGTGATGGTGGTGTTGGTGTAGTGTGGTTCATTGTACATTGTGGGTGGTGGAGATAGAGAGTTGTAGAGTAGATGTCCTCCCTCATTGGACTTTGGACTCCTTGGAGGTGTCAAGTAATAATAATAATTTCTTATGATTTTTTAGTAGAATCTTGATCTGTAATTTCTTTCTTTTTTGGAGATTATTGCTTTTGATATGGTAAGTGTGTTAGCCATATCCATACATTGTTAGAAACTTTGGAATTGATCATAACTCCATTTCCAATGTTCACCATTATTTTTAAGTTGTGCTGCACTTCTTGGAGTGATAGCAACGATATTACTTGACTGAAGTCATCAGTAACTTCATCTGTTAGTAAAAGTGATATGTTCATAGTTGTGCAAACTTGGGAAGAGGCTTTTCTCATGAAATTGAAGATAGTAAGTAGTTGTTTGTATTCTCACTTGCAAAGCCTTGATAAAAATTAACTCATATGAAGGGTGTATAGACTGCTTCCATTTACTAAAAGTTAATACTGAAGCAGTTCTGCCTACTTCTTTTTATAAATGAATTGGTGTTAGACACTTTTTAGAGAGTGTTTAAATTTTACCCTAAATTCAGCCCTTGAGGATTATGATAGGCCATCATAAATACTGATGTAGGAAATCATTTAAGTACTGGTTTGAAATCATTCAAAATATCACCATCTTAATAAATTATATTTATTTTTTTCTTGTGGCACTGTGTGATTATCTATCCCACTATCTATGATCAATGAAATATATCACCCATCTAAATTTCATATCCATATTTATTTCAGTGTCATTGGCCACTTCACATCCATGTTTAGCATGATGGGAAAACTGTGTTATAGTCAGTAATGTGGTTAATGCAGTTTGTATAAACTGCATTAACATTTTCCTATGTTGATTGTCAAAAATTCTTTCTTGCGGTTAAGATTTGTTCATTTAAGTTTCTTCATCTATTTTAAAGAAATGTTATTTTATTTTATGTTTTTGTTGTTTAACATAAATTCCAACCCACAGCTCTAGAGACTGAACACAGGACTTCATCAAGCTGCTTTAGGCCACCAGTAAGTTAGGTGGTAGTCTCACACATTGCAGTTTATATGCTATGTAAATATATTCACAGAAAATTCATAACTGAAGTAGAATTCAAACCAACAGCTTGTTAGAGAGCAGGCAGGTGAACAGATGAAAGCTGTTCTGTGTAATGACTTAACTAACCTGATTTAGTCTTTCTCTGCAAACCATTTAGTTTGGCCAGCATGAACAAGGATATAGACAAATTTATGTTATCTTTGAGAGATGATGATAATTAGTAAGTTTTAATAAGCATAAACACAGTTGGTAGTTTTTTAGAATGTATGTAATACATTTCAAAGTAAATTTGTCATAAGGAGTTGATGCTCTTTACATATCAGAGTCAGTAGAGAGTCCTACTAATAAACCAGCATATCATAAGTCCTAAAATTTGGTTGGTTTCAGCAACACTTGTCTTTCTCTCAGCATACACTTAATAGATTCTTTGGAGTTTTTTATTGAATGATAAACTCGAGAAGATCTAATATAAGTGTCTACCTGGAAAAAGAAAAGAAAAGCTAAAAAGTAAATTATACTTACTAGTGGAAATTATATTCTTATTTAATCCTTACCCAAGTGAAGCAAATTCTGCATGTGATATCTTCTCTTCCAGGCTACTTGTATATAAAGGCTGTGGACTTCATATCAATTGTCTCAGTATCGCATAATGCAAATGCAAAGCACACTTCTGTTCAGATGCATATCACAATGCATTATAGGAAGAATTGCTGCTCAGACTGGTTTTGACATTTATTGAGGTCTTATCATTGGGATGAGACCTGAATAAAGCCAGACCCAGAAAGATTCCTAGGTTGAACTAATGCTAAGTCGTGTATTTTCCATATACAAGTAGCACAGTGTGCATCGCCTTATTATAAAAATATTCTGGATAAAACATAGTTGTAGAAGATTTTTTTCACTTGGTTACAAAGTAAATTATAATTGACAAGAAATCATATTCTTGTTTAATGTTTTATCCAAGTGCAAGCAAATAATTCTTATTGGCTTAAACCACAAATAAAATAATGGTACATCATGACAGAATTTCATACTGGCTGGGGGTGTCACCTGGTTAAACAAGGCCCCTATTGTTTTCACCAGGGCGAACAGCAAAAAGGCAGCTACTGAAACATATCCTTAAACACACACCAACTCAACATCACCAGAGGTCAAGATTGGTATTATCAACATAAAAAGCCTGAATCGCAAAGAAATGGAGCTAGCTGAGGAATTGGACAAGTACCAGATCGACATAAAAGGGATGACTGAAACAAAAAAAAAAAAAATCAAAAACTGGTGAGATCTTTCTGAGCAATAAATACAAAATATTATATTCAGGCAATCACAATCAAGAAAAAGGGGTAGCTGTAGTATTCACACTAAATACGAGGCTAATTTCTTGAATGGCAGGCAATATCAATTAGTGATGTGGGCAAATATCAGAATGGGGAACTGGATAATGAGACTTATTTGTGCCTATGGTCCCACAGAAGGTTCTATTAAGTTAGAAGTGGAGGAATTTTTTTGAGGCTTTAGAGAAAGCAACTGACACAATGAAAATTAAAAGTTGGTCCTTGTTGGGGGTCTAAATAGCAGAGTAGGAAATGATTGTCAGACATACAAAAATATTTTGGGAAAATTTGGAGAAAAGAGCAAAGCTAATAACACAAAGTTGCAAAATAAAAATGTGCACAAATTCACATGGAGAGAAGAGGCAAGCCAGCAGTTAGAATTGAAGGAAGTACAGGAAGATAGTTTAATGTGAAATCAGGTGTCAGACCAGGATGTACATTATCCTCTCTGTTATTCATTATTTATATGGATCACATTATGAAGGAAAGTGGTATTAAACCTGATATCAAAATTGGAGATGTTAATGTCAGCTCTTTGCTTTATGCAGACGATGGTATACTTCTAAAAAGCCCGCTAGAAGTCTGCAAGATTCCCTGACTAAATTGAATAACTGTTTTAATAGATATGGTATGAAGTTCAGCAATAACAAGACAGACAAAGACAATGAAAATAGGCAGACGCATTGAAATTATCAACTGCATTGTGAAGAGACCTATAGAACAAGTAAAACATTTCAGCTACTTAAGCACAATTTTTAGTGAAGATGGTAAATTATGAAAATAGACAACCAAATTAACAAAGCTGGTATGGTAGGAAGTCAACTGAATAAATTTATATGGAATAAGAGAGAAATTAGTCAAAACGCTATATTAGCTGTATATAAGACAGTGTTCAACCTTATTTTAACTTATGCATCTGAGGGCTGAGTTAGAAATAAAACACTTGAACCAAAGACTAGAGACCACAGATATGAGAGTCCTAAGAAAGCTTAGGGGCATGAACAGATGGCATCAATGGCAATATCATATTAAAAATGAGGATATTAGGAAAAAACTTGACATTGTTAGCATCCAGGAATGTATTAGCAGAACTAATCTCAGGTGGTATGGTCTCTTAAACAGAATGGGAGAGGAAAGATTATCAAAACAAATGTTCTCTGCCAGGTTGGCAGGAAAAAGTCCCAGAGGAACTCCAATTCAATCTGTTACCTTGACATGTTACAGGTTGAATTGGAGGAAAATTGTAGATAGGAAGTTAGTAATGATGTAAGTTTTTCAGGTATTACTATCATATCCTGTACACCCCTTGAGGGTACATGTCAATAATTTGATGTTGAGTATCTAGGCATTTGAGGTAATATTGAAGCAACTGATGTTGAAGTTCACAGCCCCCCATATGCAATTAGCTTAGTGGAAACGATATTTCACATGCAAAATTTGTCTGTTCCAATATATGACGAGTATAAATTCCATATAATATAAATTATTCTGACTATAGTAAACTTGCAGAGACCATAGAAATAGTTTACTGTAACGACTTTCTTTCAACATTGCATTGCACGTAGGGCTTTGGTTGGGACTGTGTAGAGAAAGAGAGAGAAAGAAAGGATTCATTATAGTAGTGTGTGTGCTATAGTGAGAGTCAACTGTACTCGGCAATTGGTTGTCCACATTCTAAAAAAAAAAATTCATCCTATCTGTTAATATAGTTAATTTTGTTAAGTTGGTTAATACCTATATTAATCTAATTAACTGACTTATTGTTTCTCAAAAATGAAATTACACATATTCTCTACCTGGAGTTTACTACTTTTCATGCTTTTTTTTTTTTTTTTGACCAAACTGGATGATCAGTAGGGATTTACAGAACATCAAGATTGTACATCAGGTTGGTTAAATCTTATAATTGTGCAGTATATTGAGTGTATCATAGAAGCCTTGTTGGATAACAAGCGTGCCTAATATTATTACACAGTACAAACCTTAAAACTGTCATCCTAATTGGCATTGATTGCCGTACAGCTTTGTATATAATTTAAAAAATTATATATAAATACTATTATATATAACATTTGAACATTTTATTATAGTGCTAAATTACTTAATAATGCGCTGTTGTAATAAAAATACAAACATCTGTATTTTTATTAACTCACACTGATTATCTAATAATTCATTATTCAATTAGTTGACTGAATGGTTAGAATATCTGCTCCTCACCCAACATACTGGGTGTTAAAATCTCATTGTGGGCATGATATGTTTGAGATTATCTTCAGGTAGGATTGAATTTCATTGTCCAGTGTGAGACCACAGCCCTGCTTAAGGCTTGAAAAAATTCCATGTTTGTTCTCTAGAGCAGGATTTCAAGGCTATGTAAAAAATAAATAAATATACAAAAAAATCTCGTGAAATTAATGAAAATAAAAAAAAAGAGATCATTAAAATCCACCTTAAGTGCAGTTTTACAAAAGGTTTTTGTGGATGGGAGTCACAAAACAAACAAAAAAAAAAAAACATCACAAAAAAACTGCAGTAATATTTTTGAAGGGAACATTAAGTTTCGTCAAATAATCCTCTAGGCATCACAAAATTGTCTCACCTTTTGCATCAGCTTTAAGGTAGTTGGCAAAAAAAAACTCGTCAACAATGTACTTTAGGATTTGACTATTATACCTCACATAGGCCATGAGAATATTTGAACTACTGAACGTTGACTCATCGAGTTGGATAGAAAACTTGCATTGTTGAAAGTCTGACCCCAAAGTTTTCTCCACGTTATTGGCCGGCTCACTGTCCTTGCACTTAAAGGTATACATTTTAAAACAGGTTGAGAGTCTTTCTTCATAACAGTTTCAATCACATCTTTAATGGCTGGTATGATGATCTCCTCATCAATGGTATGTGGTTTCCTTTCTTTGCTATATTAAGAGAGATACTGTATGCCTTCAGTCCTCCTTTATAATCTCCACTGGCAGGTGCTTTTAAAAATCTCTTTAAATTTGGTCCTTTTATGATCTTTTCTTTCATTACTTTAAAAAAAATTAAGATATTTGTTTTTCTTATCTGAGTGAACCCTTTCGAGATGGTCTTTCATCTTTGCAGACTTCATGGCATAATTACTGAAAGTCTTTTCACATAATAGGCACATATGCATTGTTTCATTGCTAAATGATGGTATAAGTCCAAAAATGTATGTGAATATTGTCTGCACTCTTACTATCAGGGGCTGCCATTATGGACACTATAACTTTAAAAAAATCACACAGTAAATTCAAAGTTATCAGATCATTGAACACCACTCTGATAGCTGTGGGCAATAAATGCACACTAACCCTGATTGTTTCTGTTCTAGATGTCTTCATCAGGGTGAGCTTGCACTTCTCCCTCGTTGGCTAAGCCGATCAGGCAATTGGTGTTTCATGTTTACCAGGTGTTACTCAAAATCATTTTAGGTGTTTATTGACCCATAGACATGCATCGACCCCTTGTATAGTCACACCAACTCCCAGGAGTCAATATCAACCACTTTGCCGATCCCTGGTTTAGAACAAATGGGGATGGATATAACACTGTTTATGTAGATAAGAGGATTTGCTGCTGGACAGATATCAAAAAGTGGTATGCAGAGGAGCAGAATCCATACGAAAGCAGGTGATAGTGCTGTTTCAGAAGGTTTCATGCTAGGACTCTATGTAAATTACTAATATTCTGAAAGGAAATATTTAGTTGTTTCCTGATGATGCAAAATATGCTAGATAATAGTTAATCAAGTCGATGTGGAGAGCTGCAGGATGATTTAAACAGGCTGTCAATATGGGCGAAATGATAATGGGTATCAGTTTAATGTGGAGAAATATAAATTTACGCATATAAAGTGTACCACATTGATGGAACTGTACTCCGGGAAATAGTGAAACTAGGATTTAGAAGTGGTGGTGGTGGTGGTAGACAAGGAGTTGAAGTTTAGAGGACACATTGCTAAGGTAGCCCATAAGATTACTTGGCTGTTGAAGAACACATTAACAAAGCAGAAAATTGGGAAATTATGGAAGCAGTATGAGTTAATCAGGGCTGAAAAAAGAAAGGAGCAGGTGATCCAAAGGAATAATAAAGAATAACTGAACAAACAAGAAAAACAAGTCAAGGGAGAAATTATGTATGGAGACTCAATGATCAGTGGAGTACTTAACGAAAATATGACAAAATCGTTTTTCCCAGGTACAAAAATTCATGATTTTTAGCCACGCCACCTGGATGCAAAAAAGGTATGTCAAAAGAAATGATTGTCTTGGCTGATACAAATAATTTGAGAGGGAAGAAGTATTCTGTGAAGGAGGATGTAAAGGAGTTGTTAGAAGAGGCAAAACTGAAGAGTGAGAAGTAAAAATTGTAAGTCTTCTACCACGCCATGGTAGAGGCAAACTGAGGAGGAGGGCATTAGTAGCCAGTGAGTCTATGCGTAGAGTGTGCGAAAGGAATTATGTAGAATTTGTGGATCTGTGGTCTCTCTTTGATGGAAAGAAGTATTAGTATAATGCTGATGGACTGCATCTAAATGGAGAGAGAGAGCTTTGTTCACCAAGTATGCCGAAGTTTAAATTCAAGGAAACTTAATTTTCAATGTTTTATGTCATGGTACAGATTTAGGAAGCAGTATGAAATTGTATACCTAGGGCAGTGTTTCTCAAATTGTGGTATGCGTAAACCCCCCCCCCCCCCCCCCCACACACACACAGAGGTACACAAAAGGTCTTCAGGGGTACGTGGCAATTTTCGGCTATGCATTAATGCATGGAATCATTATTAAGAAAAAAAGAATTATTTTAAACGCATATATTTTTAGTTTTTTTCTGAAAATCCCTGCATATATCTTGCTTGCACCACGATTTTTTAGCTTTAATTTTGGAGAAAAAGTGCGAGTTATATTTGAGTAAATACAGTAATTTTTTTAGCTTTCAAATTCTTAAGTATGGATCATATGTTAAAGACTGGATTTATAAAATGCACAAAAGAGAGTAATATAGCAAATACAAGTAGCTGTAAACAACAAGAAAATGTTGATAGTGTATCTGGATCAAATGAAATTGATAAGGGTGTGTCATCTGACATCTCTAGAGAACCAACTAGGTAGAAGATGAAAAATCTTCATAAGTATGACATGAATAACTTGAAATGTGGATTTTGATGGACGGGAAATGAAGAGAAACCTATTCCACATTTTGTTTTATTAAAAATCTAAAATCATATTTTTTGTTTACATGAACATATAAATTCAAATAAAATAGACATTTAGAATGAAATATACTTTATTTATTTATTTATTTATTATTTGATAAGGGGGTACTTGGTAATAATGAAAATTTAAGAAGGGGTACACAGATATATGAAGTTTGAAAAACACTGACCTAGGGTAAGGGAGGGTTAATCGAGTAGGAGTTGGATGGATGTGTACTATCATTAAGCATGAGCCACAAAAAAAGATAATGCTGTGGATGATATATAAAGAGAAAGGTGACCAGCATGGCAAGGAAGGCAAAATCAGATTATGAGAAGAATCTAGCTGAGTAGGTCAAAGGAAATCACAAAGAGTTCTTTCGTTATGTGTCAAGTAAGATGAAGAATGACTATGGAAGATTAATCTTAATGAGTGATGATGGTCATGAGGAGACAGAAGCAGATAAAATAGTTGAGTTACTGAGTGACCACTTTGCAAGGATATATCATCCTAGGGAGGTTACTGCTTTAATCTATGTGATGGACACTAATGTGGAAACAGAGGTGGATGTATTGGAGGTTCTTAGGATATTGGCGAATCTCAGTGTAAATACAGCTGTGAGATTAGATGGGATATTAGCTAGAGTTTTGAGAGAATCTGCAAGGGAATGCAATTCCTTTGACTAGGCACTTTAAGTCTCAGCTCTGGTAAAGTTCCAAGAGAATGGAAAGAGGACAAAATAATTCCCTTGCATAAGGGAAGTTCTAAGACTGCAGCAGCAAACTATAGACCAATCAGTATCTCAGGCATGGTGATAAAAGTACAAGAAAAATTGGTAAAAAAAGAGAATTCAAGAATGGATAGATAAAAATATGATACTGTATGATGGTCAACATAGCTTTGTGAAGGGTCAGTCATGCCTTAGTAATTTACTAACTTTTTATAATAGAGTAACATCTGAGTTGGATTAAGGAAGTGGCTACACTATGATTTTGCTGGATTTTGCAAAGGCATTTGACAGAGTACCACATGGAACTCTGTTATGCAAATTAGAACAAATGTGGATGGATATGACACTGGTTAAGTGGATAAGAGAGTAGCTACTATACAGATATCAAAACGTAGTATATGGGGCAGAATTGAGGTGAAAACATGACTGGTGGTGTGCTGGAAGGTTCAGTGCTTGGACCATTGCTATTTAATTTGTACATAAATTATATAGGAAATAACCTGAAAAGAAATATTCAGGTTCTTTGCTAATGATGCAAAATTATATAGAGTAATAGTTAAGACAATGTGGAGAGCTTGCAGGACAATTTAAATAGGCTGTTGGTATGGGCAAATGTTAATATGGATAACAATCCCACACCACATTGTACACAAGCAGTGGAAATACTTCGGGAGACTGAGGATATTGATCAAATCAAGTGGCAGGCACAACTGGCTTCAGTTTAATGTTGAGAAATGTAAAGTTATGCATTTTGGAATAAATGGATTACAAGCCATGTATCATATTGCTGGCACATTACTCCAGAAAATAGATGAAGCTAGAGATTTAGGGGTGGTGATAGAGTTAAAGTTTAGAGAACATATTGCTAAGGTAGCCCATAAGATTACTTGGCTATTGAAGAATACATTAACAAATAGAGATAAGGAAGTTGTTATGCCTCTTTATAAGGCCTTGATATTCCCACATCTGGATTACTGTGCTCAAGTCTGGGTTCGTGGGGATGAACCCACGAACTTGCAGTAGAGAGGATTCAGAGTCAAGTGACCAAGATGGTGAGTGGCCTGTGGAGTGTTCACTATGAGAATAGATTGAAGGTGTGTGGATTGCAGGAGTTGGTTGATAGGAGAAAAAGAGGGGATATGATAGAAACATTTAAATTGCTTAAAGGGTTTTATAGGATAGATGTGGGGGAGGGGGAACATGTTTGAGCACTTGGCTACAGCAACCAGAACAAGGGATCATCCCTGGAGGCTGAATAAAGGTGTGGTTATTAGGGATGCGAGGCCTAGATCTATTGCTTGGGGAAAGTTGTGAATGAGCGGAATGGGTTGACAGAACCAGTTGTGAGTGCTTTGTCTGTTAATGAGTTTTCGGACTCCATGGAGGTGCGTGTATAATAATAATCGTACTTTCTACAAAGTAGTATGCACTTGACATATTTCCTCTGTGCTTCCTCCCAGTTGGATAGGAAATTTCAGATAATTATACAAACATGTTTGTGAAGTTTGAAGACTCGTTTGAGATTGTTTGGAGTTTCCAGAGTTTTTCATCCCACAGAACAGGCAGAGAGTACACACAGTCAGATAAACAAGCCTTGCATCTTTAGTTGCTTCCACCATAAGGTCTGTGTGCTATATGGATGTGCAACAGAATTGGCATCGCCTCAGTTGAAGGTCTTCAATCTAAGTTTTATCTCTGGGAGGGTTTAAGGGAGTGGAAAGAGGGTAAGATAGTACAATTGCATAAAGGTGGTTCCAAGACAGAGGTAGCAAACTACAGACCAATTGTTAAAGTATTGAAAAAGTTGGTGAAGGGTAACATACAACAGTGGATGGATAGGGATGCAATACTCTTGTGTGCAACATGGTTTTGTAAAGGATAGGTCCTGTCTTAATAATTTATTCGCAATTTTATTCTGTCATTTGCAACATCCAGCAGTATCCATGATACTGCTGAATGTTGCAAATGACAGAATACTACCTGGAAAACTATTACAAAAGTTGGAGCAAATGGGAATGTGTATGAGGAAAGTAGCATGGATAGGGGGATAGTTGAAGGACAGATCCGGAGAGTAGTAAATGGTGGAGTGGAATTTAGGAGAATGATGCTTGTGGTCTTGTCATGTTATTTTGCACCCACAACCTTATGCTCTTCCATATCAAACTAGCAGCCATTATTCTTGCTCCAACTGCCTACATTTACATCACCTCTGTTAAATATTGCCATACTGAGTTTAACATCATCAGCAAACAACTGGATCTTCTCACTCTAACTAATCATTCCTAGTATCATTATTTTACAAATTAATCAGCAGCTCAAGTACTGAGTTGCTGATCTCTCCTCATGGAGTACTTATTCATTATTCATGGTGGAGGGGACCCCTTGTTCTGGTTGCTGTAGCCAAGTGCTCAAACATGTCCCCCCCCCCCCTACATCTATCCTATAAAACCCTTTAAGCAATTTAAATGTTTCTATCATATCCCCTCTTTTTCTCCTATCAACCAACTCCTGCAATCTGTTCTCATAGTGAACACTCCACAGGCCACTCACCATCTTGGTCACTCGACTCTGAATCCTCTCTACTGCAATCTCATCCCCACGAACCCAGACTTGAGCACAGTAATCCAGATGTGGGAATATCAAGGCCTTATAAAGAGGCATAACAACTTCCTTATCTCTATTTGTTAAAGTGTTCTTCAATAGCCAAGTAATCTTATGGGCTACCTTAGCAATATGTTCTCTAAACTTTAACTCTATCACCACCCCTAAATCTCTAGCTTCATCTATTTTCTGGAGTAATGTGCCAGCAATATGATACATGGCTTGTAATCCATTTATTCCAAAATGCATAACTTTACATTTCTCAACATTAAACTGAAGCCAGTTGTGCCTGCCACTTGATTTGATCAATATCCTCAGATATTGATCAACAAGTTCCCAGACCACGGAGTAGAAGACAGGCAGTCATGAATGGGCCAGCCAGGATCATTCAGTAGGTGCAGTAAGTCTTCTACTCCATGGTCTGGGAACTTGCTTGATGATAGTATACCATCAAGGGTAACCCTGGAATTCCACTTTTAACACGTTGACTGCCGTATGAATCAAATACGATTCACACTACATTTTTTCAATGCATTGCGTGAATCATATTTGATTCACATAAAGATTTTTCTTTCAGGCTGCGTAGCTCACCAGTGATTCATATCTAAATGAAATGCTTATGGGTAATGGAAATGTGGGACCTGGTAAACAGGTTTATTTAATTAGCATAGTAGAATTTCAACTACATGTACAACAGGTGGCTATTATAGGGGTTTTATTTTTACCTGATTTAGGTGAAATTCTAATGTTGAATAAAACAATAACAATGGTGCTAAATATTTATTTATAATATATGTCATTAGAAATGTGTCAAATCATAAATTTTTCTTCTAAAAAATTGAAAAACTAAGAAACAAAAAAATGACAAACAATAGACAAATAGAGATAAAAAAATAATTAGGTAAAATTATTACTAAACAATTACAAACTACAGTTATGTACAATAGTAAAACAGCAAACACTAAAATTTTTTGGACTGAACACATTTCCACTGTGTTTGTGTTGCCTTAGATGTTGCATATTTTCTATTATGTTCTTTGGTTAACTTTTTGTAGCAAGATGTACATCTTCTCCTATTACTGGTACCAATCTCTTCTAAAATATGTTTTTCCTTGTCTGAAGTCGAAGTGACATTATTTTCCTTTGGTGTAATTCCTAATAACTCTTTTGCGATTTTTTTCTCCAAATTCTGTGATGCTAATGTTTTTGTCAGTAACTCGCTTATATATTATAAAAGTGTTCACCACAGCAGAACCTAAAAGAATTTCAACTGCGAGTTTTCGGTACCATTTCACACTTCTTCGAAGACAAGAAGCATAGGCTTTTACCTGATCGGATAGATCAATAAAACTTTTGCTTTTGTTATAGTCCCTAATAGCTTCTGACTTTTGCACTTCATTACCATTTCTTGCTGTAAGGGATTTCATTTTGTTTGTGTTTTGTTGATAACATAAGCACTTCACATTTATCACACCATTTTATTACCACCAACCCCTGTGTCACTTTCTTTACCAATATTTCACCCTTTTTCAATTTCTTCTGGGTAACATCCTGTGGAATTCCCTTTCGATTTTTTCTCAAAGTGTCTACAAGGTGTGTTTGTCTATTCAAAAGTTTGTGTGCTAATTCAATACTGGATATAATAATAATTATCTACTAATATTGTGCATCCATGGTCAAGTAAATTCTCACAAAGTCCCATAACAATTGAAGTTGGAACACTATTAGTGATATTGGTCTTTTCTGTGCCGCAGTATATCTTGAAATCATATGTATATCCATCTTCAATACATAATTTGAATAGTTTTATCCCAAATTTGTGTTGTTTACTCTTGATGTACTGACGAAAGGCAAGACAACCTCGGAAAGGAACTAAAGTTTCATCAATGCAAATATTACTCGAAGGCGTCATTATTTTCTGGAAATTTTTTCTTATATGATTTATGAGAGGTGTAATTTTATAAAGTCTTTCAGAAGTATTTCCACCCTCGTCGTCTGTAAAGTGCCATTTACTGAGAAGAAGATCGAACCGATTCCTTGACATAACTTGTTTGATTTCTGTAGAATAGAGGATGTTATTCGACCAATAACACCTCTAATTTTGGCATCTGCACTAAACCGAACCAAATTTGCAGACCCCAAAATATCTTCATTTCATTGGGATTTGTATTTTTCCACTTTCTTATCCTTGCTTTTGGTAAAATTGTCTTACTGAGTTTTGAAGAGCGTATCTGTTAGTTTCTTGCACCATTAGGTCCAGCAGTCCTTCATCAACAAACATAAAAAAGAAGGCTACAGGCTGTTTTTCGTGCATTTCTTCAATAACATTTTGTTTTATTCCAAAATTATTATCCACAAACTGAAAATGTTTTAGATTATCACCTGTAATTTCATTCCATTGTAGGTCGGTTGAATTTACATTTCCAAGTATTTCATCTGAATCATTAGTCAAATGCAGATTTCTTATAACACCATCAATTGTTTGTTCTACAGAATGAGCAGCAGTAAACTGAGATGTACTAGGAGCAAAAACTTCGCAAAAATTATCTACAAAAACCAGTTGTAGATACTTTTATTCTCTTTCTAGCAATGAGAGAATCAGAATCTGAAGACACAGAACTAAGATCACTTCTGTTGTAACTTTCTGACGAATATTCGTATGGTTCATCATCAGATAGAACTTCATTTATCAAGGCTTCTAAATGACGTTGCTCTTTTTCATAGTCTCCCATATTAGGGCAATTTATAACAATATTTATCACTATAACAAATTTATTCCACTGGACAAAACACTGAATGCCGTCATAGATATGCAAGTTTGACCTTGTGTGAAGGGCGAATCACGTGTGCACCCTCAACCCAGTCAGTAACAGAATTCTTCTCAGGCCGCACGGTGCACACGTGATTCGCACTTAACAAATCTATTTAGCTGCATGAAATAGATAAAAAATCATAAAATATGATTATTTTATGTTACTTTCAGCAAATTGTAAAACAAAAAGAAGTTGGCCTGGGGATCACAAAATTTTTTAACATTATGGCAGTCAATGTGTTAAGCACATTTATTGCTTGTCGGCTTGTGGATGTTCATGGTGGGTGGGGAGCTTTGGGAAGCATTTGGGAAACATACATCATGTGACCTTCAGCCCAGTGGCCAAGAATACCTACATAGCCTGCTAGGGGGCACCATCAGGACTTTTAGAAGAAACAATAGTTTCCTGCTTCGTCCTCAAATATTTCAGGGGATCATGCAAAGCCCAACCAAGTACTGATACAGTAGAAACATCATTTGATAAAAGAAGTAAGAAATAATAACCATCTTGCACCAATATACTTGAATCAACCATCACTAGCTCATTTGGCAGAACAGTGGGCTGTAGAGATACTCAGCAGCTATAGTAATTCATGTAGAAAGCCTTATATGCTGGTTATACATAATTATTAATTGACTTAAGGAATTCACAACGTACATTAGAATATAATTAAATTAAACTGTAATATATATTTCGGCAACGTCACGTTGCCATTTTCAAAAGAACTTACAATACAGATACGTGCATGCAGGCACTACATACAGTAAATGAGGACAAATCAGGAAGCTATTGTTTCTTCTAAAAGTCCTGATGGTGCCCCCTAGCAGGCTATGTAGGTATTCTTGGCCATTGGGCTGAAGTTCTCATGATGTATGTTTCCCAAATTTGGGGCACTCATGCAATCAAATTTGTTGAGGTTTGGCATGTTTCTTAGGGCTAAGGCTGATTCCATGAAAAGTCTTTCAAACTTGAACCTGCTATGGTGTATTATTGTGGCTTTCTTCCACCATATTCTGTGGCGTGTATCCAGAGCATGGTCTGCAATACCAGAGTGGCTATACTGGTGAAATCGGATGTAGTCCTTGTGTTCTGAAATTCTGATATTTGCTGTCCTGCCTGTTTGGCCAAAGTAGAACAGCTTACAGCTGCAAGGGACCTGGTATACACCAGGTTGGTCTAGAGGAAGTGGTTGGTCTTTAGTGGAGCAGATAAGGGATGCCAATTTTCTATATGGTCTGTAACAAGAGGTCGAGTCATGTTTTCTTAAGATTTTGGTAATTTTTTCCGAAGTGCCTCGGATGCAGGGAATGGTGATGGATTTACAGTAATCCTTGTTGTGAAGTGGGGGAGAGTTGTGGTTTACTGGTTTCAATATTTTTTGATTTTATAGAGGGGACAGCCATGGGGTCACCACTCTCCCCACCCTTGACCAACTTCTTTATGGAGACTTTTAAAGAGAAAGCCTTAAACTCTGCCCCACAAAAACCAACCATATGGCTTTGCTATGTTGATGATGTGTTTGCTGTTTGGCCACATGATTCTGATGACTCTAACACACTTAAACAATCAAGTTCACCCTAGAAAAAGAGGAAAACAACAGACTCCATTTCCTAGACACAGTAGTCACCTGCCAGCCTGATGGAACCTTGGTTTTCTTGGTTTATAGAAAACCCACCCATACAGGCAGATACATTCACCAACAATTTCCCTCCTCCTCACAACAATATGGAGTTATTAAGACACTATACAACAGGGCAAAACTAATATGTTCAAATGACAATACCCTAACCACTGAACTAAATCACATCCTCAACACTTTCTCAGCCAATGGCTACCCCCCCCCCCCCCAAAAAAAAAAAAACCAAAAAATATTGAAACCAGTAAACTACAACCCTCCTCCCCTTCACAACAAGGATTACTCTAAGTCCATCACCATTCCCTGCATCCGAGGCACCTCGGAAAAAATTACCAAAATCTTAAAAAAACATGACTTGACCTCTTGTTACAGACCATATAGAAAATTGGCATCCCTTATCCGCTCCACTAAAGACAAACCACTTCCCCTAGACCTACCTGGTGTATACCAGGTCCCTTGCAGCTGTAGGCTGTCCTACTTTGGCCAAACAGGCAGGACAGCGAATTTCAGAACACAAGGACTACATCCGATTTCACCAGTATAGCCACTCTAGTCTTGCAGACCATGCTCTGGATACACACCACAGAATACGGTGGAAGCAAGCCACAATAATACACCGTAGCAAGTTCAAGTTTGAAAGACTTTTCATGGAATCAGCCTCAGCCCTAAGAAACATGCCAAACCTCAACAAATTTGGTTGCATGAGACTGCCCTAAATTTGGGAGACCTACATCATGAGACCTTCAGCCCAACGGCGAAGAATACCTACATATCCCGCTAGGGGCACCATCAGGACTTTTAGGAGAAACGATAGCTTCCTGCTTCGTCCTCATTTACTGTATGTAGTGCCTGCATGCACGTGTCTTTATTGCAAGTTCGTTTGAAAATGGCAACGTGACGTTGCCGAAATATTGGAAATATATATTAAAGTTTAATTTAATTATATTCTAATGTACGTTGTGAATTCCTTAAGTCAATTAATAATCAGCATATATAAGTCACTGGTTCAACTCCAGCTCAACGGATTTTTTTGATCAATCAATAGTTCAGCTGGCAGACCAGTGGAGTGTAGAAGGCTAAGATCAGTAATCCATAGGTTGCTGGTGGTTCGATTCAGACTTCACAGAATTTTTAAAGGGAGGGGGCAAAACAAAAAGCCATCCCTGGAAACTGTATAAGGAGGGTGTTGAGCTTCCTGGGATTTCTTATTACAATATGTTGCATTTATTTCTACCAGTTTCTGAGTTAAATCAATCTTATCCTTATCTTACAACTGCCTGAGCCCATGTAGTAGTGCCAAAACAGATGTATGAGGTCATATTATTGTGCAGATGCTTAACATGAATCTCTTCCTTCTGAATAATAGACTGCTCATATTCTGCAATAGATCTTA
Source organism: Typopeltis vanoorti (assembly GCF_054136105.1). NCBI lineage: Eukaryota > Metazoa > Arthropoda > Arachnida > Uropygi > Thelyphonidae > Typopeltis > Typopeltis vanoorti. The sequence continues at coordinate 55,643,540 of NC_143559.1, forward strand.
GTCTGCTTTTCTGCAATTTTTCCACTGTTCATGTGGCATGTTAAAGAGAACATGTATGGAAGCGATCATTGTCATGTCATTTGCATTGTATCCTCATAGGAACAATGTTCCTGTACACAAATCACCATGTGGAAAATGGACAAGGCTGGCTGTGGATATTTTTTGTCAACTTTCAACATTTAATTCCTAAGCAGTTGACAAAGACCAATGGTTTAAATATAATTTTTGAACGTTAAAAAAAAAAAAGGAAGTTTGGGACCATCAAATATTTTAATAAAATGAAGCAGTGAAGTATGTAACTTCACTGCTTCATTTTACATCAGATGACGTGTTGTCCAGGCAGCAACAGTTGCAATACTAAAGAACATCATCTCAATTTCCACTCTATCTATATCCTTGGTGGAACTTCAGTGCCAAGCAGCCAAAAGACATCAGAACAGAATGCAAAGTATATTTCATGGATATCCTACTCCATCAAATCTAATTGCTTTCAATTGCTCAGGCCAAAATGCATTACATTACATGTCAGAGTCAAAAGCAATCTTAGATCCAATTTACTTCATCAGTTAATCAAACAACCACTGCAAAACCTGTATTGAATAAAATCCTGAAAATGGAAGATAGCATAGAACACTCCATTTGTTTACCTTGGGTGATAATGCATTGTTGCTGAACACAAAGCCATTGCCAGCATTTTGAGAGAAAATTTTGCAAGAATCTCAGCAATAGCTTCTTATTCTCCTGACTTTTTAATATTGAAAGAACAAGAGAAACAGTTGGTAAACTTTTCTACAAATGGGGCTACTGTACAATCAGCCATTCATTAAGAACTAAAAAGTACTCTTTTACTCTCTCTCTCTCACTCACTCACACATATGCCAGTCTGGTGGGACCTGATGACATTCATTATGAGGTGATGAACCTCTTCCAACATCTTTAAATCTCCTTCTCTTACTGTTAAAAGAATACTTACAGAGAAAGACTTTCCGGATTCCATAAGTAAGTTATTGCCATCCCAGAAGCGAGAAAGGATCCAACACAAGCAAACAGTTATTGACCTTTCGCTCTGACCAACGGTCTTTATAAGATATTGAAGAAAATGGTAAATGCCAGGCTTTCCTGATACAAAGCAATAAACTTCTTTACAGCACAGTGTGGCTTCATAGACACCATTCAACATTGAATCATTTGGTCCATTTAAGAACATCTATAGAGACACATTACTGAAATAAGAACAATTGTTTCTGTCTTTGCCATGGGAAAAACTTATGATGCAAACTCTAGAAATAGCACATCAAAAGACCTTTTAATCTTGGTTTCAGGGAACACCTTCCTGTTTTTATGAAAAACTTTCTGTCCAGCCAAGTCCAAGTGGGAAGCACATTATCTTGGCCATATTATCGAGAAGAGTGTGTTCCACAAGGCTGTGTCTTAAATGCGACTCTTTGCTATCTGAGTTAATTCAGTCACTGAACAGCTTCCTGTCACAGTGAGCAATGCTCTTTATGTTGATGACTTCACAATTTACTGTTACTCCTTCAGTTTGAGGGTAATTGAATGACAACTTCAACAAGCAATTAATTGTGTATCTTAATGCGCTCTCATAACGGGTTCAGGTTTTCAGCAGAAAAAACTCTCTACATTTCTGCTGAAAATGTATCCTTCACTCTGATCCTGATTTAAGAATAGGACAAAGTATTATTCCAGTAGCACCAGAGGTCAGGTTCTTGAGACTCATTTTTGACAGAAAGCTTACATTCCTTCCCACACAGTCATCAATTTAGGGATAAGTGCAAAAGAGCATTAAACATCCCTTGCACTCAGTTCTACCCCCCCCCCCCCAACAGAATGGGTGTGTGGATCGATGCTCCTTGCTCCACCTTTATCATGCATTTGTACAGTCAAAACTTGATTATGGGTCCCAAGTTTATGGTTCTGCAAGGAAGAGCATACTCTAATGGTTGGATCCCATCCATCGTCAGGGTATGTGAATAGCTACTGGTTTTTTACATTGTTGATGCATAATTTGCTTTAAACGTTCAAAGTCATTATGATGTAGCAAAAGAATCTGCTCTGATGCATCAAAGGAAAAGTTGTCTCATAATTTTGTCCTAAGAATAAAGTCTCTTCTAGAACATCTAATTGGGCTAGTATTTTTACTCTCGTTTGGAAGCTCAATATTACACATATCATTGCCATATGACCCTTTGCTATGCGTGTAAAAGAGTTCATTAATGTTGCCATGAATGTTGATGAAATTACCAGCACTGAACGTTACAACCCCCCCATGGCAATTTTTCACTCCATCATCTGTCTATATGCAACTGTTTAATGTGCACAGAGCAGCTCACTCTGACTTTCCCATCTGTATTGATCACTCGAGACTCAAGTCCTCTGTTGATTGTGTTGCTCTTTCACAATCTTATTATATCCGGTCAGATTCCATTTGAGTGCAGTAATTACACAACAGAGTTGCATGCCATTCAGCTTGCACTTGTACACATAAAAGAAAACCACTATGAAAAATGCATGATTTATACAGATTCATAAGTACTGTACAGCCTATTTTCTCTTCTGGGTATAATCTCACATCCATAAGTTTTGCTTACTTTCAGAAGAGAGAAAGTTGTTTTTGTTAGGCTCTGCATAGGTCACAGTTATCTTACACATTCTTATTTACTGAGAGCTGATGACCCAGTTATGTATGAACAGTGCAACACATCTCACCATTTGTTATGTTCTGGTGGAGTGCCAGTATTTCATTCGAGAAAGGAATGAATTTTTAGCTCATCTACCTGAGCGAATATATATTCAGGCAGATGCTATCAGACTCAGGTGTTAACTTAATTTTTTAATTGTTACCTTTAGTACAAAAGTCATGGGAGGACTTTGGCAAGAATATAGAAAATAAATATCAAGAAGGTGGCAAAATATTCTGGAGGTTGTTGAAGAAGCTTAAGAATGGAGGAAAGAGTGCTGTAAAAGGAATTAGAGATGATAAAGGTGACATGAAAACGGGAGAAAAAGATATCCTTGAAGTATGGAGTAATTACTTTGAAAAACTGCTAAATGAAACAAGCAGTGATGACAGCACAGTGGTAAAAAACACTGACCAGGCATGCAGTCAGGAATACATATCCATACTTGAAGTAGAAAAAGCCATCAAAAGCTTAAAATGTGGAAAGGCAGCAGGAGTAGATGATATTCGACCAGAAATGCTGAAGTATGGTGGTATGAGAGTCTTACAGTGGCTGCACTGCATAGTTCAGAAAGCCTGGACAGAGGGACGAATTCCCGATGATTGGAGTAGAGCTCTCATAGTACCCATATATAAAAAGGGAAATAAAACTGCATGTGAGAATTACAGAGGTATTTCCCTACTGAGTGTTCCTGGCAAGGTCTATGCAAGTATACTTGAGAAATGGTTGAGAAGAATTGTGGAAGAAAAGCTTGGTGAAGAACAAGCTGGATTCAGGCCAAATAGAGGCTGTCAGGATCAGATCTTCACTTTACGACAAATAGTCGAGAAAGCATGGGAATATAACAAAGATCTGTATTTAAGTTTTGTCGATTTGGAAAAGGCATATGACAAGGTGCCAAGAGAGAAGCTATTCAATACGCTGCAGTTATATGGTGTCAATGGGGCATTATATCAAGCAATACTTAGTCTTTATTTGAGTTGTAAGTCAGCAGTTAGAATTGAAGGAAGTACAGGAAGATGGTTTAATGTTAAATCTGGTGTGAGACAAGGATGTACATTATCCCCTCTGTTATTCATTATCTATATGGATCACATTATGAAGGAAAGTGGTATTAAACAGGATATCATAATTGGAGATGTTAATGTCAACTCTTTGCTTTATGCAGATGATGTTATACTTCTAAATAAATCTGCTACAAGTCTGCAAGATTCTCTGACTAAATTGAATAGCTGTTGTAATAGATATGGTATGAAGGTCAGCAATAAAAAGACAAAGACAATGAAAATAGGCAGAATCATTGAAAATGTCAACTGTGTTGTGAATGGAGAACCTGTGGAACAATTAAAACATTTCAGCTATTTAAGCACGATTTTTACTGAAGATGGTAAATTAAATATAGAAATAGACAACAGAATAAGCAAAGCTGGTATGGTGGGATGTCAATTGAATAAATTCATATGGAATAAGAGAGAAATTGGTCAGAACACTAAATTAGCTGTGTACAAGACAGTGTTCAAACCAGTTTTAACTTATGGATCTGAGAGCTGGGTCAGAAGTAAAACACTTGACCAAAGACTAGAGACCACAGATATGAGAGTCCTGAGAAAGATTAGATGCGTGAACAGATGGCATCAATGGCAATATCATATTAAAAACGAAGATATTAGGAAAGAACTTGACATTGTCAGCATCCAGGAATGTGTTAGCAGAGCTAATCTCAGGTGGTATGGTCACTTAAACAGAATGGGCGAGGAAAGATTAGCAAAACAAGTGTTCTCTGCCAGGTTGGCAGCGAAACGACCTAGAGGAAGACCAAGATATAGGTGGATTGATACTGTACAAAGTGCTTTAGACGATAGAAATATAAGATCTGATAATGTTGGAGTCTTGACAAGTAACAGACTGATTTGGAGGAAAATTGTAGATAGGAAATTAATAATGATGTAATTTTTTCATGTAATACTATCATATCCTGTATACCCCTTGAGGGTAAATGGCAGGAATTTGATGATGATGATACCTTTAGTACTTCTTGTAACCTTTGGTTTGCTGTCCTTCTACCAATAAACCTGAAATCAACCAACCAACCACCCAATAAAATTGCTTTGGCTTAATTTGTTGAATCAAGGAGAAGGTAGGTAACCTTGATCACCTGATTGTCCTTGATTTGGCCTCACTGTGTACTATTCTTATACGTCAGCAGCTTCTTCCTATCCATTGTCATTTGTTCCAGTGTACTTAACATGGCTCTGCATTATCCTGTAAAATGCCTTTACAAGGTATATCATTATCATAGTGTAGTAATTACCTTTATCCAGCTCAACCATCATAATTACAGAAAGTGAACAAATTACTAAGCATGACCTCCCTTTCACTGGGTATATTTTCTTATCCACTGTTTTCTCAATTCTGATCTTAACCAGAATTGAGAAAACAGGCTCTGAGAATAGAATCAGATCCTATGGAGCTGGAACATAGCTTGTTCAAGAAGGCCTCTTCTCAAGTGTGCTTGCACAAATCTTACCAGGAATACTCAATAAGAAAACTCATCTGAAATTCTCATATTCAGCTTTATTTTATCCTTATACAATAAATGGATACTGCAAGAGCTCTACTCCAGTAATCTTGAAATTGGTCTTCTGCCCAAGCTTTCTGAAATATGCATTACAGCCACTGAAAACTTGCATACCTCTGTGTATTTGAGCTTTTCTGATCAAATGTCATCTACTCCAGCTTCCTTTCCATATTCCATGTGTTTTTACTTTGGGTAGTGATACGCACTCCTGGTTGCATTCTTCTTGAGTATTTTCTACTATTGTTTTGCCACTTCTTGTTTCATTTAGCAGTCCTTCAGAGTAATTACTCCAGACATCTAGAATGTCTAGAGTTTCATGTCATGTTTATCATCTCTAGCTCCTTTCATTGGACATTTTTCAACCCTCCTTATATTTATCTTCTGTATATTCTTACCAAAGTTTTCCCATGACATTTGTTGAGCAAAGGTCTCCATAAAGAAATTGGCCAAGGGTGGGGAAAGTGGTGAACCCATGGATTTCCCTTCTATCTGTTTGTAGAATTTTCCTTCTCAAACGAAATAGCCTGAGTTCATTGTGAACTGAAATAGGGCTGAGATATCGGGAGGAAACTTGGCTTGGCTTGGATGAGCTCTATGGTTCTTTGAGTGGAACAGGGAGGAGACATCAAAACTGACCATTATGTCAGTGTGTTGGAGTCAGAGGTTTTCTATACTGGCTTTAAAGTGGGCTGAGTTTTTTATGTGTGATGGTGTGTTGCCAGTATAGTGTGTGAGCATTTTGGCTAAATGTTTGGCTAATTTATATGTGGGGGAATCAATGCCATCCACTATGGGACGCAATGGCACATGGCACATTTTGTTTATGTATTTTTGGGGGTCCATATAATCGGGGGGTCTAGAGTTATAAGGTTTAAGTTTGTTGGTGACTTCCACAGGCCAAGAAGTGACTTTCTTAAGGAGTCTGTGGATAGTTCTAATCTGAGAGCTGGTCGGATTATATTCAATGGGGAGGTAAGTAGTACGGTCTCGTATTAAAGAATTTAGCTTACCTTTGTAGTCTTTTTGATTGAGTACCACAGTGGCGCTTCCCTTATCATCTTTGGTGATTACTATTTTTTTGTTGTTTTTTAATTCTTGTAGGGCTGTATATTCGTTTTTGGATAAGTTGGATTCTGGAGGTTTGACTTTAGTGAGAACACCGACTACATCCAGTCTCACGTTGTTGGCAATATGGTTAGGCAGGTTGCGAATTCCACGCTCTATTTGGATCATGATTTCTTCAGCAGGTATCCTTTTAGGAGCTAGGGCGAAATTGTGACCACGTGAAAGTGCGGTGAGTGCTTCAGGCTTTAAAACTGCCGATGAGAGGTTGACTACTGTGTTAAGTGGTGGCTGGGGTACAGAAGTAGAAGTGTTTGTCAGGTTTTCATATTTTTTCACGTGCCGACTACGTATTTTTTCGAATTCCTTTCTTGCCGATGTGCATGAGATGTCACGAAGTATAGACCATAGATCAAGGCCGACTGTGTTAGAAAGCCCTTCCTCTAGCGCCCGTAAGGTTTTGTTTTCGTCGGCAAGGAGAACGCGCGTCACGGTAATTTGTTCTCTTAACAGGGCGAAGCTAGTGCGGTTATAAATGCGTAGAGCTTTCTCGGACGTAAAACGGTGCTTCGTATTGACCTCCTTTCGTGCGATTGCATCTCCGTGGATGATCATGATTCTAGTAGTAAGACTTATACGTTGGTTAGACATAACTGGTAATTAATTTACGGAATTAACAACGCATATAAAGTATATTAATTAAAGATAACTTTAATGAATCACTTCTATATTTCGGCAATGCCACATTGCCATCTCAGGAACATAAAGATATGGTATGTGCACTAAGGAACTAACAAAGCAAATGAGGAAGAAAGTAAGAAACTAATTTTGTTCCTAAAGTCCTAATGGTGCCCTCTTGTGGGCTAATTTGGTAGTCTTGGCAGTTGGGCTGAAGTTCTCATAATGAAAGTCTCCCAAATTTGGGGCAGTTTCATGCACCCAAATTTGTTGAGGTTAGGAACGTTTTTTAGAGCTGCTGAAGATTCTTTGAATAATCTTTCGTATTTAAACTTGCTGCGATGGATTATTTTTGTTTTCTTCCAACGAATTTTATGGTGGGTATCTAAGGCATGGTCTGCCAGCCCAGAGCGGCTGTACTGGTGAAACCGGATGTAGTCTTGGTGTTCTAAAATCCTGATATTTGTTGTTCTGCCTGTTTGGCCAAAGTAGGACAATTTGCAGCTGCAAGGGACCTGGTATACACCAGGTAGGTCTAGGGGAAGTGGTTGGTCTTTGGTAGAGCGGATAAAGGATGCCAACTTTTTATATGGTCTGTAACAGGAAGTAAGGTCATATTTTTTGAGGATATTAGTTATTCAGAGGTGCCCTGGATGTAGGGGATAGTGATAGACTTGGTATAGTCTTTATTGTGGAGGGGGGTTGTGGTTTACAGGTTTTAGTATTTTTTGGATTTTTTTGAGGTTATAGAGGAAGAGCTTTCTAACACACTCGGCCTTGATCTATGGTCTATACTTCATGACATCTCATGCACATCGGCAAGAAAGGAATTCGAAAAAATACGTAGTCGGCACGTGAAAAAATACGAAAACCTGACAAACACTTCTACTTCTGTACCCCAGCCACCACTTAACACAGTAGTCAACCTCTCATCGGCAGTTTTAAAGCCTGAAGCACTCACCGCACTTTCACGTGGTCACAATTTCGCCCTAGCTCCTAAAAGGATACCTGCTGAAGAAATCATGATCCAAATAGAGCGTGGAATTCGCAACCTGCCTAACCATATCGCCAACAACGTGAGACTGGATGTAGTCGGTGTTCTCACTAAAGTCAAACCTCCAGAATCCAACTTATCCAAAAACGAATATACAGCCCTACAAGAATTAAAAAACAACAAAAAAAATAGTAATCACCAAAGATGATAAGGGAAGCGCCACTGTGGTACTCAATCAAAAAGACTACAAAGGTAAGCTAAATTCTTTAATACGAGACCGTACTACTTACCTCCCCATTGAATATAATCCGACCAGCTCTCAGATTAGAACTATCCACAGACTCCTTAAGAAAGTCACTTCTTGGCCTGTGGAAGTCACCAACAAACTTAAACCTTATAACTCTAGACCCCCCCCCCCGATTATATGGACTCCCAAAAATACATAAACAAAATATGCCATTGCGTCCCATAGTGGATGGCATTGATTCCCCCACATATAAATTAGCCAAACATTTAGCCAAAACGCTCACACACTACACTGGCAACACACCATCACACATAAAAAACTCGACTTTAAAGCCAGTATAGAAAACCTCACACTCCAACACACTGACATAATGGTCAGTTTTGACGTCTCCTCCCTATTCACTAATGTCCCACTCAAAGAAACCCTTGAGCTCATCCAAGCCAAGTTTCCTCCCGATATCTCAGACCTATTTCAGTTCACAATGAACTCAGGCTATTTCGTTTGGCAAGGAAAGTTCTACAAACAGATAGAGGGGACAGCCATGGGTTCACCACTTTCCCCACCCTTGGCCAATTTCTTTATGGAGACATTTGATGAGAAAGCCTTAAACTCCGACCCACAAAAACCCACTATTTGGCTTCATTATGTGGATGATGTGTTTGCTATTTCGCCACATGGCTCAGACACACTCCACTCCTTCCTAACACACTTAAACAACCAACATCCCAGAGTCCAGTTCACCTTAGAAAAAGAGGAAAACAACACTCTCCCCTTCCTAGACACTTTAATCACCCGCCAGCTTGACGGATCTTTGGTTTTCTCTGTTTACAAAAAACCCAACCACACTGGCAGATACATTCACCAGCAATTCCCCCCCCCCTCTCACAACAATATGGGGTGATAAAAACACTATATAACCTGACTATGGAACTAAACCACATCCTCAACACTTTCTCAGCCAATGGCTATAACCCCAAAAAAATCCAAAAAATACTAAAACCTGTAAACCACAACCCCCCCTCCACAATAAAGACTACACCAAGTCTATCACTATCCCCTACTTCCAGGGCACCTCTGAAAAAATAACTAATATCCTCAAAATATATGACCTTACTTCCTGTTACAGAGGTAACAGGAAGTAAGGTCATATATTTTGAGGATATATTTTATGGCATCCCTTATCCCCTCTACCAAAGACCAACCACTTCCCCTAGATCTACCTGGTGTATACCAGGTCCCTTGCGGCTGCAAATTTTCCTACTTTGGCCAAACAGGCAGAACAACAAATATCAGGATTTTAGAACACCAAGACTACATCTGGTTTCACCAGTACAGCCGCTCTGGGCTGGCAGACCATGCCTTAGATACCCACCATAAAATTCGTTGGAATAAAACAAAAATAATCCATCGCAGCAAGTTTAAATACGAAAGATTATTCAAAGAATCTTCAGCAGCTCTAAAAAACGTTCCTAACCTCAACAAATTTGGGTGCATGAAACTGCCCCAAATTTGGGAGACTTTCATTATGAGAACTTCAGCCCAACTGCCAAGACTACCAAATTAGCCCACAAGAGGGCACCATTAGGACTTTAGGAACAAAATTAGTTTCTTACTTTCTTCCTCATTTGCTTTGTTAGTTCCTTAGTGCACATACCATATCTTTATGTTCCTGAAGATGGCAATGTGACATTGCCGAAATATAGAAGTGATTCATTAAAGTTATCTTTAATTAATATACTTTATATGCGTTGTTAATTCCGTAAATTAATTACCAGTTAAGACTCTACCCTTATTATTACCTCTAACCCTTGGCCGCTATTGGTGTATTGCCCACGTGTGCAAAACTCAATAGACAAAGGAAATGCCTCTGGCTAGAGCCAATTTCTTTGTTAGAATACTAGTGTTAATCCTCTTTCATATTTCAGAAAATTTATTTGTTTATGCTTCACCACCAAAATTCTATAGATAAGAGAAATTTCTTTATCTAAGAGCAAACACCTAGTATGACACACGATCCTGTATCCTTTCGATCTCTATTTCTAAACGCAATAATCTAATATATGCTTACTTCGCACTGCAGTTGTGACTGTCCCCAATAATTTTATGCATAAGTTCTCTTTATGAGTGATACATTGAGATTAGAGATCAGGCAAGTTGTTTGGTTGACAAAAAAAAAATGTATTCATTACTAATAAAGCAAGTTACAATTAACTTCATAGACACTAACTTAACTAATGTAGGTATGAATGGTAAAATAATATAACTCTGCGTAACATGAACATTCTAGTTCCCTTACAACATGAAATGTTATCTAATACTATTAATATGGGATGTCCTTCTAGATAATCTAGTGCTCCTAGATTATTTTCACACTGCACCTTTTCAAGTTTTCTGACTCAGATCAATCATTCCCTATTCATAGTTCAATTCCTAAAGTCCTACTACACTTCATAAATCACAATTCTAATTAGTCCCTTTTACCATCACAATCTAACTTTCTTTGTATACAAAATTTTGAAAAAGTACTTACTTTACTAGGCGTTGGAATCTCACTGGCTTATACTTAGGTCAAATGGAATTATACGGCTCACGTTTTCTTCATCTGGTCCCTTTTCGATGAGGTTATCTGGCTGATATGTTCCTTAGGTTCTTGCTTCTGGAAGGTAGATATGCGAATACGATCACAATTCGTTGCCTACGATGTTCATGAAGCGCTGCTGTCGATGTTGGTCCACGAGGTTCCGCATTTCCTTCTTGGCCTATGCTGACCTTCTGCTATGCCGAGACCTACACGCCCGTTGGCTCTCCACTTGGCTACATAGCTGCTCTCATTCATCTCACCCTGACCTCACTGGAACTTCCTTTCTCCGGGAACGACTGGAACAGATCCGAGGCAAAAAGCCTCGTTTTTGTGTCGCAAAAAACTATATACTCCCTCGATGACCTTCACACGGCACCTCAATTTCTCTGCACTCCGTTCCGATGCTTCTCGTTCTCATCCACGGGAGACTTCCCCGCAACGTAAAGCCTTGCGTACGTGATGGCCTCAGGTCATGATTTAATCATCTTATCTTGTCTGGAATTTTAGCCTAATGTTCACATTCTAACACATACTTCACCCATTCCTAAATTGCTCCCCCCCCTTTTTTTTTTATCATAAGACATTTGACAATACAATATTCAGAAAATTTCAAATCAAGGATGTTATTATCATTTCATTTACATACAATTTCTTTTTATTAATATACAAGTATTACATCGAGAATTTAGATACCTCTACATCCTCATCACTCTCCTCTAATCCCATACCATTACCCAAAGACACAATTTCATTTACAACAGACTCTTCTTCACAGCTTACTACTTCACTGATTGAAATACTATCTGGCCAGAGTTTTTTCAAGCAGAAATCATTGTTTTAATAGAAACTTCTTTCCATGCCTTATCGACGATCCTTAAGCAATGAAGAATGTTGTAATGCTCTTTCCAAAATGCTTTAAGGGTCAGTTGTGTGGCATTGGTTATTTCAAAGCCCTTTTGAAACAAAGCCTTAATATATAGTTTTTTGAAGTTTGAAATCACTTGTGTCCATGGGTTGTACGATAGAAGTGGTATCGGGCAGCAAAAACTTTATCTTGATGAAATTGAATTCACCAACTAACTCCTCCTCTAAATTTGGGGGATGAGCAGGAGCATTGTCCATCACTAGAAGAGCTTTTAATGGTAGATTTTTTTCAGTAAGATAAACTTTTACAGTGGGAGCAAATTCTTGATAAATTCACTCAGTGAAAAACTCTCTGGTAACCCACGCTTTTGTGTTGGCCCTCCACATAACACCGAATTTGCTCTTTATGACATTGTTCTTTTTAAAACTGTGTGGATTTTCAGAATGGTAAACGAGCAAAGGCTATACTTACAGTCTCCACTAGCATTACCACAAAGCAGCGAAGTAATTCTCTCTTTCATGAGTTATATCCTGGTGCCATCTTTTGTGATATAGGTCCTTTTGGGCATTTTTTTCCAAAAAAGACCTGTTTTATCATAATTAACACGTTGCTGCCAACTACAAGCATACTCGTAGTTGGTATATGAGCCTCACAAGCCAACTATGAATATACTCGTATGTCGATTACCGACCTCCTATACCAAGCACGAGTTAACCCTTAGTATAAGTACCTTAATTTGGACCCTTTGCTTGTGAATAATGTGGAGAGCACATCTGGGGGCTTAGTAGAAGGGACATAATTTCAGCTAAAATATAGTATATTATATATGTGCCTCAGAAGCCAATACAAATATACTTGTATGTCGATTACCGACCTCCTATGTCAAGCACGTTTTAACCCATGATTTGTAAATCAAATTAAAACTAATAAAACCAATAAAATAAAAACCAATTGATTCAAATTACGAATGATACACTTTAAAACAATTTTCCATGCACAATGGTGGTTTTTCCTGGCAAACAGAACAATAATAACGTGTTTCGTGTACATACTCGGCATGGCTTTGTCGGGCAATTCTTTTTTTCTGTAGGTGGTAAAATTTCCAGATAATGAAGATCCCGAATCCTGCTGATATTCTGTGATGCTGTAAGCTCAGCCATTCCAACAAAAACTGAGATAAATTGATCTCTAAATTTTAATGCAGTTATTGCGTTTCCAGTAATTATATTTATGTGCATTTTGAATGTTTATATCAAAAATGCGTATTACCAATTTCTTTGGCCATCTAATTGTCTTTCATAAGGCAGAGTAGTAAGAAAGCATTTGATCAGAAAGATCGATGCCTGACATACTCAAATGATAATCCTTAAATATTTGGTTTTAATTGAATTTTATCATTCCGATTTTTCGCTTCAACATTTCAAATTTGTGCATATTTGAAATGGAAAGAACTTCCCTCTTATCCTTCCATTTGCGATGATGAATTCATTAAATTCATCATCGCTCATATTAACGTAAGCTTCTAATTCTTTATCAGTAAGTTTTCTTTTACTGGTCATGGCGAAACAGAAGGGTTTTAGAGACTAGATGCAATAAACACAGTAATCAGCGCATGTAATATATAGGTGGGGGTGATATGAGATTACTCGTAGTTGGCATATGAAACAAAATTCAGTCTGATAAGCCAGCTACAAGATTATCAGACTGAATTACTCATAGTGACCTTGAAGACGCGAAAGCGCTTGGCGTGCGGGAACAAACTATGCCCGAGAAGCGTGGCAGCAAACGTGTTAAAAACTTGTTGAGATACAAATCCCTCGCTATCCACATACTCCTTAAAGGTTTTTACAAATTTGTCCGCTTTTTCTACATTGACGCTCGCAGTCTCTCTGTGTATGACAACACTATTGATCCTACATGGAACCTTTAGCCAAATTTGCTGCTTTTATTGCTTCCTTATTCTTAAGAATGCTACTTATCATTGACTTTGACATTTTAACCCTTTAACTGCTACGGTCGAATTAACTCGAGCATGGATAAAATGGTGACCTTGCTATGATCGAGTTAACTCGATTTGAACTTTCAGCGTGTAATACTCATTTAATTTAGTTTGTGAAAGCATTTGAATTGAGCAGGCTTGTAGTGCCATCTCTTAGGATTAGAAGGAACTAATTTTCAAGCTTCTGTCTGCTTTGTGGCACTATCTTTGTAAAAAAATTGTGAGATCATGCACAATGTTGTCAGAGCCATCCTTGACAATAGGAGCCAGGCGATCACGTGATGCTGTGATTCCAAGGTTAGTAAAAATGTCTTCGACAAGCAGACTGCAGTGTTCTCTTACTGAGGCAGAATTAGAAGTATTAGAAACTTGACCTTCCAGTTTATCAGATTTGAGTGACAGTGACAATGATGATATTTATTTTAGAAAATAGTGATAGTGAAAGTTCAGATAACGAACCACCAGCACCAGTGCATCCGCGAAAAAGAAATCGTACTGATGCTTCATTTTGTTTCATTGGCACGATACAAATTTTCGTCCAGCAGTTCACCAATTGAATAATGATAATTCAGGTATTTCAGCAATTATACATGATGGTTCAACTGTTTTTGATTTTTTCAAACTATTTTTCCCCCTTCATTTAATGCGACATATTGCTGACGAAACTGATAAATATTATGTATTTTTGACTCAGAAACTACCACCAGCACCCCAATCTCATTTGCACAAATGGAAAAATACTACCCCAGAGGAATTATATATATATATATATATTTTTTTTTTTTGGAATCATAATGCTTTTGGCAAGGGTAAAAAAACTAACAATAGCAGAATATTGGTCCAAGGATCCCCTCATAGCTACTCCACAGTTCACCGACTACATGTCCAGGGATAGATTCCTTTTACTTTTATGTATTTTACATTTCAGTGACAATGAAACTCAGGTTCCAGGACAAAGACTACACAAACTACAACCAAGTATCGATCATCTGAGAAAAACCTGCAGTGAAGTATTTACCCTTTTTCAAAATATACTATTCAAGGGCCTCCAGTTCAAACAGTACATTCCTTCAAAAAGACATAGATTCAGGATCAAAGTTTTTGTGTTGTGTGACTGTGAGATGGATATGTGTTAGATTTTGTAGTGTACACAGGGGCAAGTACAGACATTATTCCAGAACGTGAATTTGGGATTTCTGGGGTTATGGTGCAAACCCTAGTGACAAAGTATTTTGAGAAAGGGCACACATTGTGGTTAGACTATTGGTATTCTGGCCCTCTTCTGTATGACTGGCTACATAAAAATGGTACCAATGCATGTGGGACTGTTAGGAAAAACAGGTAAGGGTTGCTGAAACTGAACAAAAAATTAGACAAAGGACAGGTAGAACCCAGATACACAGATAATATGATGGTGGTAAAATGGATTGATAAACGAGAAGTTTGTATGTTGACCACACTCCACACAGACTCTATGAAACAATCAGGGAAAGTTGATAGGACAACAAACACACCAATAATGAAACCTGAATGTGTCATGGATTATAATAGGAATATTGGGGCTATGAACAGGACAGACATGATGGTCAGTTCTCTTGAATGTGTGCAAAAGGCCTTCAAATGGTATAGAAAATTCTTTTTCCATCTCTTGGATCTCACTGTTCTCAATTCACATATTTTGTATAATGTGTACATACTGGTGAAAATATCACACATGCTAATTTTCAATTGACTCTCATCAGAGAAATTTTTCAAAAGTTCCATATGCCAAGACCGACCACTACATCTGGACGACTATCACAGTGTGACGAACCCCTCAGACTGAAGGAAAGACATTTCCTAATACCTGTGCCACCCACATCCAACAAAGCAAATCCCACTAGGCTTTGTCATGTGTGTTCAAATACCACATTTGAACACACACGACAAATACCACACTAGAAGAGGAATTCAAAGAGAGCCGTATATATGCCAAATGTGGCATAGCCTTATATGTACACCCCCGCTTTCAAAATTAGCACACACTAAAGTATTGAAGTATTTTTGGGGAAGTGTTTCTAAACTTGAAGTTGTTTGTGACATTATTTGACATGGAATTTTAATATTTAAAAATGAGAATTTTTGAAAATTTGGATCATCTACAAACATCATGAATGGTGAGTTTTTACATTTATGTTCAGTTTTTCATGATCTTATATAATTATAAAATATTTTATAATTGTGAAAATAACTCGGCAAGGAGGAGGATCATACTGGTTATTTAGTATCTCAGCAGTTAAAAGGTCAAACATGTACTGCTTTCGTGTTTCATGATAATTTCTTTTTTTTTTCATCTCAATTCTCGATACTACAACTTTTCTTTTAGGTTTTGTTCTTTCTACATTCTTGGATGCCATGGGCAATAAAAAAAATGCCAAAAATAGTTAAAAATTCTCTACACAAACGTATCGTGCAATGACTAGGCTGTATAAAGTAAGGGACAACGCACAGTGGACTGAGACAGACACACACTGAACAGGCACGGGAAGTGGGGGAGAAGCATGCCCAATGGCGTGCCAAAACTGTCTAATGCTGTATGACTCTGAGTTCCTGGACTGTAGTTCGAACTGCGAATCAAATTTCTTGCGTTCTCAACCCTTGGAACATTTGAAGTAAAAGGCACCACTGTATATTTTTACATAGTAATAGTAATAGCTTGTCCATGTCATGAACAACAAATCCAACTCATCCTTAGTATTTTTAATCATTTAGCTGTTTTTCAAATTTACCTAAATTTGGAGAAAATGAATAACATACAGAAATGTAATCATTTCTGTATGTTATTCATTTACTACTTTTGTCAGCTGGCTTTTCTAACACTCAAAAAATTCCTCCACTTTTTAGTAGAACCTCTTGTGGGACCATAGGCACAAATAAGCCTAATTGTCCAAATCTTCACTGTGATGTTTGCTCACATCAGTCCACTAAGAATCAGTGCCTTCCATTCAAGAAAGCACTAATCCTTATTTCATAAATATAATCTGATTGTTATTTAGAGGAATCTCACCTTCTTTTTCAATAAAACCAGTTATGTCAGCTTGTACTTATTTATCCTTATGCAACTTTTAATTCTTTTCTGTTGATATTTCTTATATTGATGGTGCCTTATCTTGAATTCTGCTGATATTGAGTTGGAGTTTTTTTGCTGTGTGTTCTATTTCGCTTCTCTCCAGATGAGGCACCTGTTTGTGGCAGAGGGGATATCTCAGTGATCACAGCCCTTTTCAACCTTATTCTTTGCTCTACTTCTCCTGAATATTTTTTGTTGTCCCATCTTCACACCACCATTATTGGGATCCAATATGTCTTTCAGCTGTGTTGCCGTGCAGTGTGACCCATGGACATCTGGAAGGGGAATTCAAGTAGTCTTACCCTACTTTGGTCTCTGCTTTTGGATGGGATGGCCTTGGCCAGGGCTGGTGGGCTTGCCTGCAAAGGGTCAACACTGTATATGCAAAATACTTGGTCACATGCATCACCATCTGATCAGTAATCGTTAATAGTGTTGATCACATTGGGAAAAACAAAGGAGCTTTCAGAGTTCAAAAAAGGCTTATTGTTGGTGCCCATATGACTGGAGCCACAGTTTTATTATGATGATGATTTAGGCCTCCATGGAGTTGCAAGACTCCTTGTGGGAGGCACATCCTAGGAAACAGTATATCATACTACTCATTGACCGCTTGTGCTCTCACCACTCTATCAGGCAATGCATTCCACAGTTCAACCAATGTCTATACAAAGAAACCACTCCTAACCTTTTTTTTCTTTCTTTTTTTATGATATGAGAGATTGGCTGGTCAACCGATAGTACATTAGTACCATATATGGGTAGTAGGTTGAGAAAGGAAAAACTTGTTTACATTTGATTTAAAAGCCTGTATGTTGTATTCCTTAGGAAATAAGTCAGGGAAGACTGTTCCACATACAGCAGTAGCAGGGATGAAGGAGGAGGAAAAGAAACTTGTTCAGTGGGTTTCAAGGTGTACTGTAAAAGGATGTTGGGCAGCAGCTGTACATGTTCTAGTGAGCTTAGCACAGCGTGAGGGAATTATTGCTGCTGTTTCAGATGAACATTTCCCATGGAAATATTTATAAAACATACAAATTGCAGAGACCAAACGTCTGTGTGAGAGTGAGGGGAACAAGTTGGTAAGAGATGGGTCATTTATCAGTCTAATTGCTCTCCTATGTATTGAGTCAAGCATTTTGCGAGAGCTTTGAACTGCCATCCCAAGCATGGCCTGGCAACCTACATCTGGCCTGGCCTCAAAAACATAACCCAATGTGTACCTGATGCAGAATACTCCATAGGTATTAAAGTTCAAAATACCATCATCGCAGTCCTGGCCTGATCAGATGGACCAACCACCACCTCACCCTGCTATCTATGTTGGTGACTTCAACTCTCATCACACCAAGTGGGGGCTATTCCTGTAACAACCGGGATGGTAATAATCTAGTTAACTAGATGGATACATATAATCTGTATTTGATTTACGATGCCAAGCAGAAAAGAACTCTTCACTCAGCCAGATGGAACAACCTATACCCCAGATCTGTGCATAGTCTCTGAAGACTATCCTCTGCCAACAACCAGAACCATCCTAAACAGATTCCTAATAGTCAGCATTGTCCTACACTAATAGAGAGAGAGGGTACATCAATCCCAGTCATCAATACCAATCGCTAGATGGAACCTTTGCAGGTCCACCTGGAATGCATTTGAGAAACAAATCAAGCAAACCATTAATGCGATTCCACCCACCCCTAATTGCTATCCAAGATTTGTTAAATTAATCAAAACTGCAGCCAAAGCCTCTAATTCCTAGAGGCTACAGAAAACAATATATCCCATGCTGGAGTAAAGAAACCGAGAACTTTTAGACAAATATGAAGACCCAACTGTTGCTAAGGAGCTTATAGCAACGCTGGATAAAAACAGAAAGGAAAGATGGATTCTCAACCATCCATGAACGCGATTTCACCATATCTAGCCAGAAAAGCTGGTAACTTCTGAGAAAATTAGGTGGCAGAACCAACACCACACAAAACAACAGAGATAACTCCTAATCAAATGGCTGATCATTTATTGAAAACCTCCAAGATACATCCCAGCTCTATCAAGAAAATTACTGTGCAATCTTCCATCAGACAAATCCTGAAGATGGGCCCCGAGCTTCCTGAACGTGTACACCCAGTATCTCGGGAAGAGGTACAGGTAGCCTTAAAACTCACCAAGAATGGCAAGGGCTGCAGGAGTGGATGGTATCCTCCCCAAGTTTCTAAAACATCTCAGTCAACAAGACCAAACATGGCTGACTGCCCTTTTCTTAAAAATTATGATGACGGGAAAACTACCAAATCTGTGGCATGAAGCAGGCGCAAATGCTGGTCTTGAAATTCATGTTTGCTCTTGTTATCATTCAGGGAGTGAGAGGTGTGATTGAAATCTGATTAGCAGAATAATGAATTACTGACCATTTAAAACTATATATTTAGAAATTTGTGTACATTTAATCATACAAATACAACATTTATTTTATAAATGATATTCTATCTTTTTCAATTTAGCTACTTGAATACAAATTGTACCCTATGATTCTTCTTTATGAACTGGTCAATAACATCGCCATAAAAAATTGGTTGTAACTTGATTTTCCCAAGCAAGGCTGGCCGAAGCTTACTGGCTAGAGCTACTTTGACTGCGTATAGATATGTGCTTGCATGAAATCACAGTGCTGCAGCGAGGACCTGGAAAGTCCCACAACTGAGCAAATCAAGGTAGCTTTGACTAGACGAGTACGCATTGGCCTTTGATACACAATGCAAAGCTCAATTGCTGCGCAAGCTTAAGATGTCTTCTGTCTACAAAAATAAAAGCCTAAATGGAATGCTTATAAATGCATGCATTTATTAACAAATAAATATTACTTCTTTCTCAAGTAATGAGCTTGCGCAGCAAGCATGGACGAATTCGGCCCTGGCAGGAAGCCAAAATAATTGCCGTGCCCAAACCAGAGAAAGATCCAAATGATGTCAAGAATCTACGACCTATCTCCTTGCTTTGCTCCACCTTTAAGCTCTTGGAAAGAATTTCACCACTCATCGAAAGAGCACTCCCAATTGAACAAGCTGGCTTCAGGTCGGGAAGAAGTTGTTGTGACCAGGTCTTGGCCCTAACAAGACAGATTGAAGCAGACTTCCAGAAAAAACTTAAATCCAGAGCAACTTCCATTGACCTAACATCAGTTTATCACATGTCTGGATCAGGGGCCTCCTCCTAAAGCTAGGAAATATAAGGTGCAAAAAACTTTCCAGTTTTTTGAATCCAATTTTTCAGCCAAAGAAAGTCAAAATTGAGCAATTCTAGGTTAGGTGCTCTTTGGCAGGTATGTCAGAGCAGATATGTGCATGGATGCCACCCTTGGGTCAAAAGGAGTTAAATAGTGCATAGTTAGGAAGGTTGAGATGGATAGTACTGGGGAAAGGTGAGATTTGAGTTTCTGTTAAAAAGAGTAGGTGGGGTTTGGTGGACTGCAGATGGTCGTGGAGACTATTAAGGTTGGAGTTGAGTCACGGATGTTGGTGAAGTGGATATGCAAAGTTCTGTGAGGCATGGATTTGACTGCAAGGGTCTTGCACATTTTCTGCAAAACCCTTGCAGTCAAATCCATACTAGTCTCCTTGGTGGCTACTAGTGGCGTCACTTGGTTTTTGCACTAGTTTGAGTTTGTTTGTATTTTATCATCCAATGGTTGTCTCCATTTTGGCGTTTTTCTTCTAGTTGTCTTCAAAGTTGGTGTCTTTGTTCTCTCTGGGCAACAGTTAAATCACGTCAAGCATGTATGTGCAACTGGGGGCAGTTGTCCTTCAGCTTATTGTTTATCGCCTTTATAAATTTGAATGTGTTTTTTGGTGTGTCGCAGATCACTTTCACGAGACGTGGAACGTTCGTTCCATCCTTCCTTTTGTTTATGGGTCCGAAGTGATGGCATTGACGATATTTCTGGGATCAAAGTTGCATTCTCCTGCTAGTTTGCTGACATCTTCTTTTAATGATTTATCGTTTTCTGTCAGAAAGTTCTGGATAACGGCATTGAGTTTCCTATTTTCAGCCTCAAGCAACTAGTGTACCGTTGATGCGATTAGTTTGCGAAGTTCATTCACAGGCATGGGTGCACTTGTGATCAGGCACTAGTTGCCAAGTATCTCGAACTTAGTTACCAACTTTAAGATTTTGGAGGAGAAGGTATCGATCATAGTATAAAGGTATTTGAGATTTTCAACTTGTCTGCCTAGGCTTAGTAGCTGTTTTATGGAAGGGAGGCACATTGTACTGAAGTAAGACTGGTTGAATCAGTAAAATGCTTGTGCTCTGATTCATCTATTTTCATGCAGGAAGTATGTTGCTAGTGGCAACAGAAATCGCACAATACACCTTTTTTTTCTTTCTGTAACTTCGGTTTCATAGCTGCGGTGCTTTGTATTGACATTCGGTTTGTTGGCGATTGGCGGCACTACACTGACAGGACTCGAGGTAATCTTTCGTTGTTGGCTTTTGTTGCCACCATCTTTACTTTGCACGGTAGGCATAGCAGGAGCTTTCACGTGGCTGTTTTTTAATTCTAAAAAATAACTGATTTGATGGACTATGGATACTTATGAGTTGTGTGGAAGTAATCGGTTCCTTAATACCATCTGTTAGTTTTCCGTTTATTGCTTATTTTGCATTAAAAACACTTGCAATTACGATAAAATGTGGGAGCACAAGTTTTACTTGCTCACAACTTCCATTCGTAACTACCAAAGATGGTCCCTTTCCCCTTGCTCCTTTCCCCCCTGTTCCACCAAACAAAAGAACTCCCCAGTGTCAACCCTGTAACTACCTCTCAACAGTTTAAAAGTCTTAATTATATCACCTCTCCTTCTATCTACCAAACTCTGCAGTCCACATTCCCTCAGCCTTACTTAATAACTAACGTTGTACAGTCCTGATACCATATTGGTTATCTGCCTCTGCACTCTTTTCACAGTTAATTTATCACCTTCAAATCCTGGGGACCAAATTTGAGCACAATAGTCTAAGTGTGGTCTGATCAGGGCTTTATACAATAGAATGACAATTTCTGCGGGTTAGTGCCCTTCTCAGTATTGCTGCAATCTTCTGGATTAGCTTCACCACCTTTGCAATATATTCTCTGAATTTTGGGTTTCTATCAATCATCATCCCCAGACCCCTTGCCTCTCCCACTTTCTCCAGTACAGTTCCTCCAATAAAGTGTGCAACTTCCTGTCAATATATCCCAAACTTCAAGACTTCATATTTATCCTCATTAATCTGAACTCTCATTCATTTGCCCATCTGTCCAGTTCATTACTAATAATCCTTTGCAGCTTCACATCATCTGCAGACAACTGAATATCCCCCCCTGCAATTCCATTCACAATGTCATTGATATAAAGGTTGAACAATATGGGTCCAGTACTAAGCCCTGTGGAGCCCCACTTGTAACCTTCTGGCTCCTTGATACGGATTCCCCATACACAACTCTCTGATACCTATCAGACAAGCAATCCTGAATCCAGTTCACTAACCTGCTATCTAAACCGATGTGCTGACTTAAATATCAGCTTATCATGTGGTACCTGTCAAATGCCTTTGTAAAATTTACAAAAAAATGGCAGAAAATGCCTTTCCGTCATCATCAACCACTCTTGTCATTTTATTATAAAAGGCAATCATATTACTCAAGCAAGAGCTCCCCTTAGCAAATCCATGCTGACTCTCACAGATAACATTGCCCAATGCTGTAAATGATCCCTCACTAATTTCTCCAAGATCTTAACAACTACTGATGAAATGCAAACTGGTCTATAGTATTGCAGCAATCTCCATTTAGATTTGACATTTAAACTTCCAGACTTTCATCGAAAAGCCAGGTCAATGGAGCTGTTAGTTCTTTAGCATATTCTCTTGAAACTCCTGGCAAAATTCCATCCAGTCCCATTGCTTTATTGACATTGAGTACTCAATATTTGAAACACTCACTTTTCTTGCACCTAAACTGAACTCGCATACACCTTAAACATGCCCTGTCCCTCCAGTATTAAAACCTACTTCTCCAGAATGAAATACTCCAATTTCATTCAACAACTCCACTATGTCACTCTATTCCAATTTTTATCCAACAATGTCATTCTTCCACAATCATTTCTCCTCCTACTGGCCACATAGCTAAATAATTCCTTCGGATTTTCTTTGGATCTCAGGGCCAATACTCCAGTTTTGCCTTTCATGCATCTGCTCTCCACCCATTTCCTTATATCTCTTCCACAACCTCTTTTTTACTTACAGTTTCCATTTGAAATTTTTTGTCACCCACTTTACACTGAATTGTGTTCTTCTCTTCACTTGCAGCATACAGCTTCCTGTTGCTGCTAAGAAATATTCCTTCGCAAGTTCCCAAGCACTGATGATATCTTGTCCTTCCAATTCCTTCCGCTATGAAACTGCCCCAAGAGTATTATAATCAACTGCCTTATAATTCCATATACATTTCTTTCTCTTTGATTTGATACTCCTGAATGTCTATTCATCTTCCAAGGTAAAGCCATATAGTCACTCTCTCCAACTGGGGCAGAGATGCCATCTCAGTTATAATCAGCTCTTCTGATTCTATGACCAAATCTAAAACTCTTGAACTTTGTGTTCCTTCTTTTACATGTTGCTGAAGACATTTGTCCCGCAAGAATTTCAAAAATTCTTTTCCCTTATTACTACATGCAGTTTCCACTTCCCAGTTTATACTGCTATAGTCAAAATCTCCCAAGCTTCCATATCTGTGTTGATATAGATGAAGCCATTTGATCGGAAAGACTTAGGTTCGATTCCCATCAGTGATGTGCTTTATCTGGTCTCTTTTGACAAATGGTGAGTTAGCCATTTGTCAAAAGAGTTGGGGATTTTTTCACCCAGAAGCTTGGGTTTTTCGTCCCCCAGAACAGGCAAACTGGCCCTGTGAACACATGCATCTATAGACATGGACACATCAGGAGGCACGGGGCTAACCAGCTTATCCTCAAGTTTGCGGTTGCGAGGACCAGGTATAGTTGGAAAGTTGTGAGCGCTTAAGTGCCTGTTAGTACCACTGAAGTAAAAGAGGTTAAAATCCTCAATACAAGCATTCTTCTTGGACTTGCCAAGCTCAACTGCCTAAGCATCTCTTAGGCAGTTGACCATTCTCTATATAGTGGGATGTAGCAACACCCCACTAAATATTTTGTCTTGCCCACCTCTTCCTAACTCTATATACTTTCAAAACCATTAGTGCCATTGCCCTCCAAATCCTCCACTCTGAGAGGACATAAGTCACCATATTTCATAAGTATTCCAAACTGCATTTTCCTTTCCTATCCTATTGAAAAATATTACATCCCACTGCTTCTATTCCTTTCAGTATATTATCTTTCGTCAACCATGTCTCAGAGATTCCAATAATCTTTGGACAAGCTGATGCTATCAGTGGCACCAATTCATCTCCTTATTCTAGATGCTCCTGGCATTAATATAAAGAATCAAGGCATTACCACTGTTTCTATTCTTATCATTCTCCTCTCCAGACTTCATTGGATTCAGCATTACCTGATGTTTTCTCCCTTCTCTCAAGCATCTATTCCCACAAGAGGCCACCTCTGCTACCATCCACCCTGATAATTCTAGTTTCCATGCATGGGCACCCTGACTTGTTCAGTGAACAGCATTCTCTCCAGATGCTTACGTCCTTCCCCATTCAAATTTGGTAGTTCCTCTCTGTCCTGTAATGCCCTCCTCCAAGCATCCAGGTATTCCAAGCCTCTGTTTCGACACACTGACTATTATACTATTCATTATTGATGCTCTTCTCAGCAGCTCTGTATTATCATACCTGGACAGCGTGCACACACACACAATCTTCCCTCTCTGTCTTCTTCCATACAACCTCAAGCACAAACCTCAGCTCTCTTGCCACCTGATTTTCACTGCCTCTCAAATCATTAGTGCCCACCATCACAATCATCTCATCCCCCCCCCCTTTCACCTCACTTAATTGCAATAGTCACAGTCTCTATTGTTCCTCCAGGTGAGCACTCCTCATGCATTCTATCTTGCATACCACAGAAGATCGAGTTTCCATGCATCACACACTTCTTACCACTCTGTTTCTTCCTTGCTCACCTGCATCCCTCACTCTCTTTCCTCTAACACTTTCTTTCTTTGTTCCCCTGCTTATCTGTTGTCCTGCCATTTCTCCATTCTCAGTTCCAGTTTTTCTCATTCCCTCTTTTTTACTTATTCTCTCCATTTCTATTATTCCCATAACTCTCTCTCACTGCTACTCTGATTTGCTATGCATTAATAGTTTCCAATCACCTAATCTCTTCTTTCACACTTCTCAACTCATTCCTGAGACATTCCACTTTTTCTCTTAGCACATCTCTCTCTCTCTCTTGCTTGCTATTCATTCCCCCAATTAACACCTTCTTTGAAAACTTCACAATGTTTCAAACTCACCATACTCCCTACTTTATTTTTTTATTTACATTCTGCTTGTTATCCTCACTGTCAATACCACTACTCATTTTTCTCTCATTATTTAAGAATGTCTATCAACAGTTGGTATATACACAGTTATGTATATACCAATGAAGGTAAGTTTATGGAAAATGGATGTGGCCAAAGTGTCAGAGGAGATATGGGTAAGCATGACTAGAAAACTCAAGCTACAGACAATTTACCTCCTTTTCCATGGCGAATTTGATAGGTGGATGAAGAGTGTTCAGTTCTTCTAGATGTGGCCATCAGGGATAATAATTGGATAGTTAATAATAAATGACTATAACCCAGATACAATCCTGTCTTTCATGTGACATCTTCACTGTATGTGGAGTTCCCGTTTCATATGTTTCTAGAATCAATTTCCAAACTTCTTGTTAGACTCCTGAAGAAGTTAAATTCGTTCTCTCATTTTTTCTGTTTGTATCTGTCTCATGCCAGATAGTTTCAAATGACTTACAACTCTCTTACATTAGTGTATTCACCATCACCTTTTTTTCTATTCCTCTGTATCCTCCTTGAAAATGCAATACCCCTTACTTTCTTTCTAATTGTGTCCTGTTCCATTAATCAAATCTAACTAATTGCTATAAATTTTGTCACGGTGAACCAATGCTAAATTTCCTTGTCCTTAATGACCTAAGAAACTACATTTACATTGTCTGAACTTTCATTCTCCCACTCATTCATCTCATGGATGTCTGCACACTTTCCTGCTTACCTACTTTCTTCCATCTTCAAATAGAAATAGTCTGTGATTTTGCACTTCAGTTCTCTCACTAAACCAAACTCTCTCCATACATCCTAACTCCACATTCATTCAATAGAATGGATTTCAGTTCACATTCCATCTAGCAGAGATCAGAGATGGAATTTGATAGCCATCTTCGAATGAATTGAAGATAGACCATCAGTCTAAGAAGCATTATAGAAACATAGGAATGACAGAAATAGTGTGTTAACATTACTGGAGCCAGCCTGGTTGGCTGAGTGGTTAGCATACCTGCTCTTCATCCAGCAGGCTGTGGGTTCAAATCACAATAGATCCTTGTGATTGTCTAAGTGGAAGATGAATGTCATCGCCTGGTGTGAGACTATCGACCCATTTATTGGAGACCTGAAGTGTCCTGAAAAAACTCCATGTTTTCTCTAGAGTGGGTTTCCAGACTATGTAAAAAAAAAAAAATGAAAAATACAAAAAAAAATATATATATATGTGTGTGTGTGTGTAGGTAGTCTGAAAAGTTCTCGGCCTCGACCATAGATGGCAACACTGTCGGCATGATTTTTTTTTTCTAAGTTGGTACATCTGTCATAAGTATCATAGGCATTTCATATTTTGCATGAAGAATTGCAAATGAAAAAGCTTTGTGCAAGATGGGTGCCTCGCTTGCTCACAGCAGATCTAAAATGCACTCGCATGAAAATCTCTGAGCAGTGCTTGGAGCATTTTGCACGTTGATTTATTACTATAGATGAGACATGGATTCACCATTACACACCAGAATCCAAACAGCAGTCAAAACAGTAGACAGAAGCCAGTTTTCAGCATCAAAGAAGACAAAGTCGGTTCCATCAGCAGGAAAGGTCATGGCATCGGTGTTTTGGGATGCTAAAGGCATTCATCATTATCATTGAATTCCTGCCATTCCTACCCTCAAGGAGTGTACATGATATGATAGTACTACATGAAAAATTTTCATCATTACTAACTTCTTATCTACAATTTTTCTCCAAATCAGTCTGTTACTTGTCAAGACTCCAACATTATCAGATCTTATATTTCTATCTTCTAAGGCACTTTTTACTGTATCAATCCAAATATATCTTGCTCTTTTTCCTGCCAACCTGGCAGAGAACACTTGTTTTGCTAATCTTTCCTCGCCTATTCTGTTTAAGTGACCATACCACCTGAGATTAGCTGTGCTAATACATTCCTGGATGCTGATAAAGTTCTTTCCTAATATCCTCATTTTTAATATGATATTAGCATTGATGCCATCTGTTCGTCCCTCTAATCTTTCTCAGGAATCTCATATCTGCAGTCTCTGGTCTTTGGTCAAGTGTTTTACTTCTGACCCAGCTCTCAGATCCATAAATTAAAACTGGTTTGAACACTATCTTGTATACACCTAATTTAGTTGTATACAAGATAGTGTAATTTCTCTCTTATTCCATATGAATTCCTACCATACCAGATTTGTTGATTATGTTGTCTATTTCCATATTTTATTTACCATCTTTACTAAAAACTGTACCTAAGTAGCTGAAATGTTTTACTTGTTCCACAAGTTCTCCATTCACAATGCAGTTGACATTTTCAGTGATTCTACTTATTTTCATTGTCTTTGTCTTGTTATTGCTGACCTTCATACCATATCTATTACAACAGTTATTCAATTTAGTCAGGGAATCTTGCAGTGCAGACTTGTAGTGGATTTATTTAGAAATATAATATCATCTGCATAAAGCAAAGAGCTGACATTAACATCTCTCATTTTGATATCAGGTTTAATACCACTTTCCTTCATAATGTGATCCATATAGTTAATGAATAACAGAGGGGATAATGTACATCCTTGTCTGACACCAGATTTAACATTAAACCATATTCCTGTACTTCAATTCTAACTGCTGACTTACAACTGAAATAAAGACTAAGTATTGCTTGATATAATGCCCCATTGACACCATATAACTGTAGCGTATTGAATAGCTTCTCTCTCTCTCTTGGCACCTTGTCATATGCCTTTTCCAAATCGACAAAACTTAAATACAGATCTCTGTTATATTCCCATGCTTTCTCGACTATTTGTCGTAAAGTGAAGATCTGATCCTGACAGCCTCTGTTTGGCCTGAATCCAGCTTGTTCTTCACCAAGCTTTTATTCCACAGTTCTTCTCAACCGTTTCTCAAGTTTACTTACATAAATCTTACCAGGAACACTCAGTAGGGAAATACCTCTAATTCTCACATTCAGTTTTATTTCCCTTTTTATATATGGGTACTATGAGAGCTCTACTCCAATCATCTGGAATTCATCCCTCTGTCCAGGCTTTCTGAACTATTCAGTGCAGCTACTGTAAGACTTTTATACCTCCATACTTCAGCATTTCTGGTTGAATATCATCTATTGCTGCTTCCTTTCCACATTTCAAGCCTTTGATGGTTTTTTCTACTTCAAGTATGGATATGTGTTCCTGACTGTATGCCTGTTTGGTTTTTACCACTGTGCTATCATTGCTTGTTCCATTTAGCAATTTTTCGAAGTAATTACTCCATACTTCAAGGATATCTTTTCTCCAGTTTTCATGTCACCTTTATCATCTCTAATTCCTTTTACAACACTCTTTCCTCCATTTCTGAGTTTCTTCAACAACCTCCAGAATATCTTGCCACCTTCTTGATATTTGATTTGCATGTTCTTACCCAAGTCTTCCCATGACTTTTGTTTAGCTAATTTTACACAGTGTTTAGCTTTCCTATATTTGTCTGTATTCTCTAAAAGCACAAGCTGACTTATTTGCCAGGAACGTTTAATATGTTTTCTTCTTTTCCTTCCCTGCCTCTTTAACTTCCTGTGTTCACCATGGAATTCTGATTTTTCTATTCTTACAGATAACCTCACCACATGCCTATCTGGCTGAATCAATCAGGGTTTTCTTCAAGGCTTGCCACTGAATCTCCGAGGTTTGGTTCCTGTTCTCAAACTCTTTCATTTTTTCTTCAATAATCTTTGTGTATTTTAGTCTACAGTTCACTTCTGAAAGCTGCTCAACCTTGATTATTTGTAAAACTTTCTTACATATTCTTTTCAATATGGAATTCAATTTTATCCTGCTCAAGACTAAATAGTGATCACTTCCAATTTCAAATCCTCTGTACACTCTGGTGTTCTGCACCAGGGAGAAAACATCACTATCGACAATAACATAGTCAGTGAGACTTTTCTTATTCCTTGCCTCTTCTCTCCATGTGAATTTGTGCACATTTTTATGTTGGAACTTGGTAGTAATAACCAGTCCATGTCCTGAGCAGAAATCCAACAGGTATTTGCCATTATTATTAGCTTTGCTCTTTTCTCCAAATTATCCCAAAATATTTAGACTCTGCTATTTAGATCCCCAACAAGGACTAACTTTTCCTTTTTCATTGTGTCAGTTGCTTTCTCTAAAGCATGAAAAAATTCCTCCATTTCTACCTTAGTAGAACCTTCTGTGGGACCATAGGCACAAATAAGTCTCATTATCCAATTCCCCATTCTGATATTTGCCCACATCACTCTACTTGAGACTGCCTACCATTCAAGAAGATTAGCCTTGTATTTAGTGTTGAATATACTGTGGCTACTCCTTCTTTTCCTTGATTGTCATTGCCTGAATATAACATTTTGTATTTATTGCTCAGAAAGATGTCACCCCTTTTTGTCTTTTTTTGTTTCAGTCACCCCTATTATGTCGATCTGGTACTTATCAGATTCCTCAGCTAGCTTCATTTCTTTGCTATTCAGGCTTCTTATGTTCATAGTACCAGATCTTTAACTCTGGGGATGTTGAGTTGGGGTGTGTTTTAGGATTTATTCCAGTCACTGACTTTTCGCTGTTTGCCTGGGTTCCCTGGCAAATACAACGGGGGGGGGGGGGGGATTCGCAATTCTTCATGTAAAGTATATCCTACACATTCTTTTGAAATGCCTGTAGTCTCGCAATTTCATGATATGGTATTGGATTACTCAGCAGTCATCCAATACCATATCGTGCACTTAATCAGTGATTTCTGGTGTTCTTACAGTTTTGGGACATCCTTCACGTTGATCATCTTCAAGGCTGGTACAGCCATGTTTAAACTCAGCAGCCCATTTCTTAATTGTCAAAAATGAAGGAGAAGAGTGCCATCAACTTTTACGAACTTCGAATGAATTTCTTTTGGCGTTAAACCTTCTTTTACAATGAATTTTATAACCACACGATTTCAAGGGATACAGACGACACTTTTGCTTCAGACAGCTGTATAAAACAAACTACTTGATAGAATGACTTGCAGTTTCACGTGGATGCTTATGACAGATGTATGAACTTAGAAGAAAAAAAAGTGTGCCGATAGTGTTGCGATCTATGGTCGACTCCGAGAACTTTTCAGACCACCCTCATATATATAAAATGGATGAAAATAGAAAAAAAAAAATAGAAAGAAAGAAATCCTTAGCCCACCCATGGTACAAAATATACTATAGATTTACAAAATAACCTTTCATGCGTGGAAGCAAAAAGTAAAAGTTATCAAGATAAATCAGTAATAACTATGTGAACTCTATGAGATCATATTCAAGTAAGAGTGATCAGTAAAAGCATACTACTTTTAAAATTGCATCCCAATGAAGAATGGCACGTATTGCAAGTAGAGTGATGTGCATAAATTCTGGAATTTTACGTGGTATTTCTGCTATTAATCACAGAAATTTCTAAGGAAAGAAGCAGAAGTGCAGATGGCAATTCTTTGATGTCAGACAGAAGGTTCTAATGAAAGAAGTAGAATTTTTTGTCATTGGAGAAAACAGGTTAGAGGAAGAAAAAAGCAAAAGATCATTCAGCTTGTGCATATTCATAACTGATCTTACTCTCATCTCATTTACATCTTTCTTTCTTATTTTATTTTAATTACATACCTATGTAGACCATCATCACATGAATACAGATGTTCTGCAGTATTTTTGTTTCATTAAATAAATCTAAACTTAAATATTCTGTTTCAAATTACCTTTCTGTTGTTAATACAAATATATTGTGAGAAAATCACGAATTAATTATAATTTTTCTTTTATGTATATGGTTGCTCATTGTTAATGAATAACATTTAAATGTATTAGTGATTTTAACAAAGTGAATGGAGTGGAATCACTTGTCTGCATGGTTAGCCTAGCGGCTTTGCGCCTCGCAACCATATGCCTGGGGAAGGAGTGTCCCAGGTTCGATTCCCGTCGAAGATGTGAGGGACTTGAGGATCTTCCTTAGCCATAACCAAGTTAGCCGGTCTTTGGTGCGGGCAGTAGGGTTTTTTCTGCCAGTTTATCTGGCGTTTTTCATCCCGCAAGCAGGCAAACCGGTCCCGTGAACATACGCTTCTACAGTCAAAAATATATTCCCCCAGGGGCAGGCTAGGCGACAGGTTGGTTGGGAGTGGTACTAACAAAAGTCGCATCTAGGTAACACACGGACCATGCATAGGAAGCGGGAATAATGTGTAGTGAAAGAAAAAGAAGAGAATGGAGTGGGATCACTTAGTTTAAGTTGAGATGCTAAAATAAGAATTTCAGTTAAATTTTTTGGATATATTTAAAATATATAATAGACTTAGTTCCCTGAAAGTGTGAAATTATACTGTTTTTCAAGCAAAGCACCATATAGTTAATATATAATGGTGGCAGTTTCTATCACTTCGTGACTTAAGCAAAACTAGAAGTGTAATACATGCTATGGCACATGTGCGTGGAAACAATACAGATAGTAGAAATCAGCTGAGTAAAAAAAAAAAACGAGAGAGAGCTGGGAATGAGTTTAATTTCCATTAGTAGTACTCTTCCATGTGCTCTTTCCTCCCTCCAGTCTATGTCAGAGTCCTCCATAACGATTACTTGCTCTGTACTCATTGAGCTAATTTACTGTTACATGTCATCCATATCTCATTTTGCACCCACTGCCCTTTAGCAGCAGCTAACTGTGTATTTTATCCTGGTTGCTTTCATCTCATATAACATGGATTCATATACAGCTTAAACTCTACTTTCCTCCTGAACTTATTAGCTTGTTGGTTGCAATTATTTTATTATCATTATCAGTGTTCTCTTCTCCTTGAAAATACACTATTCCTTACATTCCATACCTATAAAAATATCTTCCTCCATCACCCACATTTCATAAGCGTCTAGACTTTTTAGCCAAGTCAAGCTAACCAATGTCCAAAATCCTCACCCTTGTTATTGATGCTTATTGTATTAGTATGCATGCACTGTAATATTCCTTTGAGCCAAGAGTTATCCATACATCTTTCATTGAATATTTAATTCAGATTTGAGATTTCAGAAAAACTGTGTTCAGTATTCTTTCTGATTAATGCCCACTATCACTTGTCTTATATATGCCTGCACATATGCTCCCTTACAGTCCCACCCAAATACCCATGATGGTGCTGTACTTTTCATACATAACAAAACATTCTACAGACACTTTACATCAGATCCATTTAACACCATCTTTCAGTTGGTGTCCTTTCATTCATCCATAAACTGCATACATGCAACCTGTGCATTTACTTTTGCAATCATGGCTCTTCTCTGTTCACTCCTTTCTTTTATACTTGGTCAACAGATTTACAAACTTTACTTTCTCACTCTTTGTTGCTTCTTCTAGAATTCTCTCATATCCTTATAAATGCATTTCCTTAATTTTCAACTTTCAGTTCATTTGTTCTGACCAAAAGTAGAGATTCTTTCTCAACCCATTTCTGAATCTGAGCCCTAACCAACTTTTCCAAAATCTTCACCACCGCCACTCCAGAGATACTGATTGATCGATAGTTGGATACATCAGTCTTTGCTTCACCCTTGTGCAATAGGATTACCATATTTTCACTCCTGAAAAATATTCTCTGTTCTGAGACTCAAGTTATATAGCCATTAAAGAATTGCTAGTTCAGCTGAACACTCTTTTAGCTTCTGTGCTGATATCCCATCAGTCCCTATTGCCAAATTCTGATTCAGTTTGTGCAACAACTCTAGTACCTCTAGTATCCTCATATGCCCTGAGTTTCTTCATCCAGTGAAGAGATAGTAGTGAGTGCTATGATGTATACACCAGGTTAATAGCTTCTAGCAAAATGGGCACGCATTAGTTGAACAATCTCTTCTGCATCTGTCATCTGCTTTTCATCGAAATAAAAAGATTTGGGCTCCTTAGGGATTTGAACTTGGGACCTCTTGCACCCAAAATTAGGAATCGTACTCTTAGACCAACGAGCTATTACATTATTTATTATGAAATTTACTTCTTGGAGTCAACAGTATATTGTGCTTAATACTTAATTCTCTTATCATACCTGGTTTCCCTGATGTCATGATTTCCAATATCATATCCCTTTCCATAGGTCGATAAAAATATTGCTTCTGAAAAGTTTCACAAAAATTTGTTACTTATTGTAGTATCAATTTTTTCATTGTCCCACAATACCATCTCCCATATTAAAATTTCCCATTACTAATACTTTTATTTTATGTAAAGGCTCAGAATATTATCACTACTTCAGCAACCCCCCCCCCCATGTGTGTGTGTGTGTGTGTGTGTGTGTGTGTGTGTGTGCGCGCGCGCGGGCGCACGCACACACACACACTGCTGTTATACATTTCATTCGCATTATGCACCACACTGTCTCTCAAATTGCTCTGAATAGGAATTCAAAATTTTCTCTCATAATAATAATAATAATAATAATAAAAAAAACTCCCCCTTTTTCTTCATTTGATTTTTCTAACATCATTATAACTACAATTATGCATTTATATATCAACAACATCCTGATTAAGCCATAATGCAATTGCAATATATGGCTTAATTTTTCCAGTTATCAATTAAATTGATACAATCTTATTTTTTTTTTTAACATTTTGCATTAGTACATAAGAATGTGATACCATGCAAAATATATTTTAATGTTGACTTTCCCTTTCCATTAATGTGAACATCTCTCATATCATAAATTAGAATTCCCTTCATTCCTTTACCAGGGCATTTGCCATAATTTCCTTTAGCATTATTTCTAAATATCTGAAAAAATGTTATGTTTTTTATGGCATACTTAATTCAGTGAGCCTCCAGTATTTATATGGATGCTCTTACTACTAAACCTTTTCCAGTTATTAAAAAATTCATCCTATAAAGCTGCAGTTATATACAGACTTAGCTTACTTGGAATCTCATTTGTGAGAAATCCAGCCATTATAAATATTCCACTGTTCAGATTTAATGATATTAACAAATTGGCCAAAAATTCTCCTGTAGTCTTTTAAATAATAATTACAGTTTTTAAATTCATTCAATTATTTCATTAGCACAAACAACAGAATTTCTTTCAACTACAATGTGCATTGCTTTTTTTCAAGATCACTTATCAAGGCAGAAATACTTGGTGAACATTCTTGTGATCTAACCTATATGAAACATCCGCTCTCTCTTACCATGGAACTACTGTAGATTTTAATACCAGCACTTAACAGTGGATTGTGTCTAATACACAAACAAGGTATCTCCTTATTACAATCCTCTTTCCATCAAATTCATTCATCTAAAGCCAGCTATTCTCACCCAAAATGTGTCATAAAATAATTTATTTTAAGAAAATTACTTTGTTTTAATAATGCTTCATTAGTTCTTTCTCATCATACACTATTTTTTTTTTTTATTATTAATACTGTATAACACATTTGTCTGTTACCTTTCAGACTGTTGGTATCAGCAGGTCCTTTTAAGGTACTCATAACTGCATCCATCCAAATTTTGATCATCTTCTAGGTCCCTCTCTCTCACACATCTTTGCTTCAGAGTTTTAGTGTTTCTTCTCTCTTTGCGTTTAAGTGACCATACTACTGTAAATTAGCTCCATCTGCATATTATCCATATCTTTCTGATTTTTTTTAATTGTTTCTGATAGGCATAAGAACCTGTTAGCTTCTCTTTTTGGCTAGACAGATATTCTGCATTTGAAATCCTTAAGAAAAATGCATTGTGCTATCTTTGTCTTTTTTTGTGTCATGCAGGCCATTTACAGTCACACGATGTTAAAAATACGTTAAAATTATATATATTACAATAACTCTGCTCTCACTCAATGGAATTTAATAAAATTTTGAATGTAGGCTAGAATATGCTCATGTAGTTCAATTTTGATTTTTAATCAGATCATCTTTGTTTTCAAAATTTGGAAACATGCAAGCACCTTTGAAATCCTTTCCTAATGTCTTCATTTTTAACATGATTGTCATTGATGGCATCTATGGTGAATCATTAATCAACCATTTTATTTCTAGTCCATCTCGTGTGTGTGTGTGTGTGTATTTATTGCAATGGATTTACTTAGCTTTGACATAATTAAAGAAATTTAATTACTAGAAGCTGAGAAATACCGAAAGTAGAAATACACACACTACTACTACCTTAGTCTTTTGGCTAGTTTCCCTCATATGGCATATAAATTTATTCATCTGGCTCTCCACTAGACTAGTTTTGTTTATTCTGTTATTTATTTCTATATTTAATTTTGCCATCATCACAGAAATTGTTCCTAAATATCTGAAATATTTTATTTGTTTTCTATTGAGAATGCAACTTTAAGTTTTCATGTTCTTGCCTATTTTCATAAGTTTGGCCATTTTATTACTAATTTTCATACTAAATTTGTTATAGCTGTTATTCAATTTAGCTAGAGAATCCTGGAGACTTTCACTAAATCTTCTTTTTCTTCCCTTCCAGGCATTTATAGGCCAAGTAGCCTGTTCCAGATTCAATTCCATCTTTTTAAGCGTCTTCCTCTGCATTGGGTACCTTTTGGGTGGTAGTTTAGAATTTGTTTAGGTATTTCTGCTTCTATTGATTCTCAGTACGTGTTCTTTCTATTTTTCTCTATAGCAAATAACTGGTTCATTTTGGGAGTTTCTAATTCCAAGTTTATTTCTGATTTTATTGCTTTTCATTTTGTCCATTATTATGACTCCTTCAGTTCTGCACAGAAATTTCATTTCGGATGATTCAATTCTTCTTTCATCTGCTTTTTTTATTGTCCATATCTCACTGTCATAAAGTAAGGTAGGTTTAGCTACTGTTTTGTAGATTCTTGTTCATGTATGTTTTTGTACATAATTGGATTTAAAATTTTATTTATGATGCCTGTTACTTTTAAAAAGTTTGATAGCTTCGATTCTATATCAGCTTCATTTTCATATGACATTGTGCGAACTAAATATATGAATGTATTTACTTGCTCTATTATTTTGTTGTTTATTTCTATTTTGCTTCATATTGGATTAGCATCTTTGAAGGCCATGACTTTTGTTTTGTCTGTTGATATTTCCATATTATATATTTTTATCATAAATGATTTTTGTAGTTCATCTTCATTGTTTTCAAGGATTATTTGGTCATCAGCAAAAAAGTGGAGTAGCTAATCTATTGTTATGTTCTCCTTCATTAGTTATCTTCCATTCTTTTATGATTTTACTTCTAGATTTTTTACTTTCACTAGATTTGTTTAGGAATACAGCATCTACATAAAAGCAAAGAGCTAAGTTTGATATATCCAATTCTGATATCAGATTTAATGCCACTTTCTTTTATAATGTAATCAATATAAATGATAAATATGAATGGAGAATAATCATACTTGTCTGACATCTGATTTTACATCAAGCTACCTTTTTGCAGAGTAATATATACATATATACTGAGTATTAGAGAGAATTATAGAAAGAATTCTTTACCAAACTGTAACCAAACAGTTTGCCCATGAGGTATCTTCATTTTTGGGCTACTTTTATGTAGGGCTGCTGCCTTCATATCAGTCTGCTTAATTTTAATTCTTTATAAAACTTTCTTACACGTTTTTGTTTTCAATATGACATTCGCTTTTATCATCAAATTCCTGTTATGTACATTCTGTTTAAGTGACAATGCCAGCTGAGGTTAGCTCTACTCATATGCTTCTGAATGCTAACAATATCAAGTTCCTTTCTAATATCCTTTTTTTTTTACAGGTATGTCATTGATTTTCAGGCCATCCTTAGTTCCTTAAAACATGCCAGATTAGCCATTTTGCCAGACCAACAAAGGTCATGTAATAATCATTTGTCAACACACCCTCTAAACCCACTAATTATACCTCTCCTGTGTTTCTAAAGCACCATGGACTGCTAGCAACTTAATTATTCAATGTGAATTGAGTAATGAAATGCATTAGGATAAAAGATATAGTGCAAGTGGATAAGGACTTGGACCTATGCTTGGCACCAGCACCATAGTGAAATGGCTTTTGTTTAAAAAACCCTAGCTAGGATTAAATCTAAGCAAAATAAGAATCACTCAAAACCAAGATATCACCATCAAGTGTAGATGTAAATAAGCGAACATGTGCACATGCAGTGCCATTTGTGACTGCAGTAGCTGCAGAAATTTTGTGTGCTATTGTAATTTTTTCCAGGCTGAAGGAGGTGCCAGACAATTCTGGCACCTCCAGAATCGGTGGTGTACCTGTAATATGATTCTACCACTGATGCTATCTGCTCACGCTTCTAATCTTTCTCAGAACTCTCCTATCTGTGAACTCCAGTCTTTGATCAAGTTTTCATTTCTATCCCAGATCCATAAGTTAAAAGTGGTTTGAACACTCTTCTATGAAGCTGATTTGGTTCTGACTACTTTCTCTCTTATTCCATATAAATTTATTTCATTGACTTCCTGCCATACTAGCTTTGCTACTTCTGTTGTCTGTTTCCATATTTAACTTGCCATCTTCACTAAATGTAAGCAAATTTAAAACTGACTAAATAGCTGAAAAATGCTTTGCTTCTATAGGTTGTCCATTTGGAGTGCAGCTGACATTTTCAATGTTCTTGTTTATTATCTTTATCTTTTTTTATTGCTGTTTTTCATACCAGATTTATTAGAACAGTTATTTAATTTAATCAGGCAATCCTGCAGCCTTGAATTGGATTTATAAAAAGTGTATAACAACATTTGCATAAAGAAAGAGCTGAGATTAATATCTCCAAGTTTGATGTCAGGTTTAATATCACTATTCTTTATGATATGATCCATATAAATGAATAAATAGTGAAAATAACCTACGTCCTTGTCTCACACGTGATTTAACATCAAACCATCTTCTTATACCTCCTTCAAATTCAGCTGCTGGTGTACTCAAATACAGATTAACATTGCTTGATATAATTTACCATTTACAATATATAATTGTAAATGGTAAATTATATTTTCAGCAGTTTTTCTCTTGATGACTTGTCATCTGCCTTTTCCAGATCTATAAAACTTAAATCCAGATCCTTGTTATATTCCCATGATTTCTCAACTATTTGTCTTAAAGTGAAAATGTTATCTTGACAACTTCTATTTGGCCCAAACTCAGGTTAAACTTTAACTGGACCTTTCTGCTCAAATATCAACTACTCCAGCTGCCTTTAGGCATTTCAAGTTTTGATGGCTTTTTTTTGTTATCTCAAGTATTGACATGTACTCTTAATTCCATTTCTCTTGAGTGTTTCTACTACTGTGTTGTCACTGCTTGTTTCATTTAGCAACCTTTCAGAGAGTACTTACTCCAGACAGCTAGAATATCTTTATCTTCAGTTTTCATGTCACTGTTATCATCTTTGATTCCTTTTTACAGTACTCTTTCTTCCATTTCTAATCTTTTTTCAGTAGCCTCCAGAGCATTTTGCCACTTTGCTGATATATGTCTTCTATATTCTTACCGAAATCTTTCCATGACTTGTTTAGTTAGTTTTTCAGATTGCTTTCTTACATTTTCTCTGTATTCTCTCAGAGCACATGCTGACTTCCTTGCCAGGAACTTTCGGTATGCTTTCTTCTTTTCCTTGACTGCCTCTGTAACTTTCTTAGTTCACCATGGTGTTCTGATTTTGTTTCTATCCTTGCAGACAACTACTTGCCTCTCTGACTGGACTGTTGATGGTAGTAATGTCACTGTGTGAGTGGAGGAGATGGTTGTGTAGTGGAGCAGTGTACTCTCCCATGATGAGTCCTTGAACTCCTTACAGGTATCACCTAATACTAATAAGAATAATAATATAATACTCTTTTGGAAAACAGTATGATTTTGTGAAGAGATTGTCATGCCTTAGTAATTTACTAAATTTTTATAAGAGAGGGACAGCTGTGAATAAAAAGGTGATGACTACATGATACTTCTGAATTTTGCAAATGGTATGACAGATACTTCATGGAACTCTGTTACGCAAATTGGAACAAATGTGAAACTGATGATATGGATATGAGAGTGACTGAAGGACAGATCAGATATGAAAGAATTGCATATGGAGGAGCAGAATCCAAGAGAAAGCAGGTGACAAGCGATGTGCTGCATGGATTAGTGTGTTGACTGCTATTGTTTAAATTGTACATATATATGATATGTATGATATGGACAATGATATGAAGGGAAATATTCAGTTGTGTGCAGTTGATGCAAAATTGGTTAAGGTAATAGTTAATAAGGTGATGTGAAGAGCTTTCAATATGGACAAAAGAAATAAGTTATCAGTTTAATGTGTAAAGTCATGTCTTTTTGGGATAAAAAGATTACATGCTGTGCCACATTGTTGGATCTGTAATCTAGAAAATTGATGGAGCTAGCGATTTGAGGTAGTCATAGTAGTCAAAATTTACTGGCAATATTTTTAAGATTGCTGAGGTAACTCATGAGATTATTTTCATTTTGATAAAATTATGGAGCCTACTATAGAACCCACTCACTATTTCAGACAATAACATTAATTTCTCAATGTATCGATTTTCATATTAAGGTCATCATCAGGAGTATACACACAAACATATATATATATATATTACAGTGCATCGTGCCAGATCTGTACTGTCAGATGAAGAACTAAAAAATGAACATCTTAAGAGGACCTTCAAAAACAATGGCTACTCTTCAAAAACTATCAATAAACAACTATACCACCATCAACGAAACAACGTAGAAACACAAGACGACCCCAAAGGTTATATCTCCTTGCCATACATCAGCATGCTCTCCAAGAAACTAAGAAGAATTTTGGGAAAGTTTAACATAAAAACATGCTTCTCTACTCTTCCCAAACTAAGATCAAGTTTAAGCAAATACAAACAAGCTCACAACTATCTACAATTCCCAGGTGTGTACAAAATCACATGTGACTGCAGAAAACCATACAATGGCCAAATAAAAAAATCCATCCTGCTACGTCTCAAAGAACACCGAAGAGACATTGCTTACAAAAGAACCAGAGCTAGTGCCCCCTCAAGCCATGTCCTGTTTTCAGTAAACACAAATAATGAAGGCCGTCAACATGAGATAAACTGGACAACAACTTCAAACCTTCATATATGCTACGATGAGATAGAACGGCGCATAGTCAAGTCTAGAGAAATTGTCATGGATCCTCTTCATATAAACAGTAACCTCAGCTACAATTTACCGGACTCATTCAGCTCTGCTGTCACTCGTGTTAGACACCTGGTGCACTCGTGAAGCCACACATACACAGGTGTCTAACAATAGAACTTTAACATGGACTGTAGTTCCAGTTCAAAGTTAACTGTGTTTTATAGTGACTCAGTGCTTCTTTGTAGTGTTTTTATTTGCTTTCTATGTTCTCTCATGCCTGAAGAAGTCAGCCACTCCGATGAAACATGTTGCTTATTTAATAAATTTAATTGTTTGTTCTAACTCTCAGATCTCAGTAAGTATATAAATATGAACATATCCCAATTCCAGGTTAATACAACAAATCATCATATATATATATATACATACAGAGACAAGCTACGTTACACTTCACTCAGTATGCCAAAGTGACATTATTTGATCAACCAATAGTTTACTGGCCTAGCATATGGCAAGAGAGGACCCTGCATCAAGCTCTGTCCTATTTTTACATGACCAGAGAACAAATTCATATTATGCCTGTTTAAGTCGGTGAAAGTGGTGTTTGCATCCTCTGTACTAGACTGCCCAAAGAAAGACTTTTTTCATTTAGTCAGTGACCAGAGGAACTTTTCTGAGCCTTTCTTCAACCGATTCCTGAGTCTGTCGATCTCTGGTATGGGCAATTGGTTTTCTCCAGTAACTCGGGTTTTATCTAGTCCCATAAATTCAAGAATATTGACATAGAACCCACACTATTTCAAACAATAACATACCGTATTAGGGTTGGTTACCACAAGATGGCAGCACTTAAAATTAAGGATAGTCTTAGGCCATCTCTCTCTGATCAACTACCAATGGAGATTGAACTGCCCATTCAGCCCTCAAAATTTAGGATTCAAACAGTTTCACCTATTCCCTATAAGGGAATAAAAGGTATTAACTGTTTATTGATTAAGCAATAGTGCTGTCTAATCAATAATTTAACATATAAGTGTTGGTTATATTAAAGCTAAGATCTTGAAGTACTATAGTACTTCAAGATCTTCAAGTACTATTAACCTTTATAACAATACAGAAGATGTATCTGAATGCCAAAGAACAGGTCGACCATGCTGCTTTAGGATTTGGATTTTTATGTTGTAAAGACATCAGAGTTCATACTGCACCAGGACACAGGTTACAGCAGTACATATGGTGAACGGTTAATAAGACAATTACAAACATCCATGCCCTTGGTGGGATTCAAACCCGCAGCCTCTTGCCTGGAGTAGATATGCTAACTACTTGGCCAACCAGGCCTGCATGCTGGTTAGGATGCAACAGCTTGTGAGGGATGTGAAGGCATTCCTCTACTGTAATCCTGTGAGAACACAAAGTAGTGTTGTGAGAGATAAACGTCTTGTAGAGAACAATGTCACGTACTAACTGATGACCTGAGGGTGAGAGCCTATTGTCGTTCTACTGAACACTTCTTAACACCACAACTTATGTGGCGGAGAGTGATAAAATTAAAGGCATTTCTCTGGCAGTGTGCAAACAACAGACATGGACTTATTCTCTTCACAGATCAGATCTAATTTTGAACAGCCAAAATGATTGAGTATATGCCCTCGATAGTTGCACAGCATGTACCATAGTATACCCTAAATTCAGAGGTCTTCATTCCACATCATTGATGGTTTGGTGGAGGGTGTATCAGGAAGTATCCAGGTTGCATTTCTGCAAGAAAGGGGTCAAACCTCTGCAATAATGCACCAAGACATCATGCTAGAACCTGTGGCACAGGCTCTAAACAACTTTCTTTCACAGTAGGCAGTGGAATTTCCAACAGGACTCAGTCCTTGCACACCAGATTGAGGTGTGCAAGGACTGAGTCCTAACACCACACAACAGTTTTAAGGCAAATGTGCCTAACCACATATCACAATCTGATCGACTGTCTGAATCTGTTGTTTAATTTGTGGTCAGAGTTTGAGAGAGTAGCATGCAAGAAACAACACTACAGCATCACCAGCCTGTAGGTTGATTTGAAGAGAGTAGTGGCAGCGTTTCTGTTCACAAGGTTATTTTGTTCCATGTAAAAAAAAAAAAATTGAAAATTATTTTCCTAGTGCCAAAACATTTCCTAGATTTCCTAGAACTTTTCCCTGTAACAACCAGGGTACTTTAAGAATTTATGTACACAGCTACATGAATCAAGTTAGTTGGGGGTGGGGGGGGGGGATTATTTATGGACATAACTAATTTTTGTCCAAATTATGGCACATAAGCTCATTCTTTCAAATGTTTTACTTTTTTTTTTTTGCTGTATTTGTTATTATAAGAAAGGAGGTAAAGTTACTGTGTAAAACTGATTTCTCCCTCTTTCCTCCCACTCTTTACTGCACACACTTTTTAAGATCCTCAAACTTTATTCTTGCAGAATTTGTCTTCTCTGATATATATATACAGGTATCCCTTGATGTTACTGCATGTATCAAAATCACGTTAATCAAATATAATAATCAATGGTAAAAATGACAATTTGTCCATGATCGATTACTGCATTAATGATTAGTTTTATATGGTACTCTTTTAGGAAATATAAAAAACGAATGCAAAGTAAACGTTTAATAAATGCATGTACCTACATTAGTTACTGCAATTTTTTATCAAAAAAGGTTATTAAGAGTCATTTGGAAAAGTTTTGTTTTTTCTTATCAGCATAAATTCTACGATAACAAGCAAAATGTCTCTCTAGACCTCAGCAAATTTTCTTAACAAACATTCTTAATTAACATTTGGATCCATATCCATTACTTGCTGCTTAAGCGATTCTAAACTGTGAAATATTCCATTCAGTTCTTTGATTGTTATCTCCTTTGGAACCTCATCTTCACATTACATTTGTTCGTTATCTTCATATGCATGTTGTTATTCAATTTCAAGAAGATAGTTGTCACTGAAATCTTTTCAATTTGAATCCAATAATTCTTTAACATCTTCTGCATCAACACCATCAAAACCAAGGTCTTCACAATTGCAACGATTTCTTCAAACCATGTTGTTCGCAGGATTTTGAAAACCACCTAAATCATTAGCGCATTCTAGCAAAAGGTTTTTCCAAACAGCTCTCATGCAGTTAGAAGACACTTGCTCCCACGAGTCATGAATGTTTACAACTGCGTGTTTAATGTTAAGATTTTTCTAAAATTCTTGGTGCCTAATCCCGTTTTTTCCCATTGTTGTTTCTACCCTTTAAAAATTTCTTTTTAAGAAAATAGGCTTTGAAACTTACAGTGACACCCATGTCCATGGGATGTAGTAACGATGTCGTATTTGGTATAAAAAAATAAAACTTTCACATTCTCACACAGATCATTAAGAGAATTTGGATGAAATTCTTTTTTGAATGAAAAAATTTACAAAGAACAATTTGTAAATACAGCAGAACAATTGGAGCTTGTAATACATCCACTCTTAATGCTTAATGGGAAAAATGACGTCGTCATGCTCACGACTTTTTTTCTCTCAGCCATGAAACAAGGCTCGAGGCTTGCATGTTTCTGCGTGGTAAATTTGAAGGCACGTATATATATATGCAGGTATCCCTTGCTTAGCGCGCTGTCCCGTGTTAAGCAAGGGATACCTGCATATATATATATATAAATACACACACACACATAGAGAGAGAGATAGAGATTTCTTAAATGGCATCATTTCTCAGCTAAACATT
The DNA here is from genome assembly GCF_054136105.1 of Typopeltis vanoorti. NCBI lineage: Eukaryota > Metazoa > Arthropoda > Arachnida > Uropygi > Thelyphonidae > Typopeltis > Typopeltis vanoorti. The sequence continues at coordinate 55,687,797 of NC_143559.1, forward strand.
TTTATAAGAAAAGCACAATTAATTGCAGTTTATTTTTATTTATTTATTTTTTTTCACTAAAACTAAAACTTCAAGATCCCTAGCATGATCTGTTTCTTCAATCACATAATATGACATTGGACATCTAATTACACTAAAGTGCATAACATTGAACTGGTTAGCCATTTTCACTTCCCCACCCCACCCCCTTTCCAGCCTGTTCAAATCATTCTGCAAGTATTACATATCAGCAGTACTCCTGATTACCATCCCCATCAGCAATTAGCTATAAGTCACATGATAAATCCTTCCCAATGTCATTAATGTGTAGATTGAATAACAGCCAACTGATCTTGAGGAACACCACTGGTATCCTTTCTAAAAACACTATATCCTTTGTACTCAATATCAGTTAGTATGGTTCTGATAGCAGGTCTCACTAATGCATTCATGTACAAATGTAAGTTACTTACATGCATTTTTGTATACATTTGTCTGATTTGCATGACAGTTTGACAACTTGTCAAACTGTGTCATCTTCCATACAGCAAAATGGTATGGAGGATTGTCCAATAGTTTATTAAGATTTCATTATTATTTTTCCTTTTGTAACAGTTTGTTTCAGCTTTGATCATCACCATTACTGATCAGCTGTATCTGCATAAATTCATTTAAATCTTCTGTTTTTGCATGTAGATTATACATTGGCCTGAAACACCTGTTGTGGTAATTTATCATGTTTTTTTGTGCATACTTAAATATAATACTAAAATCCATCATAACATTATATTTCTTACTATATGTAAATAAAATTCACGTATGAAAAGCACAATATATGTAAGTCACAATTGTGTAAGCATATTAGTGTATTCTTAGCTACAAACCACACTGACACTGGAAAGTTGGCACTTTTTTTAATCTTATATAATATTTTAACTTGCTCTTAGAAGTCTTAGTTTTTTTTTTTTTTTTTAAAATCTGATACTAAATGTTTTACAGAGCTATGGCTGCTTAGATATTTAAAAAAAAACTTTTTTAAAAATTAAGGGGCTATAGATTTATAACTTTGTGTTGATATAAGTTTGCTTTAATCTTAATCAAAAAATACCTCAGCTATTAGCTTTCATAATTATGACCTCTGATTTCGAATGGTTGCAGAACTACAAAACTACAGCTGTTTAATGTTTTTCTCCCTAAATTCTAACAGCATAGCACCTGCTTTACTGTTCATCTCAAGGTTCATATATATATATTTCTTGGAAAATTTTCCCTCTGCCAGTAACTCCCATGCTGATTTTAAACATCAACTGAGCTGTGACTCTTTGAATTCTTAAATAAAATATAGTCTTTTTGAAACTCAAACAGCAGTAATTATTAAATACTGAATACATGTTTTTATGAAGTTTATCATTGAAAAATACCCATGGAACACACACAAGCTGAACAAAAGTTTGTGTGTGTGTGTAAACTGTTATACTAGAAGCTCAACCAAATACTAGCTTTTCCCACAGGATCAAAAGTAAAAAAGATTTCCTTTCCTTACCAAGTCATATGCATTTAGGTAGCATAATTTTTATCATATTGTAGTTCATTGTTGAGTTTGCCCTTAAAAATTGGTCTTTTAACTCTGCAACTCAGAAAAATAGTCCTGGTTAGTATTTCCAATAATGCCAGTTATGGTTAAGGAACATGAGATAGTAACAGCTGTTTGCTATACTCTACCTTCAGAATCACTGGTAACCAGTAACTTAATTATTGGTGATGACCAGCTATCAAACTAATTTCAAAAAATTTGTTTTGGCTGAAATAGTTCTTGTAATCTCAGAAATAAAAAGCATCAAAAGATGTAAATATCTTGAAAATGGTGAGAAATATTACTATCCTTATCTTCTTTATCTTCTCAAAAAAATGTGACACTTTCCATGCGTTTTTTCATGTTATTGAGCATGTAAAATGTGAAGTTTTATGATTTCAAAATTTTATGAAATTTATGTTTTACGAAACCAAACATGAAAATGTTTTGAGCTACTTCAGGCCTCCACAGGATGTTGATCTCACACTATGCTGTGAAATGCACATTCATGTGGAACCTTTTTATTCTGTGTTAACATTTCTTTGTATGAAAATAGAAGCCTGTGTAGTTCAGTGGAAGTGGTGCCACTTGTGTCCTTTGTAATTAGTCACTTGAACTTAGACTTAGGTTCAAGTCTAGTCGCTGACTGGAGGAACTTATTTTTTTAGTTGTTTCAGTAATAAAAATAGTAGCCATATTTGGTTTAATGCATTTCACATTTAACATTTCTAGTTCTTAGTATTTTATGATTTCAGTAGTTGTCAAAGAGATTAGGTATTTCTAATTTTGTGAAGGTCTAATGTTTTGGTTTAAGGATTAAATAAAGATGTGATGAGCTCTTTATTTAATATTTATGTAGCTGGCTATAACAGTATCCTTGTGATAGTTATCAACTATGTTCCTTAAATTGAACATTTGGTCCTCTCAAGTAGAGATAAAAAGTTACATTCACTTTTTTTGTGTGGTTCATACCTAATAGTTTACTGAAAATAACTGTGCCAAACAGACTCTATTTTGCACAGATTTAAATGCTTTAGTTTCCACAGAAGTAGTGAAAAAAATTTTTAGACTTAGTTCATATCATAATAGCTCATTATAAAGAATCAAAAAATACAGAGTTATTACAGGTGACACTTCAAAACATTTGTTATTTATACATTTATAAATACTTAAGTAATGATTTTCATCTAAAGGTGAGAGGTAGCCAGTCTCATACAGAAGTGGGTGAGTTTTTCCTCTCAGGAAGTCAGTTTTCCATCCCACATAATAGGCAAACCACCTAGAAGAATATGCAATTTGCATATTCTTCATAATATATTGGCCTCATACCTTTAGCTGCTGCAGCCATAATTCCAATGACTAATTTAAATAATGAAACTTCAACCACTAAGAAGGACACCAACATTTCTAATGTATTCAAAGTGGACATGATGGTGTTTCTCATTTCATGAATTTGGATCTGTAATTGTTTTTCAGGAATGGTTTCAAAGAGAGGTTGTGGAACTCATATCTGGACCTTGCATATATTCCTAGCATCAATAACAAAGTAGATGAGAATTGTAAATTCTGCAACTATATATATTGATAATCATAAACGGAACTGAGAATAAAGTTTTACAAGTGGAAAATCACTCAAAATTAAACTCATTAAGGTGAGCTGATTCAAGTTTTACTCTAAAGTCATGAGGAAGTTTAAAAATGATGTAGATTTTGTTGATGCAATAGCTTTTTCTAATGAAGATACTCTTTTAAGTTAGGATTCGATAATTTCATAGTTATATGCAGTGAACTCCATGTTCCTCTGATCATACTTCTTATATATAAGATTATTTATAAAAATTTCAGTAGATGTCAAAGAGATTACGTATTTCTAATTTTGTCAAGTCTAATGTACAAATGAAACACCAAGAAATTGATATAGTAATCATCACCTATGTTTACCTAGGACAAAAATCACAGTAGGGAATGACTGTAAAGAACAAATTATATGTAGAATTCAACTTGGTTGGATAACCTTTGGAAAACACTGTAACACACTCATAGGAAACATCCTAATCTGCCTTAAAAGAAAAATATTCAATAGTTGTATACTTCCATTTATGACATATGGAAATGAAACAATGACGTTGGCTAAAAAATTGACCAACAAGTTGAGGATTATTGAGGAAAATGAAAATATCATTACTTGGTATTACCATCGCAGATAGAGAGGTCAATACTTAGGTCAGAGCTCCGACTAAGATGAGGGACATTATAACAGCCATTAAAAGATCCAAATGGCAATGAGCAGGTTATATTGCAAGAAGTAACACTCAAAAATGAACAAAGTTGATATCAGAATGGTAACCTAGAGATATAAAGAGAGCTTCAGAAAGACCAAAGAGATGATGTTAATTAAAAGATGCCAAGAAATTATATTTGTGGTTTCATCCTTTATCCAAGTGTGAGAAAACAAAGTTTGCACATGAAGTCACTTCACGATTGGGCTCCTTGTATATAGAGGCTACTGACTTCACATTGATTGCCTTGGTATCCCATAATGCAACACATGGCCTTATGTATGTGTATAATGCTATGTATATATACACATCCATAAGGCTATGTGCATGTTATCTAAAATAATAATAATAATATCAAGTATAGGATGTTTCCAAGGCTCTGTTTTATGTGTTTCTTTCTCTCTCTCTCTTGTGAAAGTGAACTCCATCACTGAACTTTCTCTCACCTTAGGCAATGTTTCATATTTAGATGACTTCATATTATACATCATTCTTGTAATATGAGCCCAAGAAGAGATATGATCTTGAACTAGTCATCGATCGTATCTTTTCTTGAGCTCTTAGTAATGGGTTCAAATTCTCAGAAGAAAAAAGTGCCTGTGTATACTTCAGCTTAAAACATGCTTCTCACCCAGATCCAGAGTTCAGAATTTTACAAAGTATCATTCCTGTAACAACAGAAGCCAAGTTCTTAGGATTCATCTTTGACAGAAACCTTACATTTCTAACACATTTATTAATTAAGGGAAAAGTGCAAAAGAGTATTAAATCTTCTTTGCATGCTATCCTCTGCTGGATGGTGCGTGTGTATCGATCATCATTGTTGCTTCACATTTATCGTATATACATTCTGAGCTGGATTATTATTAGTGTACAGGCACCTCTATGGAGTCCAAAAACTCATCGAGGGAGAACCAAACTATTGACACAATCCATTTTACCTCTCCTTGAACCCATTAACAGATAAAGTGCTAACAGCTGACTCTGGCAACCTATTTCATTCATCCACAACTCTCCAAGTGAAAAATCTAGTCCTCACGCCACTACTAACCACACTTTTACTCAACTTCCAAGGATGAGTTCTAGCCAAGTATCGAAACATTTCCCTTGCATCAATCCTATGAAACCATTTAATTAATCTTAATGTTTCTATCAACCAACTTCTGCAGTACACACACATCCTCAGTTTATCCTCATAGGGAACGTTCCACAGACTACTCACCATGTTTCATTGCTTACCTCTGAATCCTCTCCACCACATCCTCATTCCCAAGAAACCCAGGAGACTAGACCTGAGCACAGTAATCCAGATGTGGATGTATCAAGGCCTTATAAAGAGGAATAACTCCCCTATCACTGTTTGTTAGTGTTTTCTTCAATAGCCAAGTAATCTTATGAGCTACCTTAGCAATATGTCCTGTAAACTTCACTGCTCTGTCTATCACCACCCCTAAATCCCTAGCTTCATCGATTTCCTTGAGTATAGTTCCATCAATGTGGGACACAGCTTGTAATTTAGTTATCCCAAAATACATAGCATAGCTTTACTTCTTTTTTTTTAAGGCGATCTGGAGAGCTCCAGATCGTCTTAACTCTTACTCTATCCAATTTTGCATCATCAGCAAACAACTGAATATTTCCTTTCAGGTTATTTCCAATATCATTTAATGATAAATAAAATAGTAGTGGTCCTAACACGGAACCTTGTGGCACACCACTAGTCACCTGGATTCTGGTCCTTCATATCCCACTTTTTTGATATCTGTACAGCAACACTTAACCACTCTTAGATTAACAAATATAGATGTCATATCCATCTCCATTTGTTAATATAACAGGGTTTCATGTGGAATTCTCTCAAGTGCATTTGCAAAATCCAGAGTATTATTGTGTAGCCATTTCCTTTATGCATCTCAGGTGTCACTCTGTTATAAAAAGATACTGAATTACTAAGGCATTACAGACCCTTTACAAAACCATTTTGCCTCTCATCGAGTATCATATTGTTATCCACCCATTCTTGAATTCTTGTTTTCACTCATTTTTCCATACTTTTAGGACTACCTTTGAGATACTGATTGGTCTATAATTTGCTACTGCAGCCATAGAACCTCCCTTATGCAAGGGAATTATTTTGCTTTCTTTCTATTCTCTTCAAACTACAAGAGCTGAGACGTCAATTAAAGAGCCTAGTTATTCTCATAAAACATCCTTAAAGCATTCTAAACATTATAAAATATAAAAACATTATAAAACATTCTCTCCCCCTCCAATCATGAACTGCCATTCCATTTAATTCCACAGCTGTATTTACATTGAAATTCTGCAATATCCTAAGAATCTCCAATTCATCCACCTCTGTTCCTACATAAGTCTCTGTCACATATAGCATTAACCTTACTTGGATGATACACCCTTGCAAAGTGGTCACCTCATGACTATCATCACCCATTATGGTTATTCTTCCTTTAGCCATTCTACCCCATACTTCCACATAACGAAAGAGCTCTCTGTTATTTCCTTTGTCATGCTCAGCTAGTTTCTTCTAATAATCTGATTTTGCCATACTGGTCACATTTCTTGCTTGATACTTGTACAGTTGATGAGTTTGCTGATCACCTTTCTCCTTATATATCCTCCATAGCATTTTCTGCAGCTTGTGATTAACGACATTACGCAACCGTCTAACCCCTGATTAACCCTCCTTACCTTAAGTATACAATTTAATATTGCTCCTCTAAATATCCCCTTAACTATCTCCCATGCACTACTAACATCCTTCCCTTGCAGTGTTTTCCATGGCACAGCTTCAAGCAGTCTCGTAAGCTTATCATAATTACCTTTCTTGTAGTTCCACATATACCTCTTCTTGACAGAATATTCTTCATTTTTTACAATCTCCCAGGAAAAACCACATGGTCACTTTCCTCAATCGGAGGTAGTGTGACTACCTTGGTTATGGATAACTCTTGATCCTATTACCAGCTCCAATACTCTCACTCCCCTCCAATCACATACTGCCTCAAGTAACTATCTCTCAGTAGGTGTATAAATTCCATTTCCTTCCTGCCATGTGATCTCTCTCTCTCTTCCTTGCAATCTATAGTTGTTGTCCCCCATAATAATCACTCGACCTGCACTCATTGTATTGATTTGCTGATTCGTGTCTTCTAGATCATCCCTGGAACCTCCTGGTCTGTAAGCAACCAACTGTACATTTTTCTTATTGGCCTTGATCTCACACCAGACTTCCTGAAATGAACAAATACCCTCCTGCCATCTCCTATTCTTTTTGGTTGCAATTCATTTGCTATCATCAGCAGTACATTTCCCCCATCCTATCTTGTGTATCTTCTCTAAAAAATATAAATCCTTCACTGTCCATCACTGTAACTACATCGCTGTTAGCCAAGTCTCATTGATGCCTGCAATTCTGAAGGGAGAGTAGCTTACAGTGCTTCAATCCTATCCATCATCGAGATATATGAATAGCTACTAGTTCTTTTCTCACATCACCCATTCAAAGTCTTTATGTTGATGCAAATAAAAACCTGCTTTGTCACTTGGACAGAAACAGTTCGATGTTAACTATTCTCTAAAAATAAAGTCTCTTCCAGAACATAAACTTCCTAGAATAGTATTTTTCCTTTAGTTTGGGAGCTCAATATTGCACATCACACTGCCGTAGATCCCTTTGGTACGATATGTTAAAGAGATTACGCAAGCTGGTGGCATGAATGACTGTTCCATCATGCAACCCTCATTGTGTCAACTAAGGAAGTCTTGCACTCATTCTGCAGTTATTTAATCTGCACACAGCACTCTCATTTCCTACCCATCTATACTGATGGTTCAAGTTCTGCAACCTCTGTTGGTTGTGTTGCTGAATTTCCTGCCTTTATTATATCCAGTCAGATCCCAAATGATTGCTGTTGGTTGTTGTTGAATCCCAATTCATTGATTGATTGACAGCAGAGTTGCATGCAATTCTGCCTGTGATGCACATGAAAGAAAATTGCTATCAAAGTGTATGATTTAAACAGACACTGATTTCTTTACAGGCCATATTCTTTCCTATGTAAAATCCAAATCCAAATGGTGCTTTGTGAGATTCTTCAACTCTTACACAAAATGAAAACCTTAATTTTGAATTTGTGCTGGATCCCCAGCCACATTGAAGTTAATGGCAATGAGACAGCAAATGCAGCTGCCAGATCTGCTCATATTTTTTCCACATACTGTATGCCATTCCCCTGTACAGACTACACAGTTTATAAGATCACGAGTAATTTACCAATGACATCATGGCTGGAGGCACTGACAAATCAATTGCCTGAAATTAAGCATTGGCTGTCTACGTAGAAACAGAAGAGAAGTTGTTCTTACTGGGCTTTGCATAGTTCATAGTCATTTAACATATTCTTATTTCTTGAGGAAATAGATCTTCAACCAGCCAGTGATAGACCTGGTGCAATAGAATAAAGCATTAATTAATTAAAAAAAAAACTTTTCATTACACTCCATCACCTTAGATAGCAGCCATCTGTTCACATATTAGAACTAGACCAATCTTTCTGCTCTTCTCATATGGAATGAATTTTTTAATTCCAGCACAATTCATGAGAATGTTGTTGATCACTGCACTTTTTTTTCAGGAAACAAAAGTTTACTTCGCATTTGCATGGATTTTCACACTGGTAGGTCTTTTCAAAAATATGAGCAAAAAACATTCATTTACATTAGATGCTGTCATCAAGAAATGTTAGAATTTGGCAGTCCATTCATTAACTCTGAAATGGATGATACATCCATTCTGACAGTCTAAATTGAAAGAGTTAGAACATTTTAGGAACAAAGTTTCATACAATTAACCACTCTTGTTGCAAACCCTAAAGGGCATAATGAAAGGACAATCATGCATCAATAAATTGATTGCTCATTAGCAACTTTTAAGTCATGGAAGTGTGCCTCATTTGGGTTTCAGAGAGAGAAGTGAGTGTGTGTATGGGGTGGGGGATGGGGATAATTTCCCATGTTTTGTGTGCATTTAATTCCTTTGCAGTCACTTGCTAAAGAGAAATCCGATTAGTTGCGTGCAACTTTCATATTAATTATACACAGCTTAGATTGTTGTAATGTTAAGAATTAAATCAGCTGATTAATCATAGAGGTTAACAGTTTCATACTGTTTATAAAACTAATATGCTGATTTCTGAAAGATTTTTTTTTTTTTCCCCACTTTGCATATCCTTTTGGGTTAACTGGTTAGCTATATCATCTGGTTTTGAGGTTTTTATAATGTTAGAGCATTTATTTATTACTATATTTATATCCTGTACCAAATAATAATTTCATTCAGCTATGGGTATATGAATGTTGCTGTTACAATAGTTTTCTGATTAGACAATCTCCAATTATAAATGGTTCCTCATAAAAGAAATCTGTTCAAGCAATGAGGAAAGTTTCAGTATATTGAATAACTTTTTCTTTCTTTCATCTTTGCATATGGCCCTTTTTGCTTTAAATATTTGATTACCTTTAAGAAACTTATTTTAAAATGTTAGAAATATTTTGACCAACGTTGGACCAACTGAAATACTAATGCCTCGTGTTATGTTTAAATAAAAGCGACTGTTAATATTTTGACAAAATCTAGACTACAGACCGCAGGAAGAATAACATGATATTCCTGTATCCTCCTTTTTTTGAAAAAGTTAGGTGGAATCTCATCCGAGTTTCAATTTTATTGAATTTAGGATTATATGTTAAAAGGAATAGTGGGGAAAAAAAATATATATAATCCCATTTTTAAATTTATTCTGCTATTTGCATAATTAGATGAGTCTTTGACTCCATGAGGTCTTGGGGTAATAATAATAATAATAATTGTCAGCTTTGTTTTCCCTTTTTTGCATCATTTTATTTCTGAAACATCTCATTTTAGGATTTAAAATCTCATATTCTTTTTAACCCATCATAGAAAACTTTAAGGAATAACACATTTTAACCCTTATATACTGCTTGTGTGTATTATTGCCTTGCCACTGATCAAAAAGAGTGGAAAAACTTCATAGCCAAAATGTTTTACAGAATCTTAGTTCTAATTCCCTTTCAGGTACTTTCCTTCTGTATATATTACACTTATTCCAAAATGCCTGCAGCTACTAATGGAATCACATTTCATAAACAATATTTGGCATCATTAAAAGAAGCCTTCTCTTCATATTTAATTTTGCCAGTAGCATTTTTAAGATATGGTAAGTGTGCAGCTAAAAAATGCAACACATTAAGCAATTTTGGAGCATGTCCTTGATATATAGTATGGTGGAAACAGTTGCACAGTGAACATCTAACAAATGGAAACTACTATTACAGCACCTCTGCATATGTTTCCATCGTGTTTAGATGTTTCAAAACTTCTGCAAATGTTAATGGATAGTTTAGCCTTGCAGAATACATTTCTAGCACTAAAGAAGCATCCATAATGCTCATCCATGTTTAAAATGGTAGAATCACTCAAAATTTGCATTTTTTTTTTTTTTTTTTTTCATCAGTAGCGAATGCTATCAGCATTAATTCACACAGTTATCTTGGGATTTTTACAGAGATCTTATAAAGTACATGCATTATATATCTCAAACTTTGCAAAATGCAGTTTGTCCAGCCATATTATGCATGCACCATACCATACCATACCTAATTGTTTAAGTGTGGTTTACCAGAACAGCCACATTGCTCTCATCACCATAGCAAACTCAGCTACTTTGATAACAGAATAACAAACAGTCCAGCTTAAGTTCCATAACATCTGAATAAAATTCTTTCACAGTAACAATTAAGTATTCTCTTGATTCCTGTTATTTTGCTTAGAGTTGACCATGGTATGTGTTAAAAGGTCAAGTTCTGTTTAGCATTCATGACATATTTTTCCTGTATTATTCAGATAATCCATATTCTTTCTCAGTGTCCAGTTGTTGTTTTTTAACTTCACAGCCAGTGCATTTATAGAAAGTACATATTCCTGAAAATTTGGATTTGTAATGCATAACCATTTTGATGTTTGCGACTGCTTTTCATGTTTTATAACAAATCAGATCATGTAACGCAATCGCTGTTGTGCAGCTTCAGTGGTTATGATTAATTTACAAACAATGCAAAATTTATTACAATCAGTTCTCGCTATAGAAACTTAGGAATCATAGGAAGAGCTTTGTGTGTGGTTTGCTATAGCAAATTTATTTATAGAATAGCACAAGCTATGGTACTTTGGTTAGTCTTACATTTTGTTATAGTGAATGAGTTTGCTATAACAGTATTTATTAAGTAGATTAAGTAGAAGTTGAGTAACATGATGAAAACTGCCCACCACATCCCACTTCATCAAGGGAATTTAAACTTGAAAGTGTATATCAGCTGTTTAAAATAGCATTTTAAACAGTGCTCAGAAGAAAAAAAAAAAAAAAGCGTTTACTTTTCCATTGTGATTTTAGAGACTACACAATGGTGAGGTTAATGTCATATTTTAGCCAGGGTAGCTGAAATGATGGCAATAATTGTCTTTGTGTAAAAACATTGCATAAGCCCTTTATAATTCAGTAAAAGAAGAGGTTTTTTGTAAATTAATCTTAAAAAACAAGAGCTTATATGATGCTCAGTTCCTTGTATGAAACAAGTGAATTACGATTATGCTATCTGTGTGATAATTAACCATTTTATTGCCTTATTTTATTTTCTGAACATATATACACTGGAGTGTATATATGTTCCTCACTGTTGATAATAACAACAAAAAATGATGTTAATGTGTAACTTTAGACTTTCACTTGTCTTGCATCTTACTAAAAATCATCATGGGACTACACGTCACAAATTTTCAAAGGTGCTTTGTGAAATGATGAAGGATTTATTATACAGTGGAATATGTATAAAGTTCATAAAAGTTCATTTGATAAAATAATTTGATGTGAGACTAATAGGATCCTCAGTGATAAGCCATTTTAAACAAGTTAGATAATAACATTGATTTTTTTTAAAAAAATGCTGCATCACTTGCTAGCTTAATAAAGTATTAATAGGCAATGAGATATAATAAAATGATGTATGTCGAAAATTTTTCCACTTGGTTATAAATTATATTCTTGTTTAATCCTTTATCCAAGTGAAAGCAAAGACCGGTTTTGAATTTGTGGTACAGAGTAATTACAGGAGTACCTCTCCGAAAAATTCTAAGTGATCTACAAGATCACCCAATATCTCACTGAATAACCTCAAAAGGATCACTCATAAACTCATCAAAATCTCTTTAGTGGCTCTACTCACAGAATCAAGTTCAAAGATGAGCATTATTAAATGTCATCAATGGGAGCCTGACCCAGAAAGGATACCAAGGCTGAAGTAATGCAGAAGTCATATACGTATTTCTCCATATACAAGTAGTGAAAAGGTGTAATACCTTATTATTAAAATACTCTGGATTAAAAATTATATTCTTGTTTAATGCTTTCTACAAGTGTAAGCAAACAACATTTGCACATCATGAAGTATTTTCATTACTAGGCTATTACTTGTATATAGAAGCTAATGACTTCACATTAATTGCCTTAGTTCCCCATAATGCAAAGCACACACCCCTTTTAGGTGTGTATAACACTATGCATTATGGGAAGGGCCATAATCGAAACTGGTCTGGGTAGTAATCCCCTCCCATAATGCATAGCATTATATACACCCAAAAGGATGTGTGCTCTGTATTATTGGGGACTAAGGCAATTAATGTTAAGTCATTAGCCTCTATATGCAAGTAGCCTAGTCGTGAAGATACTTCACGATGTGCAAACTTTGTTTGCTTACGCTTGGATAAAGGATTAAATAAAAATATAATTTCTTGGCATCTTTAATTTAAAATGATGCATGGTTGAGTATGGTGGTTGGGGGGGGGAAGAAACTTGATGATTGATCAGAATGAGACTTCCTCAAATTTTTGGGAAGGAGAACCAGTTGTTCCAATTTAAATTTGATCAATGTAGGGCTTCCGTACTTCTTTGGACATGTGTTCCAATTTGAAGCAGCAACAGTGAAGTAGGCAGATTCTCAACCAAATATTTTGATCTGTTATTCTCAGAGCAAAATATTTATCAAATAAAGTTTTATTAATTTTATACATATTCATTTGTCTACATATTTAATAGAAGGCTACAGTTTTGTGCTCTGCATTGGGTATTCTGTTATTGTTCATAGATAACTGAATTTTTGCTCTTATTCTAGTAACTGATTATTCTTTTTCTTGCAGGTTTTATTCTTTCCCCTTCCAATTATATTCAACATTGTTTCTTCTTTTTTCATGATACTGCATTTTTGTACATAATCTGAGTACTCATAAACAATAACACCCTCCATTATCTTAAAGGCTTTCTTCACCACTTTAAAAGAAAAGTCATTAAACATATATTGAAATAAATGCCTTCTTACGCTGCTTATTATTTATGCAGATACACAAGTATGGTTCTGTAGATACACTGTGGTATGATTCTGCTTTTAATGGCAGAGCTATACTACAGTGTGACTGGCTTCTCACAATACCAGACTTGTAGGTTACCAATTTCCATTTTTAATTTCTTTCTTGGATAAAATTGAGTTTCAATAACGAAATTATTGCCTCTTTTCATACAAAAGTCATTTATTGCTGACTTTCTAACAGAATTTTTTTTTTTTTTTCATGTAGTTAGTTATAAAAATTTGTAGTACATTTACATAAGAGGATAGCATTTCATGCATTCAGTAAAAACTCAATTGAATATCCTCTTTTATGATATTAAGTATATATTGCTTTTATCTTGATAATATGATCTCTTTAGATTATAGAGAGAAGTAGAAATAATGTATGACTGAAAATGCCACCTTATAACAGACTACATACATCCTTTAATTCTAACTATTAACTTGCAATTTAACTATAAATTGTTTCTTGCTTTCTTTAATTCACACATCTTTTAAGTCATTGCCCTCAGCATATTATCATATACTTTTTAGATTATAGAGAGAAGTAGAAATAATGTATGACTGAAAATGCCACCTTATAACAGACTACATACATCCATCCTTTAATTCTAACTATTAACTTGCAATTTAGCTATAAATTGTTTCTTGCTTTCTTTAATTCACACATCTTTTAAGTCATTGCCCTCAGCATATTATCATATACTTTTTTCCTGATATAAAAAACTTAATCTTTTTATTCTGGTCCTGGAAACTTCTGTTTAACCTGAACCCACCTTGTTCTGCAACAAATTTGCCTTCATTAACTGTTAGTGCCTTCTTATGTAGGCTCATAAATATTTTGGGAAGTTATCCACAAAAGGACTGAATTCATTTCCACATTCAGCTGTTTCTTGGGCTAACATGAAAAGAAACTGTAGAGGAATTTGTCTATTTATCACATTCGGCTGCATTTCTTTTTCAAAGTAACGAGTCAGGAAATTCAGTATGGTTTTATGTTTCATTTTTATATTATTTCTTTGATGTTTGATTCTTCCTGTGATATAACCCTTTCTAGCACCCATGATTTCTGTTTAGGTGCTTATGTAGCTAAACAAAAGTCATGGACTTAAAAATTAATCAGATGACATGAATTTATGGATCTCCGTAATGTCAAGTAATAGCTTTAGGTATATTCCATATAAAAGTTATTGAGAGTACATGTGCCCAATATGCATTTCACCAGTGACTTGGATAATTATTTAATTACAAAACTGAAACACCTGATAATTCAGCTGTCACTAGAAAGCAAACTAAATATACATTGACTTTAAATTGACAAAAAAGTAAAGCGAATTGTTCCACTTGCTTGAGCGTGTCTATTACTAAATACATCGTGTGATGCGAAACAACATTAATTGTTAATGTCCAGGCATTTGAGATATCGGCCTTTATAACCTGTATCCTCATTTTTTCAGTCTTTAATGAAGGCAGAACCTCTTTATGGAAAACTTCAAGACCTCAGCCCTCCAGCAAGCTGACCGGAAACTAAACTGCTGGTACAGGTATGTAAACAATGTGTTTCTGGTTTGGCCATACACCTTAGAAGAGATAAATACCTTTGTATCGTTCTTCAGCAGTCAAAAATCCATGATAAAATTCACAATATAGGTGGAAAGTCACAACTGTCTTAATTTCTGGATTTACTAATCCAGAAAAAACAAGATGGCAGTGTGTATTTCTCATTCTACAGGAAGCCAGTACATAATAGGTATGCTCACTCAACATCTCCCTCACAACCACTCAGCTTAGGAAAATATTGTTTGTATGCTATGCTGAGACAGAAAGCAGAGGCCAGAGCCAGTCATAACACCAAAGTATGAAAAACACAAACATTACAGGATGCATTACTTGTAAAGTGGGATTTTGGTTTATTAATGATCTTTCTGTGTATTAGAAACATTGATAAAAGGAAGGAAAATAATTTTTTAGTCATAGTATGCTTTGTTTTTATTGTGAACTACTTGGGGGTATATTGAAGAACCAAGAAATTAAAATGAAATTGTGCGATTGTCATACATCTTGAAATAATTTTGCCAGCCTGGTTGGACAAGTGGTTAACGTATTCGCTCTTCAGCCAAACAGCTGCGGTTTGAACCCCACCGTGGGCATGGATGTCTGGTCATGGATTGTGATTGTCTGTGAAAATACTAGTGGTGGTTGGCAGTAGATGGCGTTGGTATAAATGATGAAAGTAGTTGCGGTTCGTTGTAGTTGGTGGATTTGAGTGGTGGAGACAGAGAGTTGTGGAGTAGGTGCCCTCCCTTGATGAGTCTTTGGAGTCCCTGGAGGCATCATGTAATAATAATAATAATTTTAAAATTTAATTCAGTCCATCATTGCTTTGAATGTGCAAGTCTAGCCATAAAGAAGGATATAAATTGCAGTTATTCCATCTAGAGATATAGTGCCAAATACCATGTACAGTATGTGGGATTGACTTTCAGAGTGAGCTTCATCATCATCATAGCGGAAATTTGCACAACAAAGTTATCGGAATTATCTGTGACAGAATTAACATTAGTTGTGTACTTAGAAGAGTATTGTGAGAACTTATTACAAATGTTGCAAGTAGACAGTATTTATCAGAAATCCTGTTAGTGGGTATACATTTTGGATGTCATCAATGGTATCATATACTTTGGTATTGCTTTCAATTGAGTTGCTGAAAGTGGAGAAGGATCCAGTTGGAGTTGTACCATTAAAGTTACTGGGAAAAATGACTTTAGTGTTAGGTAAGTTTTATTATAAAATGTTTACATTAAGAAAGAAAGACAAAAAAAGGAAGGTTCCGGGTGTTTTAATGAGCTAATTATGTACAGAGGATGAGGAAATCTTAAACAGAAAGAGATTCAGCAAAAAATGGAGATTTCATGTTAGGTAATCTCTGATGTTTGGTATCAGAATATATGTAAATACAGGTTTCACTTTTAAGGGGGTGATAGAATCATGAAGGTAACAGTTAATAAACTTGATATAGTTGGCAAAAGAGCTGACAGTTGAATTTTGGTCAAGAAGATTAAGTGTGTATAAGAAGACTGAAAATGAAAATAGATTTACTTTGCAGTTAGATCTCAGCCTGCATACATTTTTAAGTGTCTATGGTTATGTTTGCATGGAGATTTGAAAGACAAAAATAGATAAAATAAAGTTGTTCTCATTACATGGACTGAAGTAAACTTTTTTTTTTTTTTGATTTACCATGCCTGTTATGAAAAGCACAGTCTCCATCTTCTCTACATACTCTTTGAACTCTTGATACATTCATCTTGCAGAGAATTAGTAGCAAATTTTTCACTGCCTCAGCCTTATAATGCATTCACATTTGGATTTGATGGAATGCATAATCTAACAATTGATTATGAACAGAATTTGCAACAGTATTGTTTTATGATGTACATATGTACATACAGGTGAGAAGGTGCCTCTTCCCCTCTGGCATTCATCACATCCTGCATTGTGGGCGGGGGGGGGGGGGGAAGAAATTCATGAATGCTGTTTGGTAGTCCACCTATAGTTCTTGATGCTTCTGGCTTCCAGTATAATGAACATTACCCACTTTTAAAATAGTTGGCATTTCTTTCACTTGGGAAGACATGCTTTCAAGCTACAATATACACTTCTTTCACTAGAATCAATTTTTTGGGAAAAGGCCATGTCAACATATAAGACTGTGCATTGTATTTTACTAGCCCTACTTGGGACAATTTCATGGTCAAAGGAAGCATGCATTGAAGTTGATTTTTCAGCAACTTCAGTTCATGTGTCCTTTGAAAAGCATTGTTAACATTTTCTTCAAAGTTTGCCATTTCATCTATATAATTAATTACTTCTTTTTAGTGGGTTACTTTTGTCCCTTAACATTTGAAAAGTGTATTCGTTTCTGACATTTTTTGGTTAGATAATGAACACTTCTTGCTATCCAATATTCTTCAGACTATTGTATCCTAGATCTGTTTGAAGATACTGCTAACCACATTAGCACAGTAAATTCAAAAAGAAAAGCAGCAGTAATAGAAACTGGCATAGGGAAATTGCACATAATGCTGTAAGTGTTGTCCATTATGTTTCATACATGTTTACACAGTAATTTTTTTTGGGGGGGGGATGTAGAAGTGTTATTTTATTCATTTCTGATCAATAAGAATTATAAAAAAACTTCACAGTCTTCAGCAAAAGAACGTTTTTGTAAGTTATGAGTTACATTAAAAAGAAAAGTCGTTATTCAGACAAACATATGATGAGAAATTTGGCAACGAAAAGATTCTGAAAAGGAAAAACAAAAAAGTGTACCATCAAGCCTCTATAATAACAAATTTCAGAAAACTCAGTTATTATGGATGATGTGTTAAAAAAAAAAAAAAAAAAAAAAAGCTTAGGTGTTTACAGTTATTTGATAAGGCTTGAAATAATTCTGCAGTTGTTGACTTTTAAGACTAAGAGTTTCTGTCAGGGATGGGGGGGGGGGGGTGGAATATCTATTCAAGTTTCGATTCAAATTCAACTGTTTCAGAAATTTTGGTTTCAGTTTCAATTTTTCAGATATTTGTAATTTGCTTTTTTAATTATATATTATTTGATATCTGTCATGAATTGATTGTGCATTTTCATTTGAAATAAAATAACTGTGCTACTAAATATGTATATTAAAATCCAACCTGGTATGGCTCTTTTCTAAGATAGCTGTTATACTTTTTTTTTTTGTCGTTAGTTCTAATCAGTGGTGAGCTATAAGGGGCTCGCGCAAGCCCTTTGTTAAATTTTTCTCAAATTTGCGAGCCCCTTATTCTTTTTGTTTACTTTTTTATTTTTTCGAAAAAAAAATTTTTTTTTGAAACATATTAAGCGACAAACTCATACGGTAACCTAACAAAAATTAGTCTATTTGGCAGTGTATAGATTATTTGGAATTATTGTCTCAACTGCTCTATAACGAATGCGCCCAAGTTTGAAAATAAAATAAGTGCATGCGCTCTCTTTACCCTTCTCCCTTCTGGTAGCCAATCATATGGTAAAACCAGTAGCCAATCAAATGTTTTATAAAAGATTTCATTCTTATTATATTTTGATAGTTAAAAATGTTTTTCTTATGTAAGATAATTTAACACAGTTGATTGTGTGCATATATTTCAGGTTTAGATCATGAAATTTTGGTCTAAAAATGATCTTTAGAGGTTGATTGTCCTCTCATACTTTTTGATTAGAATTTGTACACAAGCTGTATTAAAAGTTTTGGTGTGAAATACGAAGGTGGGATTTTTTTTTTTTTTTTTTTCCCCTCCTTGACGATGCAAGCCTTTTGTTAAAATTTGCATAACTCGCCGGTTCTAATTAATGTTGAATTTAGGAAATTTAATGATACTCTGGTTAGAGTATCAGACTTTGGATGGTGAGGTTCAGGTTTGAAATCCAAACAGGGCACTGTTGTGGGGGATACTGGCATTGTCTGTTTATTAGATGATAAATTGCAGAATTTTGCAAGGTAAGCACTGAATTTGGTTGCAAAAGTCTATTGGAATAATCAGACCTTTCCTTTAGTGTTACACAGTGATCAGCATTCATTTTACACAAATTATGGACTCTACAACTTAAATGTTATAAATAATTATTTTAATTTCTCACTCTTTCGACCTTCATATTAAGGTCATTATCTGGAGTATACACATTCAGGGACAAGCTAAATTAAATTTCATACAGTATGCTGAAGAGACAATGACTTCAGTCAAAATACTATCAACAAAATTCTGCACAAGACCTCACTTAAAAACAAAAATAAACTAGACAATAATAAAACTAACCCTTCCATACATTAAAGGGATATCAGACAAAATAAACAGAATACTATAAAAATACAACCTTAAAGCCACCTTTAAATCTCCTGCAAAAATTAAAGAACTTACTCAACTCATTCAAGGAGTCCTTCCTTCCGCTGGCCCACCCTGGAGTATACCGTATTCATTGCACCTGTAATTTGCCCATATATATATAGGGAAAACAGGATGCACAATTTCCTATTTTCTAATTCCTATCAGAAGAAAAAGAACATAAATGACACATTAAATATAATAACTATGGTCAAGCGGGTCTTTCTGATGGAATTGACTGGAAAAGCATGTTGTTTATATCCTTGTTCTTCAACCTGTGGTCCACGGAAATTTCCTGGCAGTCTGCCAAAAATTTCTTCATCTCTCAGAAACAATGCTCCAGCCATGCATATCAAATTTTCTAACCTCTAAGCAGCAGCAGATGTTGCACTACCTAAAAATTATAATGCTATAACATTGGATTTAATATAACCAATGTGCTATCTACATTGGTTTATGTTTCTGTCTTAGCCATCAGTCAGTCTGCAAAATATTTCTCCTATTTTCCCCGGTCTGCAGGTGTAAAAAGGTTGAAGAACGCTAGTTTACATCACACCAAAACATGTTATGAATGCAAATTTAAGGAGGCCTGTGAGATTCTTATCAACCACCCTATTCTTAACAATAATGATGATCTAAAAATCCCAAGAATATGGAAGGCACATATTCTACCCACTTAACCTTTCTCCTTAGGGTTAATTATAAATAGGACCATAGGTAATCCAGGATCCTAAATCTAATGTAACAATTGTCATGTTAAATTAGGACATCCTTTTTACTCTAACAAAACTATCTATAAGAAAGAATGTTTCTCTGATGTTGTCTTAAATAGAATATAGCTTTGATGTAGTTAATTTATTTTATTTTATTTTCACTAGAAGTCAGTAGAATAACCATTGATCAAATCAGTCTCTTCAGTATACTGTGAAATGTAATTTAGCTTGTTCTGTATGTGTATACTCCAGATGATGACTTTATTATGAAGGATGAAATGTCAGGAAATAAAGTCTATAATTTGTCTAAAATGAATAATCAGACCTAAATTGAGCTTTGCTTTTCACCTACAACTCAGTAAGCTCCTTGGTAGCAATTTCTGTTAGCAATCAACCTCGAATAACTATGATAATTTTGCTTCAAATGGCATCACGAGCATTATTCAGTATACTCATGGACATATGTGGAGCTTTCGTATGTTTCCAGGGCTTCCCAATCATCTCATTTATAATTTTCTTCTCATAAAGTGTATATTAATGATGTGTAATTATATTTTTTTCCCAATTTCTTGAGAAATTCATCAAGTGATATATATATATAAAATATTATTAATTAATGAATTCCTCAAGAAAATTACCTGTTTTTTTGTAGAGGAAAAAAACCCTCAGACAGCTTAATATTAACAGTACTTTATTTATAGGATTAGGGATAGTGAATATTCAAATTTAAAATAAAATAGAAATAAAAGTATCTCTCTCTGTCTCCCCCCCCCATTTTGATCACATGTGAATGCACAGCACAATTATTTAGTTTTTCATTAATATAAATTAGGAGGGGTTTTTAATAAAGAAATTTGAAATTAATCTTTAAAAAATAGAGGTAAATTAAGCAAAAAACAATGCAAAGTACAAGTTATTATATGTACAAGCATTATTATAAATTAACTTTTGAGCAAACTCCTAAAATATTATCAATGTTTTTAGGCAATAAACTGTTTCTCTGTGGATTTAAATTTAAAATCAATCTAAAAATAGAAAACAGCCTTTCTACACATCATAGGGATTAGGTTTTTTAAAAAATATCAGTTCAGGTGTTTTTTTTTTCTTTATAATATTGATTTATTTTATTGATTTATCGATTCAAATTTGATTTGGTTTCCCATTCCTGATTTCCATATTATCTAATTGTTAGCCTACTTATGTATTAACACTCCAACTCGCCATGACGTCTATAGACTTCCAGCCAAATCTGGATACAATTCTGTAACACCTATTGAATAACATGGATACGAAGTGCAATTTGGTCTAACTATTTCATCCACCTCGCCGGTAGGGAGGTTAATGCACCATAGGAAGGGTTTACAACCATTCATTTTTGTGATTAACATTTAAAACACACACACACAAAAAAATTGCATCATCATCACCTAATACTATACTTATAATAAGTAATACTTAATTACTTCACAAAATTTAACTATAGAGCTCATACACTTTTGTGTGTTACTGTATTTCATAACAGTTGTCTTTTGTACTCTGCACAAAATTGTTCACCTTTGATTTTTGTGGTGTAATTTATAACACAAAGAAAAGAAATAAGATATTTATTTAATTATATAGCTGCTAATATTTTACTTGTTCATCCCCAGCATAATCTTCATCCACAAAAATTTGTCACACTATGTAAATAGCAACAATTAGTAAATAGTTTGAATGGTTTAAAATTATAATGGACACCACAAAGAACTAATCCTGATTTGGTATCATCTGTTGTTGGATAAAGACAAATTTTACACATTCCATCTTAAAATGACTTTCTCCCAGTTTTTCATCAGATTGATACAGCTTTTCTTGTTGATGCTTGGAAAATGCATCATATCTGCTGCTTATTCCAAAACAGTCTCTCTGACTTGCAAAGACAGAGGGACTGTTTTTGTACTTAGCACATTTAATTTTCTCCCTATCTAATCCTGTGCGAAAGGGGAGGTACTCAGCTGAGATCTTTTATTGACTAGTCTCATTTTCTCATTCCTTTCCCAGATGTAATCAAACATGCTAATGGACAAACAACTGGATGAGACAATAATGGGTTACCCCCCCCCCCATTAGCCAATTTCTACATAGAAAACTTAGAGAATCAAGCACACAACATAGCCATCCTCAAACCAATGGCTGACTGCACCATAGGCGATGTATTTGCTGTTTGTCATGGTCCAAACACAGATGCATTCAGTAATAACAAGGAAATTTAATTAGTTGTTAAAATTTGAAACTTATGCCTGCTAGTTTTGTGCACCTACAAAGAACTGGTGGCTTCATCAGGATTTAATAAACATTATATATATACAGGGTGTTCGGGATAAATTTGACAGTTTCGTAAGGAAAAAGAAAATCTTCTTTGTATCTATTAAATTTAATGAATTGACAAAAAAACATTACAGGCAGAGTTAATTACAATACTATCAACAAGATTTACTCAAAATAACCACCATTAGCATCGATCACAGCTTCAATTCTGCTTCGGAACCTCGAACAAGCTGATGCTACAGTCTCCCTGGGAAGGGCCGCAAAAACTGTTTTAATTTTATCCATTAACTGGGCTTTTGTATTACTGGAAGTGCGATTGGTGTCTTTTTCAACTGCGCCCCATACAAAATAATCCATGGGGTTAAGGTCTGGGGAGTTTGGAGGCCAAACATTTGGACTGGTGAAGTCGTAGAAATTTTCAGACAACCATTTTTGACTTTTCCCAGAGGTGTGGCAAGGGGCCGAATCCTGCTGCCATACATACGGCCTACCATTTGGCTACCCTTGTTATCCAGGGCTTGACTACAGTTAGCAACTCCACGAACAAAGCCCGAATTCCAATGCCAGGGTTCTTCAACACCTGTTCCTGCAGATTTGTGAGGAATTCTGCTGTATGAACGCAATCAGATCGTCTGCTAGGGATCTTTCTTCTTGCTACATCCTCGTAGTCACCATTGCAAGTCTCTAGTTCATGCCTGATTGTTTTTACTGTATTCAGGGAGCATTGGGCAGCAGGCGTAATATCCTTATTTTGATGGCGGGCACGAATCATCATGATACAAGTTATTCTCTTCCATGATTCAGGTGGGTTCCAGCTATCCATCCTTTCTGACATCTTTTATATGAATGAAGAAGGGTCCAAACTTTTAAATGAAGAGAAGTGTGTGTTAATACATGTAACTTACGGAAAAATATAATTAATTATAAATATGTCAAATTTATCCCGAACACCCTGTATATATATAACAAAGTTGTCCAAAATGCTGAAATACCATTACAAGAAAAATAAATAAATTCATGCTAACAAATAAAGGTACTAATGTGTTTATTTATAATGATTTTTCAACATTTTGGACAACTTTATATTTTTGATGTTTATTAAACCCTGATGAAGCCACCAGTTATTTGTAGGAATGCAAAACTGATAGGTATAAGTTTCAAATTTCAAACGACTGATTAAATTTCCTTGTTATTACTGCATGTTCTTTTAGTCATAATACATTTTCTCTCAGATTAGATACATTTTAATGTGCTTAAATAGGCAGCATCCAAAAATCTACTTCACAATAGAAAAAGTATCATAACTATTTGCTCTTCCTGTGTACTAGTCATTCCTTTCCTTTAGTGTTACAAGGTGATCAGCATCCATTTTACACAAATTATGGACTCTACAACCGTTTATAAATAATTATTTTAATTTCTGATGTTTTGACCTTCATATTAAGGTCAACATCTGGAATATATACATATGAGGGTGGTCTCAAAAATTCTCAGCCTAACAATGAAAAAACAAATTTATAATTTCAAAATTATTTTTATTTTTCAACATAATCTCCCTTAAGACTAATACATTTATTCCAGCAATGCTCCAGCCCCATTATCCCATCTCTGTAGTGGTTCTCAGATCTGCAAAATACCCCTCTTCAGCTACAATCACCTCTTGATTCGAAGCAAAACGCTGACCAGCAAGGAAGAGATAGAAGTCAGAGGGAGCCAAATCTGGGGAATAGGGTAGTTTTTCCAACAATTCGTAGTGCAAATTTCTTAATTTTTCCATTCCCAAGACACCTTTGTGGGCAGGTGCATTAACCTGATGAAAGATGATTTTTTTATTCTGCAAACTGGGTCTTTTCACACAAATTATTTCATTTAGTCTGTTTAAAAGATCAGAATAATATTCCCCAGTTATTGTTTTACCTTTTTCAAGATAAACAAAATGCCTTTAGCATCCCAAAACACCGATGCCATGACCTTTCCTGCTCATGGATGAGACTTGGATTCACCATTACACACAAAATCAGTTTTATTCTTGTTAAAACCGCCATTACACACATTACACATAAAGTCATCATTACACAAAATCAGTTTTATTCTTGCTAAAACACTCCAAGCAGTGTTCAGAAATTTTCATGCGAGTGTGTTTTTGATTTGCTGTGAGCAAGCGACGCACCCATCTTGCACAAAACTTTTTTATTTACAATTCTTCATGCAAAATATATCCTACACGTTCCTTTGAAATTCTTATAGGCTCAGCAATTTCACGTACTTTTTGGAAGTCCTTCACATGGATCATCTTCAAGGCTGGTATGGGCATGTTTAAACTCGGCAGCCCATTTCTTAATTGTCGAAAACGAAGATTCTGAGTGCTCATAAACTTTTATGAACTTTGAATGAATTTCTTTTGGCATTAAATCTTCTTTTACGAAGAATTTTATAACTGCACGATACTCAATTTTATCCATTTCAAGAGATAAAGAAACACTTTTGCTTCAGACAGCTGTATAAAACAAACTACTTGATAAAATGACTTGCAATCTCACATGGATGCTTATGACAGATGTATCAACTTAGAAAAAAAATACAAGGGGGAGGACTGAAAAGTTTTCTCCCTTCGTAAATGAAATAAAATAAATTAACTACATCAAAGCTATATTCTATTTAAGACAACATCAGAGAAACATTTTTTCATATAGATAGTTTTGTTACAGTAAAAATGATGTCCTAATTTAGCATGACGATTGTTATATTAGATTTAAGATTCTGGATTACCTATGGTCCTGTTTATAATTAACTCTTAGGGAGAAAAGTTAAGTGGTTAGAATATGTGCCTTCCATATTTTACCAACACATACTGGCCAATATATACACACAAACTCCTACCACCACCCAACACAAAAATTAGGGGTCATTAATACACTAAAAAAAACAGGGCTTTGAAGATTTGCTTTAATGCACTTAAAGATGAATTAAAAGTTATCAGCAATACCTTCCTAAAAAATGGTTACAGCCAAAATACTATCAACAAAATTCTTACTCAACAAACTAGGCTACAATAAATCTGTAACCATTCCATACATTAATGGGATATCAGACAAAATAAACAGAATGCTAAAAAAATAAACCTTAAAGCCACTTTTAAACCTCCTCAAAATTAAAGAACTTATTCAACTCTTCCAAGGATCCCCTGCCTCTGCTGGAGTATACTGTATTCATTGCATCTGTAATTTGCCTTGTATAATGGAAACAGGTAAGGTAGATATTCAATAGATCTTCCTGTCCGTAGTGAACCAGGTTACAAGTATAAGCTGTGCATCATACACTCCTGGATATGAAAAAGCTCTCCTTTTTCACATCCAGGAGTGTATGATGTACTCTATACTTGTGACCTGGCTCACTATGGACAGGAAGATCTGTTGACATCTACCTTACCTGACACAAATACTTTCATTGCCATTGTTAAAGCATTGTGTACTGGTAGACCATGCTTTGGACATTTATTCATGCTGGATTAAATGGGAAACAACCAAAGTGCTATACAAGTCATCACAAGTTGGACAGACTGTTTTTGGAATCAGCAGAAGCTACAAAACATTCCCTAAATTCATCAAGTATGGGTGCATCATCTAGCCAAATAACTGAGATATGATCATTTTAAGACTTCATTAATACTTGATGGCACCAAACTGTGCTTAGGAGATGCTGGATATCTTCTACGTCTAAGCTCTTTTTATAAGCATTTATAGCCCTTGCCCATTTGTCTCCATCCTTCTCTCTTGAAGGCTTCCCAATGCCAACATTCTCCAGCAAAATATTGCTATTTGATTAATTAAATATCTTATTTATTGTTTCTGTGTTGTGAATTAAACTGCAAAAACCAATGAAATCATGGATATGTACAAAAATGGAGCACTGAAAGTGTTTTTGGTGAACAGCCTCATTGACATTGTTATACTGCATTGTTAAAGATCTTCATGACATTATCACAAGGCCATATCAGACATGGTATACCTGACTCTTGAAGCAGAGAATTGGATGATTGGACAGGCTTAGGCTTTACATTACACTAGTCATTTAAATTTTCCATTATGATTAATAAGGAGAATGTAATGTGTCTATGTTCCCAGAAAGTTAGAATGTAGTGTGTGGTATCTCCAAAGGGAATCTTTATTGCTTTATTTGCTCATATTGGATTAATTTATCAGATTAGACATGGTTTGCAGAATTAATTAGAGATTAGTGATAAACTTACAGCTAATATTTTTGGGGGGTTTTATACTATCATCGTCATCATCTGTAAGTTTATAAATAAGCTTTAATTTTGCAAACTGTGTCTGATTCACCTGTATATTTCAGAAACATGTAAGTTATAAAGATTAGAATTTCTTTGCTCATATGGTTAATACTGAGTTTTTATGTTGTGATCAAGAAAAGAAGTTTTGAAACTATTCAGTCTCTCATATGAGCCGTAAATTTTAAAATGGCTGTGGAAACAAGAAGTCTAGATCTTACTCTGCTAGATTTCTTTTTATGGGAAATGAACTGAACTTCAGTTTTAAATTCAGCATGCAGCAAGTGCCTTTTCAAGAGAAATTACACGAACGTTCCAGAATTTATATGATGTAGATTATGTAAGAAATGCAATGGCAGGCATCTTCAACAGTTTTTGTAATAAAGTGTTGCAATACTATCCATGCCAGTTTCTTCCATGGATACACTATAGTTAATAAGACTCTTGACATTCTTCTGTGTTTTCTCCATTTAAGTTTATGCCAATCTCTTTGCTACTTATTTTTATACTATTACTAAGAAGTCCATGGCCAATAGGAGCAAAAATTCATTAGGACTTTATCCTTTGATCAATACATCATATGTCTGGAATTTATTTTCTGTTCTTCTCAATTTCTTCGAAAAGAATACAGAAATTTTTCAAGTAAACTGGCTCAAAAAATTTCTCTACTTTATTTCTTCCTAGTGTTATGAGTGCACCCAAGACACAGCAAGTGGCATGGCCCACTTTTCTATTTTGAAATTTGTATACATCACTACATAAATTTATTTATTTATTAATTTTTATGTCAATACTACTCACAAATGGTTGGAAACCATTTGTGAGTATAGCACATTTTACTGCTGCTGGTGGATTAAAATTAAATAACTTGGAAACTCTGGTCCAAAGAATAAATATTGATTTTTTTTTTTTTTTTTTTTTTTTTTCTTCCCCCAAGCAATATCCTGTCTCCATTAAGCAGAGTGATGATCTCACACAAGGTGATGAAAATCATCTATATAAACATATTCACAAACATCTATGCAGTATCATGATTTGAACCACCATCTGCAGTTTTAAGAATGGATATGTTATCCACTTCAGCAATTGGGCTCGCTGGCCAGTCCAACATGTCTAGTTGACTTAAGTGGATTGCCTTTCATTTAAGAAATTTATTTGTATGTTTAGTAGTGGTGCAATTCTCCTTACTGCTGTAATGATGATTAAATGATTTTTTAATTGCTGTAGAGAAAAAAATTCGTTTGTCTTTTTTCACTGCAGTAACACATGCTTCAAGGAATATTATATGCATTCTGTTCTTGTCTTGTATATTAATTTTCTTGAAGTTCAGATTTCTGATCTCTGACTTTTTTTTTTTCCTCACCTTAGTTCTTTGATAGAAATGATTTTCAGGTATCTAACTGGACAGTGTTCCAGTTGGCATGAATTTTAATACATTGTACTGTTGTAATATTAGATGTATACTTAGAGGCCAAGATTGTGTAATATGAAGGACTCAATATTACGCATTCCAAATTGCCACTCACTCCTTGTATAAGTTAACAGGTAGATACTTTATAAGCATGCTGTAGAACTATTGGTACTAGATTGGATCTAAAAATTTAGTTAGTTCTGTTTTCTTTTTCTTTTTTTTTTTCTGAAGGACACACGTCCATGTTAATCTTGGTGAATTGTTCATATTGATTTGTTCTTATATCTTGATAAATTCACATACACAGGTAGCGATTAAAAATTTATTTTGTTTCTTCAGTATTTTATCCAAGCTTGCTTTTTTATGTTCTGATTCCAGAATTCGTATAATCTAACAAATCTGCTAGATAATACCAATAATAATTTGCATTATCTAACAAATTGTTTTGATTATACAATAAATAAATCGGGATTACAGGAAACCACTTGTATATTTTAAACTAATGAGGACAACATGTTTTCCTGTTTAGAACTAATAGCTTCTTCAGAAAGTCAAAAACTGAAGAAACATGCATTAAGAAAAACTCTGGTGATTCATTTTAAAAACATTATTTTATTTCTTTATTAATTTAAATATTTAAAAACAATATAATCATGTTTAAATTCCTTTAGATTGTAAATAAAATAATTGTATTTAGTAAAAAATCTCCAAACTTTTTTCTTATTGTACATTTCTTCAGTTTGTGATTTTGTGAAGCAGCTATTAACTCGGAACAGCAAAACAAGTAGTCCTCATTAGTTTAAAGTGTATGAGTGCTTATTTATAGTATGTGTTAAAATATGTTCCGTTTCTTGTATGCTTCATTTATTTCTTGTAGAAAGGCTTATACGTTGGTTGCACATGATTACTAAATAACTGAAGGAATTCACAACATAAACTGGAACATAAATTAAAATAAACTTTAATATATATACTTTCTATATTTCGGCAACATCACGTTGCCATCTTCATGGGAACATAAGATTAAGACACGTGCATGCAGGCACTAAAAACAGCAAATGAGGTCAAAGCGAGGAAACTACTGTTTTTCCTAAAGTCCTGACGGTGCCCCCTAGCAGGTTATATTAGGTATTCTTAGCCATTGAGTTGAAGTTCTCATGATGTACGTCTCCCAAATTTGGGACAGTCTCATGCATCCAAATTTGTTGAGGTTTGGCATGTTTCTTAGGGCTGAGGCTGATTCTATGAATAGTCTTTCAAATTTATACTTGCTGCAGTGTATTACTGTGGCTTTCTTCCAATGTATTCTGTGGCATATAACCAGATCATGGTCTGTAAGCCCAGAGTGGCTGTACTGGTGAAACCGGATGTAGTCTTTGTGTTCCGATGCATGAGACTGCTCCAGATTTGGGAGATGTACATCATTAGAACTTCAGCCCACCGGCCAAGAATACCTAATATACCCCGCTAGGGGACGGGCTATACTAAAAACAGCAGTTTCCTCGCTGCGACCTCATTTGCTGTTTTTAGTGCATGCGTGCACATGTCTTAATCTTATGTTCCCACGAAGATGCCAACGTGACGCTGCCGAAATATAGGAAGTATATATTAAAGTTTATTTTAATTTATATTCCAGTTTACATTGTGAATTCCTGAAGTTATTTAGTAATCATGTGCAACCAATGTATAAGCCTTTCAACAAGAATTACTGTCATCCACGGGGATTCTATCTTACGCAAGGCCCGCGAAGATGGTAAACTGAAATGAAGTTATCAAGAAAACTGAATCGTTTGACCTTCATAAGCTGCCAGGATAATCAGGTAATCCCAAATTGTGTGAAATTTAAGCACCGTTTCTTTTCACAGAAGGCTCTCCGAATTTATAACCGTGCCAGCTTCGCCTTGCTATGAGAACAAATTACCGCTACGCACGTTCCCCTAGCTGAAGCAAACAAAGCTATTCGGGTGCTAGTGGAGGAGCTTTCCAACACGCTGAATCCTGAACTTTGGACAATTCTATATGATGTCTCGTGCACTTCGGCAGATAAAGAATTTGAGAAAATACAGAGTCGACATATCAAGAAATTTGATAATCTAAAAAAGAACTTTACCTCCAAACCAAAACTATCACTCAACACTGTAGTCAACCTTTCTTCATTATTTTAATTTATATTCCAGTTTACATTGTGAATTCCTGAAGTTATTTAGTAATCATGTGCAACCAATGTATAAGCCTTTCAACAAGAATTACTGTCATCCACGGGGATTCTATCTTACGCAAGGCCCGCCAAGATGGTAAACTGAAATGAAGTTATCAAGAAAACTGAATCGTTTGACCTTCATAAGCTGCCAGGATAATCAGGTAATCCCAAATTGTGTGAAATTTAAGCACCGTTTCTTTTCACAGAAGGCTCTCCGGATAAGGGGAATGCCACCGTGGTGCTTAACCAAACTGGCTGCTCAGGTAAGCTTAATGCTTTATTATTAGATTGGGCTACTTACCTCCCTATTGAATACAATCCCACCAACTCACAAATTAGAAAACTCCATAGGCTCCTTAAGAAAGTCATTTCTTGGCCTGTGGAAGTTACTAACAAACTAAAACCTTTTAACTCGAGACCCCCTCCCTTGTATATATATGGGCTCTCAAAAATACATAAGCAAAATGTGTGCCATTACGTCCCATAGTGGATGGCATTGATTTTCCCACATACAAATTAGCCATCCATTTAGCCAAAGCGCTCACACACTATACTGGCAACACACCATCACACATAAAAAACTCAGCCCACTTCAAAGCCAGTGTAGAAAATCTTACACCCCAACATACTGACATAATGGTCAATTTTGACGTCTCATCCTTATTCACAAATGTCCCACTCAAGGAAACCTTAGAGCTCTTCCAAGCCAAATTTCCTCCCAATATCTCAGCCCTATTTTAGTTCACAATGAACTCAGGCTATTTCGTTTGGCAAGGAAAATTCTACAAACTGATAGAGAGGACAGCCATGGGTTCACCACTCTCCCCACCCTTGGCCAACTTCTTTATGGAGACTTTTGAAGAGAAAGCCTTAAACTCTGTCCCACAATAACCTACCATATGGCTTCGCTACATTGATGATGTATTCGCTATTTGGCCATGTGGCTCTGATACACTTTTTCATGCACTTAAACAACCAATACCCCAGAATCGAGTTCACACTGGAAAAAGAGAAAAACAACAGCCTCTCCTTTCCTAGACACACTAGTTACCCACCAGCCTGATAGAACCTTGGTTTTCTCAGTTTATAGAAAACCCACCCATACAGGCAATGTACATTCACCAACCATCCCCCCCCCCCCTCACAACAATATGGAGTTATTAAGACACTATACAGCAGGGTTAAACTAATCTGTTCAAATGACAATGCCCTAACCACTGAACTAAATCACATCCTTAACACTTTCTCAGCCAATGGCTACAACCCCCAAAAAATACTAAAACCAGTAAATCCCCCCTTCACAAAAAAGATTACTCTAAATCCATCACCATTCCCTGCATCCTGGGCACCTTGGAAAAAATTACCAAAATCCTGAAAAAACATGACCTGACCTCTTGTTACAGACCATATAGCAAATTGGCAATTGGCATCCCTTATCCGCTCCACTGAAGACCAACCACTTCCCTTAGACCTACCTGGTGTATACCAAGTCCCTTGCAGCTGTAAGCTGTTCTACTTTGGCCAAACAGGCAGGACAGCGAATATCAGAATTTCAGAACACAAAGACTACATCCGGTTTCACCAGTACAGCCACTCTGGGCTTGCAGACCATGCTCTGGATACATGCCACAGAATACATTGGAAGAAAGCCACAGTAATACACTGCAGCAAGTATAAATTTGAATGACTATGCATAGAATCAGCCTCCTCAGCCCTAAGAAACATGCCAAACCTCAACAAATTTGGATGCATGAGACTGCCCCAAATTTGGGAAGAGTAGATCCTGAGAACTTCAGCCCAACGGTCAAAAATCCCTAATATAGCCTGGGGGGGGGACCATCAGGACTTTAGGAAAAACAGCAGTTTCCTCGCTTTGATCTCATTTGCTGTTTTTAGTACCTGCATGCACATGTCTTAATCTTATGTTCCCAAGAAGATGGCAACGTGACGTTGCCGAAATATGGGAAGTATATATTTTAGTTTGTTTTAATTTATATTCCAGTTTGTGTTGTGAATTCCTTAAGTTATTTAGCTTCATTTATTTATAGTATAATCTATCCTTGAGGGAGATACCAGTCTAACCCTTTGTTATAAGTTCAGTGCTAGTCACCAACAAGGAGCTTTTCTGTGCCTTTTCCGTTCCCAAGTTAGTTGATCTCTGCCATATGAAAGCAGTGCGTTTTCACTTGGAAACTTGGGCTTTTAATCCTGCATTTCAAAATGACCATACAAGTCGTGCTATTTAAGACATATCTATTTTAGATTTTATGACTCCTGCTGTAATCTCTGCCTTGCATCTGAACCCAGCAAACACATTAGCAAGATATTGTCTTACATTAAAATATAAAAAAAATTCACACACTTGACAACTATGAGGAGTGGAACTGGAAAGTTCTGATGAACACCTATAACAAAAATGATATTAAAATCAACTGATATAACCACAAGAAAGAACATACTAGTAGAAGAATTATGAAGGTAACTTATATTCGTATATCCTTGTATGTTCTTTCTTGTGGTTATATAAGTATAAGTTGCTTGAATATCGTTTTAGTTCTAAGTGTTTATCAGAACTTTCCAGACCCCCCCCCCCCTCTTGCTATATAGAACATTCAGTTAAAGGAGAACAGTTGCTTGGTGAGCTTCAATATGCCAATTCTCCCTTTCAAAATTTATCCCCTGACACTTGTGTGAACTCTTTAATGAAATCGAAGGTTTATTGATGGGCTCCCCACTTTTATCTGCATTGCTTGCTAACTTATACATAGAATCATTTGAATCTTTGGCATGTAATTCTGCCTCTGAAGCCCAAAGTATAGTTGAGTATATAAACAATGACAAAAGGCATCATCTAATTACCTCAACCATACTTTGGAGGTTACGTTTCCTCAACTATATCCATCCCAGAATTATTTCTCCTGTGGAAGAGAAGAAAGGAGCAGCTCTAGCCTTCTTGGATACTTTAGATACAAGGCAAGTCGATTGATCCTTCATGCGTTCAGTCTGCTGTAATCCCTCGAACAATAAGCTCTACTTATATATTATTATTACTACTATACGAGTATCTTCGTGGAGTTAAAAGATTCATTGTGGGGGGTACTCACACTAACATTTATACACACAATACCTATCATATCTCTCCTTAAACTCATTCATTGTCAGGACATTCAACTAATTCTATCTATCCATTCCTTATTCACTCTCCAAGTAAAAAATCTAGTACACTCACACACACACATCCTTACTAGCTGCACTCTTATACAATTTCCATGTGCAACCTCTATTTGTCATTGTATTGAAATATTTCCTTTGTATCAATCGTATAGAACCCCTTTAATCACTTGTAAATTTCTATCATGTCCCCTCTTTCTGCCTATCAACTAAACTGTGTAACCCATACACCTTAAACTTATCCTCATAGGGGAGCATTCCACCGACCTGTCACCAGCCTGGTCACTCATCTCTGAATCCCCTTCACCACCTCCTAATCCCCCAAGAAATTCAAGTGACCAAATCTGTGTGCAAGTAGATAAGATATGACCAAATCTAGCCTTATAAAGAGATAGGAGATAAAAACCTACCTATATTTACTTGTTAGTGTGCTTTTTTTACATCCAAGATCCTTTGAGTTATTTTACCAACTTTGGCAGTATTTGCTCTGAACATCAACTCTCTCTCTCTCTCCATCACTACCCTCAAGTTCCTAGCTTCATCAATTTCCGGCACGATACACGGTATGTGACTTTTTCAAACCAAAGTCCATTACCTTACATTTTGCAACATTAAATTGACAATCATTATCCCTTCACCCACAATACCAATTTGGATGTCCTGCAGGATGATTTATCAAAATTGCTCTTCCCAGTTTTGCATCATCAGCAAACAACTGAATATTCCCCCTAAATCTTTCCCTATATCATTATGCAAATTAAAGGGCAGTGGTCCTAGTATAGAGCCCTGCAGCACTCCATTAGTCACTCGCATTCTCCCAGATTCCACTCCACCATATAATACTCTTTTGTTTCTGTCAGCCACTGTAGTGCTACCAACTTCATCTCCATTCCCATTTGTACCAACTTTTATGATAATTTTCCATGTAATATTCTGCCAAATGCCTTTGTAAAATCCAGCAGTATGATAATGTAGCCATTACTAATCATGGAGTATTGTATTCTTTTTAACCCATTACTGCTGGATTTTACCTTTAATCAACTTTTTCAATACTTTAACCACCACTCCTGAGATATTGATTGGTCTGTAATTTGCTACTTCTTTCTGTAAAGCACAGTAATGAAACTATCTTAGTCTCTTTCCATTCCTTTGGAACCTTGCCAGAGCTGTGACTTAGATTGAACAACTTCATCAGAGGCACTGCCAATTCTGCAGTGGGACTGGAAGGCATGTTACCCTTTGTGCTACATGAAGGTAAAATGCCTTCCCGTCCCACTGCTGTATTCACTTTTTTTTCCAATGTGCTGAGCACCTCCTGTTCATCTACTTCAATTCTGACATCAGTCTCTGTCACATTGTTGACTGCAAAATCTTCACCTGAATAATACACCTTTCTTTGCAAATTGATCACTCAACTATTTCTGTTGATTCTGCCACCTTCCTACTATCAGCACTGATTAAAGTCATCCTTCCATAGTCATTCTTTCTCTTACTTGCTACATAACAGAAAAACGTTTGGATTTAAAAGTTTTTTTTCTTTTTCACTTGGTTATATTATAAATTAAAGATTCCAAGAAATTATATTTTGGTTGAATCCTTTATCCAAGTGTAACCAAACAATGTTCACATGTGAAGTATCTTCATGACTGGGCTACTTGTATATAGAGCCTAATGAACTGCACATCAGTTGCCTTGATATCTTTTCAGATGTGTATAATTCAGTGCATTATGGGAAGGGCCACTACACACATCTGAAAGTTGTGTGCTTTGCATTATAAGATACTGAGGCAATTGATTTGAATTCATTAAGCACTATATACAAGTAGCCCACTTGTGAAGATACTTCATGCACAAACATTGTTTGCTTACACTTGGATAAAGGATTAAACCAAGAATATGATTTCTTGCATCTTTAATTTATAGTATAATGAAATGGGGGGGGGGAATTATCATCTGAAAATAGACACATTTTGACTACTTGTATTTTTGGGTAATATATGACTTCTGCATTATTTCAACCTTGGTATCTCTTTTGGGTCTGGCTCCCCCTGATGTGGTTTTGTGTGAATATGGGAAAATTTACTGAAGTGGTTTCCACAGAAGTGAATGTGTTTCCCTGAGATATGAGCTGTCCTGCTTGGTGGTGGTGCCTGCCACTGGGCATAGCCACCACTGAGGGTTATGCTTAGGACAGGTTTGGCATGTCATCAAGCATAACCTGTCACTGCTCAGTAATGAATTAAATGATCCTTTGGGTCACTCTTTGTTTGGGTGATGTGAAAGATCACACAAGTTTTGGGAGAAGTATCCCCATACTTAAACATACCTCAATGAAGATGGCAATTCCCATAGTGCATTGCATTATACACATCTGAAAGGGTGTGTGCTTTGCATTTTGCAGTTGATCAGAAGTCATTAGGCTTTATATACAAGTAGCCTGGTCAGGAAGATGCTTCATGTGCAAACATTGTTTACACTTGAATAATGGATTAAACCAAGAATAGAACTTCTTGGCATCTTTAATTTATCTTTTGGATTTACTTTGGCATAGTCAGCTAATTTTCTGTCATAATTTGATTTGGCCTTTCTTACCATATACTTATCACCATTCTAGCTTGCACTTTTTACTTCTCATGAGTATGAGCATGCTGATAAACTTTTATTAAACCAAGAATAGAACTTCTTGGCATCTTTAATTTATGTTTTGGATTTACATTGGCATGGTCAGCTAATTTTCTGTCATATCTGATTTGGCCTTTTTTATGTATACTTATCACCATTCTAGCTTGCACTTTGTACTTCTCATGAGTATGAGCATGCTGATAAACTTTTTATTTATGCTCCCTCCACAATGCTTTTGGTTTTTTGCAGCCCTTGCTTTATACCTCTATTAATCCACTTAACCCTCACTTGGTTTATTCTGACCATGGGTATGCAGACTGATGCTGCTTCTCTCAACCAATTCTTGCCTGCTTCCATGCACTATTAACATTCTTTCCTTGTAGCTTGTCTAGCCATGGTACTACTATAAGCTGCCTCCTAAGTTACTCATAATCACCAGCTTTATATTCGACACCAACCCTTTCTTGACAGAAAATTCCACATGTTTAGCGACCTCCCAGAACAAGACTGTGTTCACCCTCCCTGATTGGAGCATGTGACCAAATAGCGAACACATCATCAATGTAGCGAAGCCATATGGTAGGTTTTTGTGGGGCAAAGTTTAAGGTTTTCTCTTCAAAAGTCTCCATAAAGATGTTGGCCAAGGGTGGAGAGAGTGGTGAACCCATGCCGCTGTCCCCTCTATCTCTCCTACTTTGGCCAAACAGGCAGGACAGCAAATATCAGAATTTCGGAACACAAAGACTACATCCGGTTTCACCAGTACAGCCACTCTGGGCTTGCAGAAATTGCTCTGGATACACGCCACAAAATACATTGGAAGAAAGCCACAGTAATACACCGCAGCAAGTATAAATTTGAAAGACTATTCATAGAATAAATTCCACTTCCATGCTCCCCATTCTTTCCCTCCAATCTATGTTCCCATAGTTGAAGTTTCCCTAATAATTGCTCTGCCTACACTTATTATGCTAACACATGGCATCTTCCTTGAATCCCCGAATCTCCTTGCTGCTATATGTTAGATCCGCTCTGGATCTATAGCAGCAACCAATAATGTAATAAAAATATATAAAAAAAATTCCTATTGGCATGTATCTCACACAACAGATAGCCTTAAACCAGTGGGTCTCAAACTCAATGTGGCAAGGGGCCAATCAATTAGATGTATATCAGACGCGGGCCGTATTCATTGTTATTCTGTGAACCAAAACATAAACTAAAAAAAGAAAAGTTCTAACAAAGGCCCTTTTGTTGCCGGGCCTTTATGATTTCGTAAACAGTTACACCACCATTTAAATTTTAAAAATATAAGTTTAGTATTACATTTTATTCATACTTTAAGAAAATTACTTAAATACATAATTTTGACTTACAAAAATAAAGAATTTTATCTCTACAAGTCTTTTTTTAATTTGATTTTGATCGTGAATCTTGACATCTTTTCCTCTGTACTAACATGTCAATATCTGCTTTTTTCGTTTCGTGTTGCAATATAAAGTATTGCATTTAATCTAGAATCTTTTATCTGTGAGCAAACCTTTGACGTATTATGTTTCATAATTGAAAATAATTGCTCACATACACAAGTGCTTCCAAAGATTGACAACATTTTTGCACAATAAATTTTATATTTGGGATATTTACTGCTGAGGTATTTATAAAAAATTGGTATGCCAACTTCGTTATATTTATTTTTTAGTTCAGTATTGCACTGGATTTCAATTACTTCCCTTTGTAATTCTTCGTCAACATTTTCAATATTAATTAAAAAAGGTGAACTGAATAATAAAAATTCATTTTCAAACTGGTTGAAATCAGAAAATCTTTTTTTCAAATTTAATTTTCAATTCTTCAGTTTGAGGAATGTACTTTTCAGCATCATTATTTCGAGAAATCGATTTAAGTGTAGGAAAGTGGGCTAAATTATTCTTTGCCAACTGGGTTTGCCAAAGACAGAGTTCGAATCATACATATGACATATCAATTGTTCACCTCCTTGCAGAGCAGTATTCAAAGTGTTGAAGTAGCTTGTTATGTCAACTAAAAAGGCCACAATCAACTAATGTCTAATCCACAATGTCAACTAAAAACACCAATCTTCATTGGTGAGCTGAAGAATCGATTTTCCTTTGGATGAAGTAAACGTCAATTTCTTTTATGAGTTCAAAAAATCTTTTTAAAACAATGCCATGACTAAGCCACCTAACTGCCGTATAATATAACAAACTGCTGTGTTGTGAATCAAATTCATCCAACAAAGCATTGAATTGTCGATGATTCAAGGCGTGAAAGCATATCCAGTTTGCTGTTTTAATTACCACACTCATAACGTGTTCCGTCTTTAGTTTTTTAGCACAAAGTGACTCCTGGTGTATTATGCAATGAAACGATTTAAGTTTGTCCTTGCACAACATTTCCTTTTTCATTTGAAGTTTTGTAACGAGTCTGACGTTTATACCAACCATGGCAGGTGCCCCATCTGTAGTCACACTAATTTTGACCAGTCCACATGAAGCATTTTCAAAACTTTTCTCAATACACAAATATGTCATTTCCTGTCGTTGTTCCTGACATATGCACTACATCCAGTAGTTTTTCAGTCACATTCATATCGTCATCAACGCCACGAATAAATAGTGCTAACTGGGAAGCATTAATAATGTCTGTACATTCGTCAACTGCAATGTTATGGACAAAAAATATATAAGTTATTGAGGTAACGTTTTATTAACACACTATCATATTGGTAACCTATAGCTTATTGACATTGTATCACGTGGCTTAAAATGGCTGCGTGACAAGTAACTTCCATTCAATGTTGCCAACATTTGATGATGGAAACATAGTACAAAGAATTGTAGTAATGAATTTTACTTTTGTTTAAAACTGTCATAAAACATTTAGAAGTTTTAAACATTTTTCTGTTTTAATCCCGCAGGATGTTAGAAACATTGATTTTTAGCAAAGAAATCATTAAGGCCGTGTGCCGGATACAAAGCCTTTGCGGGCCATATCTGAGCTGCCAGTTTGCGACCCCTGCCTTAAACGAACCATCCCCCCCCCCATTCTAAAATTCTCTCTAACTTCTAATTTATTGATTGAAGTTCTTCATCTATCATCAGCAATACCCACCTCCTGTCCTATTCAAACCAAATGGATATTGTGGAAAAACCCTGCCAAACACCTTAAAAAGAACTACAAATCTCCCAACCAGACTATACATTCACCATATCTTTACCCTACATCAAAGCTACCACAGATAAACATCATAGAATTAGAACAGTATATTGTACAAATCTCTGAATAACTTTCCCACCTTCTTGAGACAAATCAACAATTGCCAGATCCTCTCTCCTCAGGTGTGTACAGTATCCCCTGTCAGTGTGGAACTCAATATTTCAGATGGATATAACACTGACAACCACACAGCAGAGCACAATATACCTT
This sequence comes from Typopeltis vanoorti, assembly GCF_054136105.1. Taxonomy (NCBI): domain Eukaryota; kingdom Metazoa; phylum Arthropoda; class Arachnida; order Uropygi; family Thelyphonidae; genus Typopeltis; species Typopeltis vanoorti. Next base: position 55,727,188 of record NC_143559.1, read on the forward strand.
GAAGGAAGACCATTTCACCAGATGGAAGAAAACCATAGAGAAGACTGTTTCCAGAAGCAGATCTGATTATGTGATCTTGCATAGATTTTGGTGCACTGTCCTATCTTTCCATTAGTATAAAGAAAGCAGAAATTACCATGAAGAGCACCACTCTCACCATCTATACATGTGACTTTCTTTGTTCTCAAGGTCATTTCATTCCCTGTTTTGATTTTATTGCAAAGTGCCTTTGATAATACTAGCTTTAACTGGCAAAATGTCAACTTGTAAATAATTAATTTTAGTCAGTAAATTATCTGCATTTTAGTTTCACATAGTTTTTTGTTCCAGAAACTTTTACATGAATCAAAAACTTGTTTAGTGCTAAAGGAGTCCTACCTACTCACATTGAGAATAAATAGCACTACAGGTTTATTGGTTTATTCATATTTTATAATCTCTTCATATTTCTCTTTTTAGTATGTTTTGTTTTTTATGCTTGCTGTTATTTAAACTGTATTGTTTACCTTGAAGTTATCATCAATATTAATACCAGAAGTTGAACCTTGCATTTATTTTCTGATAATGAGAATGCAGAGTAAAATAGCCTATTAGTAAATATCAAAAAATATACTTCAACTATATAGTTGAAGGATGATAATTACAACAGTAAATTCTTATAGATCCTGCAGATGTGGCAGTATATGAAAATACTTGTTAAAAAATGAACCAATGATCCTTATAGAAAGGACCCTGTAAATGTTTTGAATTTGTAAATCAGCATAAAACCACTTAAAAGTGCTTGCTTACTATCATCAAGTTTAAATCTAGTCTTTATAGTTCATTCATCAATAAAGTGTCCTCGAGTTGTTATGGCTAAAAACTTCAGAAAATTATAGTTACTTTAATAATTTAAAATAACTTAAAGCATTCTTAAGATTTCTACTTATCCTTTTCCATGGGATTATTGAGTTGTAAAATGTTATCATCATCTTTCTTTCATTATATTAAGCCTTGTGGCTTGTTCTAGTCTCACACCATTTCTTTAAGTGTTTCCTTTTTTGTTTATATTTCAAGCATTCATTTTGGTTATCTGTTAGGTAACATTCTGTTCCTATATGGAATCCTCCTATCATTAGACTTTCTCTGATAAAGAAATTCTGATTTCTTTATCAGTCACAAATTTTTTGTTTCTTTTTTTTATATTTTGTATGAGGATATTTATGTTTTGAATATGGTAGGATGTTTATAAGATTTATTCTAATTGACAGGGTTTTGGTCAGTAATTATTTGTTTGCATTCTTCTAGTTTCACAGTTTTTGTTCCAGAAACTTTAACATGAATCAAAAAGTGGATTAGTGCTAAAGGAGATCTGCCTTCTCACTTTGAGAATAAAAGTCATTAGAAGCTTATTTATTTATAATTTGTAATCTCTTCATATTTCTCTTTTTAGTATGTTTTGTTTTTGATGCTTGCTGTCACTAGTTCTAGAAAATCTCTTTATGGAGAATTTCGAAAAGAAGGCTATTGAAGACAAAAAAAACAAAAACTTGGTTACATTATATTGATGACCTTTTTGTTGTTTGGGCAGGAACAACAGATGACTTAACTCAATTTAAAGATTATGTGAACAGCTTGCACCAAAAAATAAAATTCACTCTTGAACTGGAAGATCACAAAAAATTACCATTCCTTGACATCCTTCTCGAAATAAACAAAGAAGAAAAAAAGGTTGATCTTTTCAGTATACAAAAAACCTACCTAAGCTGGATGATTTTTACATGCCGCTTCACACAGCCATCGATTAAAAAAGATAGGCATGATTAAAACATTATGAGATAGAGCCTACAACATAAGACCTCGGGGTTCTTACATCCACCAAAACTTCCACATTCTCTCATGAAAAAGCCAGGAGCTTACAAAATTCATCACTCTTGCAGCATTTGCTATGTAGGCCAGACAAGAAGGTCTGGGGAGATTCACTTGCCTGAACACATAAAAGACGTTGCAAATAAGAAGACAGCATAAATCAGAATTAGCTTTCCTTAAAAAAAACGCAGGCTCCCAAATAGTTTTGCAAGAATAAAATTTCCATATAATGATCATAATTGTTTTACAAGAAAGTTTAAAGAAGCCTCAGAAATGCTCCAGTCCCCCACTCAGTATAGTAATAAAAAAAAAAGAAAGGCTTAATCATACACCAAGTTTGGTCTGCTTTCATCAAAAATCTGACAGTCATGGACTTGAGATATGGCATGCATCATGCCGCTGAACGTGACAGCAACAACTAGCATTGTTCCAATGCATATAGAGTAATTAATATGATGGTTTTTTCTGGTCACATATTTGTGTGTACTAATTGTGAAGTTCTGATAATATCTGCTATGTGTAATTAATTGTTTCTCATCTTTTTTTTATATAAGTTTTGGTATCCCTGAAGATTTAAGTCCAGTGACATACAAAACCTGTTGGGTTATATTGTTTATTTTATTAAACCTGTTATATGTTTAGAAATGTGGTCTCAATACCGAAAAATAACTGAAGAACTGCTGAACCAGAAAAATTCATATTCATTCTTGTTCTAATATCTAAGAGTATAGTATCTGTCCTCCCATTACATGGCTTTTCACCTGAAGGTAAGTTAGCTGGTCTTTTTAGGAAGTGACATACTTAACAGACAAACCAGCCAGAAGAACATATTCAGTTAACAGATATAATATGCTTGCCTCATAACTTTAGTTGCTTTCGACATGAATCTAAATTAACAGACTAGTTAACTGACTATTTTACTTATTTTCTGAATGTGATTATTGCACTTTTTCAGGTTGTTAACCTGCTATAGAATGATCCCTTTTGTTTATTTACTGTTCTCTAGATTGTATTTCTCATTATAAATTCCCTTTCAGTGTATCAGTTTATTTTATTTTGGTGAATCCAACCCACAAAAGGCAAACCTGTCATACATTTTTAGTACTCTGGATTGCTAATCCTTAGCAACCCACCATATTATCAAGCATCCTCAGTCTTCCAGGTGGTGGTCTCTCATATTAAGTGACAGAATTCTACTGTAAAGATTTTCACAAACAGCTGTGCTATAATCAGATTCAAATACTAGCATTTTCCACTCCTTGTGTTTGTAGAAAGGACTCAGGAAATGAAAGCTTTTACTCCTAGGTAGAGTGAGTCATACACTGCTTTTATTTTCTTTTTTTCTCATTCTTAAAATCAAAAGTGGACATTCAGTGGCTTTACACCATTTTGCTGCCCCCCCCCCTTTCTCTCTCTCTCCACTCAACTAAACCATCCTCATGCATTTCTTCTTTTTAAAATTTTTGGTGAGGTATTAATTGCATTAGAACTTCCTGTTCTAATCATTACCTATAAATATAGTAATCATTTAACTAGCTAATTTATTTGCCCAGTCCCATAATTATTTATATAGAAAGTTCAATAATAGTTCACACCATACAATTTTGTTTAGTATTTGTGCCTGTTTACTAATTGCTAACTGTTATAGCATTTGATTTTTTTTCTTCTGAACACTGTTAATTTTATTTTGAGAGATTCCATCTTTACATTTGAGATTTAAAATACTTTGAAACCATGTCACTATTTTAAATGAAATTTCATTTATTCACATACCCCTCTCTCTCTCTTTCAAGCACTAGTATTTACATATTGGATCTTCTAATCCAGTATAATAGTTCACACCATATTCAGCCACTCGTGTTCCAGTTTGCACTAAAAATAGGTTTTCTGCCACTTGCCCCAAGTATATGGGAAACAGGATCATGGCCTAGAAACTGGAAGAAGTCAGTTTTCATACTACTACACAAGAAGGGAGATATGAAGGATTGCAAGAAGTATTAGTTTAATATCTCAATCAAGCAAGATTTTATTAAAGATTATTCTAAATAAGATTGATGCCGAAGTTTAGGCAGAGATCTAAGAGGGTCAGATCCGTTGCCTTAGACAGATCATAGAAAAAGTATAAAGAATTTAGACTCCCTAGTGATGTGTGTGTCATAGACTACTCTAATATGCTTTTGACTAGTCTAGCATGGAAAACTATGGGTAGTAATGAAAAGAATGGGTTTTCTTCATCAGGCTGTCAGCTAACTTGTACAGGGAGCAAGAAGCCATGGTAAGAACAGATATTGGATTAACTGATTGCCTTCAGGTTGGAAAGGAAGTTAGGCAAGGTACTTTCTCCTCACTTTTCCAGTATCTTTGCTGAGGACATCATGTGTGTAGCATTGGATGAGCTCAAGACAGGAATTAGGATAGGTGGTAAATTGATCAGTAATGCAAGGTATGCTGATGATACAGTAATATGTAATGACAAGAAAGAACTAGGAGAAATCCTTGAGAAAGTTAAGGAGATCAGTAAGAACAGAGGACTTCAGCTCAATCTTAGCAAGATAAAGATTATGGTTCTCAAAGGAAATATAGACAAGGAAGTTCCTGAGAAATTATATCCCTTAATGGAGAAAGAATTGAGGAAGTTCAAGTACAAAGTGGAAAATGTATGGCTGAGTCGTGTTGTGTGTACATTATGTAAATATTGCAAATTTGTCCCAGCATGAGGCTATTTCCTGAATGGCCAACAATTTGTGGATAATACTATTAGGCCTTTGATATTAAAATTAAATATCACAGTTTATTGTTTTGGGGCAAGTAACATATTGAACTTCCTTGTTGTTATAATTATGTGAAAAGAACACACAGATATTTTTAATTCTCAAGATGGAGAATTGCTATCCACATGATTTAGATGATAGAACATCATCACACTGTTGGTTATAATTTTTTTTTTTTTTTTTGGAAGGGGGGGGTAAAACAAATGAAGTTGCTTGCTTTCTTTACCCTTTCATTGAAAGAGGATGCATTGGAAGAACAACTTGATTAATATATATGCTATGGGGAAAAAAAGGGGAGGTATAAATAAATTGTTATTATTTCTGTGATTGGAGAGAGTATATTTCTATAAAATGGGTATAAGTTTATTGTGAATAATTTTCGGAAATAATCAAAATAAGTAATCTTATTTTGATTACTTGTTATATATTTTTACTCATTTGTTGATTGAACATGTAAATTAAAATCTTTAATGCAGTATTTTACCTAACATTAACTGAAGCATTTTGAAGAATAAAGATAACACAGCAAAGTATTTTGACTATGCTGTCTGAGCATATTCAAAGCTGTCTGTTTGTTGATTTAAATGCAAATTTGCATTCTCCCAAATGCCTGGAAGTTTTTTATGTCCATACTTTGTGTAGGTTATGAGTGTTCTGTAAAGCATAATCATATTCCAAGAATAATCTGTCAATTTTGAATCATAATCATTTTAGAGTTGCAGTTCCCCATCTGACTGCATGTGGTTATAAACCAATATGGACAGAATAGATTAGCAGGTGACAGATTATTCTGGGAATCTACCATAGCTTTACAGAACACTCCTGACTAAGACAAGTATGTATATTAAATAATAAAATAAATTTATTAAAAAAATATCCAAACATCTGGAAGACTGTAATTCTGCATTTGAATGAAAACCTCACCATTTTTGGCAGTGTCCAATGGGTGTGGTCAAAATATTTGACTTACATTTTTGTTCTTCACATGATATTCAAATTACTTTGTGTACCATAATATCTCTATCTTGACATTACTTCATTTACTATTAACCAAATTATTGGATTAAAATATTCAGTTTTTTACTTCCGTGTTATTAACTAACATAATGTAAAAAGTTTTTCTGCTGGGTTGCAAAGTTTGACAAGAAATTACATTCTTATTTTAATCTTTAATAAACAAAAGTATGTGTGTAACATAACTTCATAACTACTCTATTATACAGATACTGTTGACTTTACATCACTTGCCTCAGTATCCCATGAGAAGGATCACTACCCAGACTGGTATCGACCTTTATTGAGGTCTCATCATTGGGAGTTGGATCCACTGATAAACAGAGTAATGGTAGCCAAGAGAGGATAGCTAATATATAAATAAATAAAAGAAATTTACTCTTCTTTGCAATATAAACAACAGAGTAAAAAACAAATACCAAACGTACACAAATAAATGGTTTGGGAAAATATGGAGTAAACAATAAAGCATGAAAAAACTCAAATTCACTATAGTATTATTGATAGCAATATCCTCGTGCTGGTTCAGGATACAAGGGTATACAGGGGATGTCAAACAGGAAGTGATCTACTTTTGTACAAGATGAAATTGAATATTATATTGAAAAGAAAAGTGTGCAAGAAAGTTTTTAAAATTAAAAGTCCATCAGCTTTCAGACATGAACTATAGAATCAAATATACACATTGCATTAGGAAAAATAACAGTTTGAAAATAAGAATAAAACTTTGAAGATACAATGACAGACTCTGAAGTAAACATTGATTGATTCAGTCAGAGAGGTAGGTGGTGAAGTTGTCTGCAAGGATAGAAAAATCAGAGCTTTGTAGTGGACTCAGGTTAGAGATACATTTGTGAAAAGAAGAAAGCCCATCAAAAGTTCCAAGCAAATATGTCAGAGATCTGAGCAAATACAGAGAAAAATTGATGTAAGAAAGCAAAGTAATGTGTAAAAGTAGCTAAACAAATTCTTATCAGTCTTCTCATGGGAAGACTGATAAGAATTTGTTCTTATGGGAAGACTGATGGGAAGGTGACATGAAAACTGAAGATGAAGGTTTTCTAGCTGTTGGAAATAATTATTTTGAAAGATTATTAATAAGGTAAGAAGTAATATTCGGTGAAAAAATTCAGGAGTATATATTAATACTTAAGCAGAAAAAGCCATCAAAAACTTGAAATGTTGAAAAGCAGCAGCAGGAGTAGATGATATTTGATCAGAAATACTCAAATGTAGAGATATAAAAGGTTTTTGAGTGGTTAGACAGCATAATTCAGAAAGTCTGGTGAGAAGATCAAATTCTGGATGATTGGAGTAGAGCTCCTATAGTATACATATACAGGGTAGTTCAAAATTCCATGTACAAACTTTGAGGGGAGGGTAGAGAACATCAAAATCAACCATATTCACATAGGAAAGCGTGACTGGAAACGCCACCTGAAAGTGATGGTGGCTGTTTGCCAGCACTCCAGGTGAGCAATTGGGGCTTCCTCATTCAAGCTTTCGACGTCATATGAAGAACATGAGTCATTTTACGAATGCTGAGATGACAGACATGCACCTTGTTTATGGGTTAGTTTTGTATTTGCATCAGAATTTGTGTGACTATGGATCTTGCAGGGATTGCAGGCATGATAGTGGGTGGCCACGATCGACATGAAATCCCATCATGGAAGAGGAGGTGTTGCATGCAATGAACAATAATCCAGACACAAGCACACATGCTGTTGCCTCTGCTATAGGAGTATCTCAATCCAGTGTATTGCGCGTTTTGCACTCTGAGTCCTTATATTGATTTCATCTGCAATGGGTCCAGTTATTGATGGCCAAAAATTATCCTCGATGTGTGGAATTCACGCAGTGGTTTCTGCAGAAAAGTGCCGTAGACCCGGATTTTCCAACTTGTGTTTTGTTTACGGATGAAGCTTCATTTATCCACGAAGGGGCTTTCAATCACCACAATGCTCGTGTGGGCCCATGAGAATCCACACACTGTGCTATCACATGCTGCACAACAATAGTTTGCCATTAATGTATGGGCAGGTATCGTCGCTGACTGTTTAGACGACCCATCCCTGTTACCACCCCGACTGGACTCCCAGGAGTATTGGACCTTACTGGAAGAAGTTCTGCCAGATTTACTGAACAATGTTCCAATGACTGCGTTGGCAGATGCGGTTCCAACACGATGGTGCTCCAGCCCATTTTGGCATTTCTGTGCATCAGTATTTGGACAGGTCCTTTGGGGCTCAATGGATCAGGCATGGTGAACCCATCACATGGCCCCCATGCTCACCTGGTTTATCAAGCATTGATTTCTTTCTGTGGGGGAGGCCCTTAAAGCCATGGTGTACGAAACGCCTGTTGCCTCTGACATGGACCTCGAATCAAGAATGAATCTCCATTGCTGCTGCTAATATCCAGGAAACTCCAGGTATTTTCGAAAATGTATGGCAATCAATGCATCATCGGTGTCAGGCATGCATCACTGCTAATGGTGATAACTTTGAGCACATGATGTGAAACCATATTATGTATCCAACTACTATTGAACTGTTCAGTTATGCCTAATAAAGTTTTTTACACTACTTAATACCTTGTGTTATTTCTGTATCTTTGTGTCCCTGTTAGTACCTTCTGGTGGCGTTTCCGGTCATGCTTTCCTATGTGAATATGGTTGATTTTGATGTACTCTACCTCTCCTCAAAATTTGTATGTGAAATTTTGAACTACCCTATATATATATATAAAGGGAAATAAAACTAACATGAGAATTACAGAGGAATTTTCCTACTCAATATACTCAAGTGTACTTGAGATTAAGAAAAATTAAGACAGAATAGATTGAGAATAGATTAAGAAAAATTATGGAAGGGAAACATGGAGAACAGTAAGTTGGGCTCAGGCTAAGTAGAAATTATTAGAATCAGATATTCAATCATTCATTTATGCTTGGTCAGACATTTAAAAAAAAAAATTTTTTTAATTTTTTAAAAAAATTTTTCAAATTGTGTGAAACCCTATGCTACCATCCTAATCTTAATCAAAAGTTTTGGAAATATTTGCTGTTAATTGTTTATAATTTTAATTAATTAGTTAAAAATCTATTCCCACATCTCTAAACTCTAATAGTGTTTCCTCCTACTGTACAGCTGCGACTGAGACACATAATAATATGCATGCTGTATGACTTGTTTTTGTGTTCAGAATAAACATTGCTACCAGTTCTTTTGCCTTCTCCCTGAATGAGTTCATGACATATATAGGAGTAATACATTCTGTTTAGCCTTCTCTTATATGTGTGAAGCCATTATGTAAAAAATTATACTATGTCTAGCATGTATGTCTCTATTAAACATCTATTAAGTTTTGTAGATCTGGAAAAGGCATATGACAAGGTGCCAAGAATAAAAACTGTTTAAAACTCTTCATTTACAGGGACACAGTCAATATTTAAGTTGCAAATCACTAGTTAAAATTGAATGAGGTACAGGAAAATGGTTTAATGTAAAATCATGTGTGAGACAAGGATGCAACCTGTCCCCCTTATTCTGTATGGATTATGTTATAAAAGAAAGTGGCATTAGTCCTAATATCAAAATTAGAGATTAACATCTCCAGATGTTAATCTTGGCAATTTACTTTATGTGTATGATATTATACTGTTTAATAAATCTAGTACAAGTCTGTCGATTCCTTAACTGAACTGAATTACTTTATAACAGATTTGATATGAAAATTAGCAGTATAAAGACAGTAAAGGAATAATGAAAACATCAGTTGCATCCGAAATAGAGAACCTATAGAAACAGTAAAATATTTCTGCTGTTTAGGCACAATTTTTAGTGAAGATTGCAAATTAAAGATGGAAATAGACAACAACAACAGAATGAGATAAGCTTGTATGGAAGGAAGACTGTACAGATAGTGTTCTTGTGAATTTTAACTTATGGATCTGAGAGTTGAGTTAGAAAGAAAACACTTGATCAAATACTGGAGGCCATAGTTATGAGAATTTGGAGGAAAATGAGCAGAGTGAACAAATGACATGAAGGAAGAATCATAGTAAAAATGAAAACATTAGAAAGGAACTTGACATTGTTAGCAATCAGGAGTGTGATCAGAGCTTATTGCAGGTTGTTTGCTCACGTTTCCTTCCCTTTTCTGTTTCTCATTCTTTTGGTACTTAAGCAGAATAGGAAAGGAAAAGGTTAGCAAAACAGTGTCTGACTTCACATTTAATTTATTTCCTCATATTCTTTAGAGTACCAGAATCATGGTTTGTAATTAATTATGTTGAAGCTTTCTAGTCATTAAAGATGGATTTAGTCTTTCCAAAAGGCTAGAAGCTGAAAGCAAACTTGAATTAAAATTAAACTGTCATGAGATAAAGAAATGAAGCAATGTCTCTTAAAGTGGAATCTTACAAAAATAAGTCAAGAATTTTCACTAAATGCATGCATGGTATGTATGTATGAAATTAATTACCATTTTTGGATATATTATTTTTGTCATTTTATTTACTGTATCCCCATCATCATCCTAGAGGGGAGGGGAATGTGATTTGAATGCTCCAGAACATTTTTTCCTAGTTATAATAATAAAACAGTTAATTCAGAAATCTTTTAAGTGCATGTTCTCTGCATTTAATAACAAATACACTTAACAAATTTTTTGTAAATACTTTGATTTTGTTTTTTTAAAGTTTTGACACTTTTTTTTATTGGAAAGTAATTTTATTAGCATTATATTTTGTATTCCAAGGGTAATAAGTTAAAGTTAGCCCAAAGATTTCAGCATAATGCCAACTTTTTGTTTCTAGAGTAAATTAAGTTTTTAAAATATTGTGGGAAGTACGAACATGGTTTTAGCAGTAATGAAAGTTGATCAAAAGTTTTAAAAGTGAAGACACTTTATTTTTCATATCTTTTTTTCCTGAAATTTTTGCAAAAATGGAATATTATCCTTGCATCATATATAGTCAGACAACTCAGATCTTGTCTCTCTCCACTGTACATCCATTTCAGTAGAATACAACTGTGGTTCTTCACTAATACCATTTTTTTTTCTCAGAAAACTTGACAAAGAAGTCTGCAAATCTCTCTTTTTCAAACCAAATTTAAATAGGAATTATTGTCTTGGCATTTCCATTTTTGAAAAATGATAATTTTTTTAAACATTTATCATCACATAGCAGTTTAGACATTCATTGCCTTCAATCTCACATAAATTGCATTGTGTTCTGTATTGTTGTGCTTAAATTCAAGCATTCAGTTCCATTTTATTCATTTGGGTCTATGTTAGCATAGCAGTGATGATGGCCTCAATACCGGTCTGAACGGCTTGAATAAACACACACATAAACTGCATTATCCAGAAGTCTGTACTCTCATAGTTAAATTTCTACTCCGGTATTTGATACATCATCTGATTTGAAAGGCCAAGATAGTAGAGAGCAGTACTAAAAAACATAAACTAAATATGGATTTCTCATACCTGACATCTTTTCTAATTCTTGTCTAAAATCGAACCCTAGTTAACATTGCAAAAGTTCAAATAGTGATTACTTCAGTGTCAATTATTCATAATTTTACAGATGATCTGAACATCAAAAACCACCTATGTCTGTCATCCAGTTATTCCTAACAGCCTTTCTGCCAAATAAGGGGAAAGGGGGAAGTTGGTTGTCATGAAACTCATTGTAGCCACAGGACAATTATTAAATGATATGAACCATTAAACTCACCTTACAGTTGAATTATTTATATCAAGAAGAAGGAAATTTTAAGATTTTATATCAAAAAGTAGGAAAGATGGTTTTGAGAAGTATCTTAATCTAAAAAAAAAAATCCCATCTTGTATACCTAATATTATATACACTTAACATACCTTATAGCAAATTCACGTGCTAATACAAACTACTAAATATTCTGGCTGAAGCCCACAGCAGCAATGCTGTTAATATTTTGAGGAATGGCAAGTTTGAAAATTCACTGTAGCAAACATCAACATCCCAAAATTGCAAATTATGTTCATTTTACTGAACACTTAGAATCATTGTTTTAACTTAATTGATCCACAACAATCACAGAGATGCCCTTCTGATAGATATATCATAGTTATTCCTACACAACAAATTTAATAGCATTTAAACATGAATGATATAATCACGTAATCACAAGAAAGATATTTATTTAACCAAATATTTCGGTCTGGAAATAGCAGACCATCGTCGGTGGTATTACAAGAACAGTTTAAAAAATATACAAGCTAGAATACTAACAATAGATCGTTGAAATTAGAACATGCCGCGTGATGTTATATCACTAAGTATGAAACGAAATATTTTGAAGTAGAAACATGATTGAATTTGCTATTAAAAAAAAAAAAAAAAAAATCCCAAAAACCATCTTTTTGGGTAAGATATATAGATGACATATTTGCTATTTGGCCTCACAGTAAAAACACTTTATCTTCCTTTTTAAACAGTATTAATTCCTTACATCATCGCATAAAGTTTACTATGGAATTAGAAGAAAACAACCAGTTATCTTTTTTAGACGTTCTCCTCATCCGATCATCTTCAAATATTCTTACAACTACAGTATACAGGAAACCAACATTCACAGGTCGTTATATTCTGAAAGAATCAGCCCATCATCCATGTCATAAAACAGGAATTATAAAATGTCTCATCAAAAGAGCCAAAACTAATTGTTCTACTTTTGATTATCTACAGAAAGAACTTTCTACTATCCAGCAACACATGAAACTCAATGGCTTTTCTGAAAAAAGTATTCAACGTCTTCTTACATCTTATAATCCTCCACAAAACAACAAAGATTCAATACGTCGAGTACCTATTCCTTATATCTCCGGTATTTCAGAACCTATCGCAAGAATTTTGAAGAAATATGATTTAACAGCTACGTATTCTCCTATTAACAAATTGTCTTCTCAATTTCCTTCTCCTAAAGACAAACGCTCAACTTTATCTCTTCCTGGAGTTTATCAAATTCCTTGCAACTGTGATCTCTCTTACTTTGGACAGACTGGACGTTCTCTTGAAAAAAGAATCCAAGAACATCAATCATCCATTCTTCACAATAAACCTGAAAAGTCTGGTTTGGCTCAACACGGGATTGAAACTGACCACAGCATCCTTTGGTCCAAAACGCGCCTCTTACATAGATCCCGTTATAGGTTCGAACGTTTGTTCAAGGAAAGCGTGGAGGCCTTGCTCCATCATCCCAACCTGAATCGTAATGACTGCATATCTATATCAAAAATCTGGGAAAGCCTAATCAAGATTACCCATTAATTTTTTTTTTTTTTTTTTTTTTTTTTTTAATAGCAAATTCAATCATGTTTCTACTTCAAAATATTTCGTTTCATACTTAGTGATATAACATCACGCGGCATGTTCTAATTTCAACGATCTATTGTTAGTATTCTAGCTTGTATATTTTTTAAACTGTTCTTGTAATACCACCGACGATGGTCTGCTATTTCCAGACCGAAATATTTGGTTAAATAAATATCTTTCTTGTGATTACGTGATTATATCATTCAGTCTTATGTCGCAAGTATCCTTAAAACAACAAAGCATTTAAACATGCTTGAACCAAAGCACGTTATATGAGACATTGGAGTCAAAAACAATCCTGGAACCTATTTACATCATTGATTAATCAAACAACTAGTGCAAAAATTGTATGGGATGAAATCTAGATACAGGACATACTGTTTGTGCCTATCCTGGAACATAATCGATGTAATGTATTGTTGCTGATCCCAAAGCTATTGCAGATTTGGGAGAAAACTTGGATAGAGCCTTGCAATCAGCCATTTGGAGAAGCTCAAAGAACTCTTATCTCACTCTAGCACAGTAGGCCTTGATGATGTCCATTATGAGATGATAAAACACCTCCTATCATCTTCTATGGATCTCCTTCTCTTACTATACAACAGAATATTTATAGAGGAAGAGTTCCTGGACTCTTGGCCTAAGTCAGTTGTCATTGCTATCCCAGAACCAAGTAAGAATTCAACAGAGGCCAACAGTCATTGTCTGACTAGTTGTGTTTGTACAATTTTGGAAAAAAAATAAACCCGAGACTTCTCTAGTACTTAGAAAGCAACAAGCTTCTTTCCAACACACGTGACTTTCGTAGATGCTGATCAACCTTGGGCCATTTGGTCGGTTTAGAAACATGTATAAGAAATACTTTCCTGGAATGAGAACATGCAGTTTAAGTGTTCTTAGACTTGGAAAAAGCCTATGACACAGCCTACAGATATGGCATATTAAAAGACTTGTTTAATTTTGGTCTGAGGAGTCCCCTTCTAGTTTTATTAAACTTTCTATCCAGAGAGTCTTTCAAGTCCAAGTGGGAAGTATGTTATCATCAAGAACAGGGAATTCCTTAAGGCTCTGTCTTAAGTGTGACCCTCTTTGCTATTAAAGTGAACTCAGTTACTGAATAGCTTCTTCCCACAGTAGGCAGTTGCCTTTATGTGGATGACTTCACAGTTGACTATCACTCCTGAAATATGAAGGTTATCGAAAGACATCTTCAACAAGCAATTGACTGTCTCTTCATTCGTTCAGGTAGGTTTTCTACAGAAAAAACTGTCTGTGTACACTCTGCTGGAAATGCACTCTTCCCAAATCCTGATTTAAGAATAGGACAAACAATTATCCCAGTAGTATCCGAAGCCAAGTTCTTGGGACTCATCTTTGACAGAAAGCTAATATTCTTTACACACATTCAAAAAAAATTAAAGATACCAAGAAATTATATACTTGGTTTAATCCTTTATCCACGTGTAAGCAAACAAAGTTTGCACCTGAAGTATTTTCAGGACTAGGGTAACTCATATATAGAAGCTGATGTCTTCACAACACTTGCCTTAGTATCCATAATGCTAAACACATATTCTTATGGATATTATGGGAGGGATCACTACCCAGACCAGTTTCAACTTTTATTGAGGTCTCATCAGTGTGACACAGACCCAGAGTTGATACTAAAGTTGAAGTAATACCAAAGTCATAATTTCTTATATGAGTAGCTAAAAGGTGTCACACTTTATTATTAAAATACTCTGGATTAGAGATAGTTGTTGGAAGTTTTTCCACTTAGTTATACTATAAATTAAAGATACCAAGAAATTATATACTTGGCTTAATCCATACACCATCATCCATCTACCTTCAATTGTTGAACATACACAGAGCAGCCCACTCTGTTCAAATTCAGTGATCTCTGTTTACTGCTGTGTTTCCTAGCATTACTATCTCCAACCAGATCTCGCTCGATTGCAGTAATTGATACAGACTCTTAAGTTCTTTACAGGCTATCTCCTCTGGTGTATAATCACATTCATGCATGGTGAGATATAACTTTTTTACAAAATGAAGACCCTTAATTTTGATATTTGGTTGTGCTGGATTCCCAGCCACATTGGAATTAAGAGAAATGATATTGCAGAAGCAGCTGCGAGATCAGCTCATGCTTCTTCAATGCACTTTTTTTTTTTCGGTATCATATTATACTGACTATAAACAGTTTATAAAATCAAAGTTAATTGCCCAATGGCAATTACTCTTGGCAGGAAGTACTGACAAACAGACTGCATGAGGTTAAGCCTGAAATTAAACTTAGGCAGTCGTAGGAGCGGAAAAGAGGAAGTTGTTCTTGCTAGGATCATAGCAAGATCCTAGATCACAGCCATCTTGCACATTTACTAAGAGCTGGCAACCCATCCATCTGTGAGAAGTGCAACCATTAGTTTCATTCTCTCACCATTAGTCATTTTGGTGGAATGCGAAATTACAAATTTGTTTATATGTAGATACTACATTTTAGATACTAAACAGCCAGCAAAGGTTGTTTCGATTCATAGAGCCTCTGCTAATAATGCCCATGCAAAAAGTTAAGCAATTTTGAGCGCTGTTAGTAGTTGGAAAGGGTTCAATCTTTCGATGCTGTTGGCACACTCTCCTCGATGAGTCTTTGGACTCCCTGGAGGTGTCACTTAATAATAATAATAATTAATACCTTGCATAGATAACTATTTATTAGTACATTTAATATATAGATATTCTGTTTTTTGTACATATACTTTATTACTAACTACATATGAATATCTTTAATATGCAGATACTTAACCCTTTATACATACATTTTATCTTATTCTCTAATTTATCTAATTATAACTTTATTTATTTATCAATAAATACCCTCCATACTGCTGTAACCTGTATCATGGCACAATATGACCTTTGCTGTCCTTGTGCTGTAAAACTACAAATTGACCAAGCAACCAACTAATCTGATAGATATAAAAGGAAGTCGCCTTGTAATAGATGGAGATGGTAGCTCTGCCTGTAGTGACTGTCACTGCTAAAAACTAGTTCAGAAGGACATTATTTTCAAACTGGAAATATTACTCTGGATGGCATATTTACTGATGAAATGCAAAATTGATTATTAAGGGGAACTAGAGAATGTATTAAATTTGAAAACTCAAAAACTAGAGGATATTATTAAATATTACACTGAATATTTATCATTATATGAATCCTGCTCCCAAAAGGCTATAAACTTATGGTGTTTGATACCATAGATGTACTAAAGATAAATATGCTTTAGACCATAGATGGAATGCCATACTTTACACCTCCATAATCAAGATGATCATCTCATACTAGACAATGAAATTCATTTGCACCTAAAGACATTTACAAACATCTATTCTAATGAGATTTGAACCACATCTGGTTGTTAGAGAGCAGATATGTCGTCCACTTGGCAAACCCACTTGGCTAAGTTTGGGTTCTCTGAGAGAGTACATACATTCATGCACATAATCATTCCTTTTTACTAATCATATTTGTACTTATTTGGGAAGAAAATATAATTATCTTTGTCTTCAAATTATGGAAAGTTAGTGGTATTCGAGCTGTTTTTTACTTTTCCTATTTTACAAAGTACAGTAATTTTATGGTAAAAATTTATTCACTAAAAATATTAACAAGTACCAAGAAATTACGGAAGGAAATTATGTAAATTTTGTGGTAATGTTACTGTCTTTTTTAACTTCCTTTAATAGCTTAATTTGAAAATTATGTGCATGCATGCACACACGCACATGTTCTAAATTTAGTTACTTGTCTTGCTTCCTTCCTTTCAAGAAAAAAAAATTGGAGTAATAATGGTAATAGTGAAAATTATGTTTAAAAGTACCATTTAAGCAGAGTTTTAAAATGGCCCTTTATAACATATTCAACACTTCTTTTTTCTTGTGATGGCTCTTTTTTTAATTATTTAAAATAAATAATATAGCAATTTAAAAAACAAAAATCTGCTATTGCATTTTGGAAATTTATGTTGATGGTATATAATGGTAATAGTGAAAATTAGGCTTTTAAATGCTAGTTTAAAATAAACATGCTAAAATTTATTTTTATGGTATATAATAGTAATAGTAATGAAATATAATCTTGATTGAAATATAATATACACTATTATATTTATATATAATATGGCCGGCCTGTTTGGCCGAGTGGTTAGCGTATCCACTCTCCAGCCAAAAGGCTGCTGGTTCGACTCTTGCCATGGCTGTGGATGTCTGTGAAAATACTAATGGTGGGTGGCAGATGACGTTAGTGTGGTTGCGGTTCATTGTAGTTGGTGGATTGAGTGGTGGAGACAGATAGTTGTAGAGTAGGTGCCCTCTCCTTGGAGTTTATGGACTCCCTGGAGGTGTCACCTTATATATATTGCCGGCCTGGTTGGCCGAGTGGTTAGCGAAAGACTGCCGGTTCGAATCCCGCCATGGGCATGAATGTTTGTGATTGTCTGTGAAAATACTAGTGGTGGTGGTTGGCAGTAAATGGTGTAGATGCAGTTCATTGTAGTTGGTGGGTTGAGTGGTGGAGACAGAGAATTATAGAGTAGGTGCCCTCCCTCAATGAGTCTTTGGACTCCCAGGAAGTATCATATAATAATATAATAGTAATAGTGAAAATTAGGCTTTTAAAAGTGCCATTTAAGCAGAGTTTTAAAATGGCCCTTTATAACATAATCAGCACTTCCTTTTTCTCAGTGATGGCTCTTTTTTTAATTATTAAGCAATTTAAAAAACAAAAATCATATACAGGAAAACCTCACTTAACGCAATTAATTAATGCATGCTAAGCGAAATCGTATTAAGTGAATGCAATAAACAATATGAATAATTATAATTCATCCATCGTTTAGTAAATTTGGGAAAAAAATTACACTATAAGCTATATTAGAAGATAAAATCATCAAGGTTAATAAAAATAAATTGCTTAAATCTTTATTTAATATCTAAACATTTGATCGAGCTACTTTTTACAAAAAAATTAAGTAAAGATGTTTGAATCATACTCAACTTTTTCATCTTGTCATGCAATTTGCGATAGCTGGCGATCGCTTTATCATTGCAAATGATAAAGCGATCGATTTTGGCAGACTTCGTACCATATCAGGGTCAGCATCAAAACAAAATTTCCTTAGCATACTCAATATGATTGAAAATTAGCTTAAGTTCTTTTGCAGTTAGTTATTCTCTTCTTGTTCGCACTCCTTATCTTCATATGCACACTGTTCTTCTAGATGAAGGAGATCATTCTTGCTTAAATGTTCTGAATGGGAATCGAGCAAGTTTCTCACATCTTCATTATCCAGTTCATCCAGTAAATCCAAGTTCTTTTCCAATTGTGCCTGATTTCTTTAATAATGTTAGATCTTGAATTTTGTGTACGATAAACTAACATAGGCTTAAGTTTAACATCTTCATTGCCTCCAAATAAAAGCATAAGATGATATTTAGATACTTTGTATACTGGTTGAGATGCTTCAGTTTTAGTTTGGAGCTTCTAAAAGAGACCAGTTTCATCGACATTGAATATTTTGCGATCATCATAATCACTCTGCTGAATTATCCTTTACAATTCTTCAGGAAACTTGGCTGTAGACTCTTTATTAGCACTAATAAAGATTTACATTATGCTGGACTGCATAACGTAAATTATTCTTTACGTTATGCAGTTCAGCTTGATTTTTAAAATGCTCAAACCATCCTAAACCCACAGTAAAGCTTTCACATTCCTCTTGAAATTTGGTCTCTTTGAGAGGTACAAATATTGAGAGCTTTTGCCTGAACATTCCCTGTACTAAGAGGTATTCTTTTTTGGTTATAATCCTCAATCCAGAGTGATAGAAGACACTCCATCTCGATCATTAAATGGCCTCTATTTCGGGTGATCTGCATGCTTAAAGAAGCAGTAGCATCTTTTCCTTGTTCTTTGTATTCTTTGCTCTTATTTAATATAGTCGAAACTGTAGACTTGCGGTATCCCAGGTCTCGCACAATCATTGTATTACTAGCGCCAGATTGGCAACAGAAAATTTCACATAGCATAAAAAAATCATGTTAACTGATTAATCACTTGCTTAAAGCAGAAAAATAGTATCATTTCACTCAATCATGCTAACTGATTATCACATATATCGAATTGGCATTAAGCGAGGTTTTTTCCTATATTGCATTATGAAAATTCCTTCTTTCTCGGCACCAATGCAAAAATTATTTTTATGGTAAAATGTATTCCTCTAGTTGTATTTTTTCTGTATTTCTCTAGTTTTCTTTTACTTAGTTAGCCATAAAGCTACACATTATATAAATCTTAATAAATTTAGTTTAATCCTTTATCCAAGTGTAAGCAAACAAAGTTTGCGCCTGAAGTATCTTCAGGACTTAGGCAACTGGTGGTAAAGGTGGACCAAGTTCTCATCACTCCTTGTCTTAGTATCTCTCATAATGCAAAGCATATCTCCTTGCTGACATGTATAATGCTATGCATTAAGAGAAGGACCACTACCCAAACCAGTTTCGACCTTTATTGAGGTCTCATCAGTGGGAGCCAGACCCACAGGTGATGATACCAAGGTGGAAGCAATGGAGAAGTCATATTTACTTATATGAGTTGCCAAAAGGACTTCTCCATTGCTTCCACTTGGTATCACCACCACCTCTGGGTCTGGCTCCCACTGACGAGACCTCAATAAAGGTCATAACCAGTCTGGGTAGTGGCCCTTGCCTTAATGCATAGCATTATACATGTCCACAAGGAGATGTACTTTGCATTATGGGAGATACTAAGACAAGGAGTGATGAGAGCTTGGTCCACCTTTACCACGAGTTGCCTCAGTCATGAAGATACTTCAGGTGCAAACTTTGTTTGCTTACACTTGGATAAAGGATTGAACTAAATTTATTATATTCTAACGAAGTGGGAAAAAACTTCCAATATTATATAAACCTGTATTTGAAAGTAGGTATTTTGCATTTATAGTGGATAGAGAAGATTCATAATGCAGTCATTTTATTGATTTTTTTAAAGATGTTTAGTTGAATACTGCATAGCAGATTGATATTGAAGTTGGGGTATAGTAAATTAGTGGCTTGGATAAGAATTGACTCATATACTATATCTCCCATCCTAGCTTCATGTCATATATTTTTATATGACATGAAGCTAGGATGGGAGATGAATTTTTATGGGCTGATGGGAGAATAAGTGTCTGAAAATAACTTTAACAGATAAACACATTGATTGAAAATCTTCACAGCTTGTATTTCTCTTGTATATAAGATAAACAACTAATGTACAAATTCAGATCATGTTTGAAGAATGTGACATTCTTATTTGTTAATGATTTATAGCAGTGGGATATCAAATATTCATTTCTAAGATTCAGAACAGATTGATATACAGTTATCTGGAAAATGAACACTTAAATTTGTAGTTAATAGTCTGTCCCTTCTTCTCTAGGTAATTATTAAACTTGCAATTTAAAGATCATTATATTGCTTTGAATTCATGTATTAATTATCTGATTGTTTACCTTAATGACCTTTTTTTGATTTAATGATAATAGGATTTTATTTTGTCATTCCTACCCCTGAAAGAATGTAAACCTATAGTACACATTGGAATCATGGGTGGGATAAGGACAGTGGTGGCTTGTGCATAAGCACTACGGAACTGCAGCACCCCCAATTTTTCTCGATATATAAATATATTTATTAATTTATTTATATTTGCTTGTAATATTTAATTTTATCATCAACAATCCTATACAATTCTCTTATTTTGTATGAAAAATAATAAAAATCCATCTTGTAGCACTTCGGAGGGTGAAGGACGTTTGCAGCACCGTGTTTACCACAGTGTCATATTGCTACACACGCAAGCATATATACGTCATAGTGAGATATGAGCTATTAGCATAATGCGGCACTGTCCGTCGTGCAGTTCCACTGTTGTTTATATGCAGTTTGCACCAGTAGTGAGTGTTCGTAGTGCTTATCGTGTTTACTCCGTCTCTTTAAATATTTGGACATTACAATTAAAGGATTTACTTGTAATGTCCAAAAATTGTAAATCCATTCCTTTAATTACAATTAAAGGAATGGATTTTATTTTTAAGTAATTTTGAATTATACTAAACTGTATAATTTTATCGATAATAAACAATATTTTTTTTTATTTTTTTAATTTTTACCATAATTTTGATATTTTATCCAAACACGTATACACTGTACTTACAGTGTGCATTTTTTTTTTTTTTCAAAAGTTGTAGCACCCCACAATTTCAAGCCATGAGCCGCCACTGTATAAGGATGATTTTTGTATACTCCAAAAACCCTGTTCTAGAGACAAAACATGGAACTGGTTGACAAAAGTCATCTACCACCAAAGACAATCACAAACATCCATACCCCACAGTAAGAGCAGATATTTCTAGCCACTAGGCCAATCAGGTTAACAAAGTGTGATATTAGAGAAATAAATAAACTGATTTTTTTTTATGAACTTTTTTAATAATGTAACATTGTTAATGTTAAATTATCAAACAAATACATGAGCTTGAAATTAAGGGAAAGGGAGGACTTACTTCTGAAGTGACCATTGTTTAATTTATATATTAATGATATAGTCCAAGCTGCAAAGAGAAAGATTCTGTTTAGCATTGATTCAAAATTGGGGAGGGTAATGACAAAGAATTCTGACATAGTACTACTTCAGGAGGATTTGAATAGGCTGGTAATGTGGTCATATCAGAACCTTATAAAGAGGCATAAAACAATCTCAGTTTGCTCCAGTTTACTTAACAGATTTACCAATATTAAATGACTTTGTATGGTATATAGCTATTTTCTTTATCCAGCCCAGCTGTCACTTCATTGTAGAAAATGATTAACTAATTAAGACAAGACCTCCTCCTCCTCCTCTTCACAAAACTGTACTGTCCATACTGTGTCATATTCCTATCAGCCCACGCCTGAATTTTTCCCTTAACCACATTTTCTAAAATACCTTAACCACTACTCCTGAGATATTAATTGGTCTATAATTTGCTCTTTCTTGGTATGTACTTTATATAACTGGATTATCTTGTCCTCTTTACAATCTGCCAGCACTGAGACTTAAATTTCCTGCTTCGTAGCACTTCATCTCTCTCTCTTGCACTTTTTCTCATTCAAGGATTCACATTGACTCTGTGATATCTTGAACATCTCCAGTTCATTCACCTATTGATTCTTGTTATATTACTTACTGCATTAGCTGCACCTTGAGTGCACATCCTTGCAAAGTGATCACTTAATAATTCAACTGTTCTTCTGCTTCTGTCACCTCCCAGCCATATGTATTCATTAAAGTTACCCTTCCATGATCATTCTTCCTTTTACTTGCTACATAGTGAAAGATCTTACTCCTTGGAATTTCCTCCAACCTGCATGGCTAATTTCCTTTCAATTCTGATTTTGCTTTTCTTATACTGGTCCCTCTTTGTACTCATACTCAGTACTACCCACAAGCTTCTTGATCACATTTCTCTTTATATTCCCTCCTAAATATGTATGCAGTCTGATACTGCTTTTCTTAAACATCCTTGACCACTACTGACCTCCTTTCTTTACAGATTTTTATAACACAATACTGCTTTCTGAGTGTGTCATAATCAGCAACTTTTTCAGTCCATATGTTCCTTGTTAAGTGACATACTTGAAGGCCACTTTCTAGATTATATCGAGAGGGCACGATCGCCTTCTCCTCCAGTTAGAGGTAATGTAGTTATATTATTGGATCCAGTATCCTCAAACTCTGTGTAATTTTTCTATCGCAGACTGTTATACGTAATTATCTCTCAGTAGCTGCATAAATTTCATCTCTGTACCCCATGCTCCCTTTTCTGCTATCAATCCTCTTTATATACTCCTATTTGAAGTCTATCCTAATGGTTGCTCATTCAGTGCTCATTGAACTAATTTTTGCCAGTGTTGTGTATATATTATATCTCCTTTTGTACTCCCTGTTTAACATCAGCTGACCATATATTTTGTCAGTTGGCTTTTAATTCACACCAGATTGCTTTGAATTACCTGTTTTTTACTACAATTCTGCTATCATCAGCAGTCTTCCCCTGTCCTGCTCTCTCTCCTCCATCAATATTCCTTACATTCTCTTCCTCTAATAATATCTTTCTCAGCTCAAAGCAACATAGTTAAATTCTATCCTTCATGATACTTGTGACATACTAATAGTGTAAAATATAGACAGTGGTAATAAATTTATTGAAAATTAGTATATTTTCTGCTGATATGAACAACACATTACCTGCATGGAATAAACAAGCAGTTTATTGAGGCAAAATGCAATGGGTCAAGTTAACCAGTGATAGCAAGTGCCACGAGCTAGAGGGATTATATCATATAGATAATTAAGCTTTTTGGATATCTGCTGAAGATGAAAATCTCCCAAACTTTTAGGATTAAGAGGCAGTCATTTTGATTTAAATTAAACAAAGTGTAATAGGTCATCTGAACTTTCTCTAAGGAGGCAACATAGTTAAATTAAAAATTAATATTTAAAACTGCTTCTATGAATTAGTATCTGCTGGAATGACACTTGCCTATTTTCAGTCCCAATACTGTTGCGCAAGACACAAATTTTAGATTAAATGTGCTCACCATAGTAATGTTCAACAATCCTTTTTTTCCCACAGAAAGGCAAGTCTGTTCAAAGTATGCTAAATTACACTTGCATGAAATCTGTTAGATGCTAGAGATAGTCTTTCATAGTAAAAACAAAAATTTAGAAATTCTATCAATTGGAAAATATGTAGTACCACTTAAGACTCCCAGTAAGTTCAGAAATTCCCCAAAATGTGTGCAAAAAGTAAAATTAACAGAATTTGTTTCTCTAAATAAGCATCATTAAGTAATGAGTTTATTAAAAATTAGCAATAGATGTTTCATATTGAAATTAAGTACAGTACTGTTGTACTTACTGTAAGAAACTGCTGGAAGAAAAGACATTTGTTGTTGAGCATTATTTTCATTCATATGGAGTAAGTAGAGCAAATGGTCCAAGCCTGTGTTGAAGGAATGGGTATTCCACCATGACCCACCTTCAAACCTTGATGAACTATGGAATAAAGTTACACAATATGTCCAGCAGATGTCCCAACCGCTGTTCTCCAAGATGATAGAGAACCTATTTCATTGCATACGCTATGAAACCTGTCTAGTAAGACAAGGGGCCCATTTCGCACACATAATCTACCATCATTAATGCTTTATTCAACTTTATTTATGCTTTATTTATCCAAGATTCCACCGATGGTTGTGGATGTATGTGTCATCATGTGTTCCGTATATTTCCTTGTTAACACTCGGGAGCTCGCAGCAGTAATTTTGTAGCGTACGACGTGGTATATCTGAGAGATACATTCATTACTAGTATATGCTAAAATGCAATAAAGCATAAAGAAAAAACACTGCAAATATAGTACATGATTTTACAAATTAAGTGAATATTAAATCCAACATTATTTCATGTTGGATATTAAATCCAACATTATTTCATGTTGGATATTAAATCCAACATTATTTCATATTGAAAAGAATAACATGTAAGAAAGTTTTAAAGCAAATAAAAGTTTAGCAGCTCTCAGATGTGAACTGTAGACTAAAATACACAAAGATTATTGAACAAAAAATGAAAGAGTTTGAGAACAGGAATCAAACCTTGGAGATTCAGTGGCAAGCCTTGAAAAAAGCCCTGATTGATTCAGCTAGAGAAGCATGTAATGAAGTTGTCTGCAAGGATAGAAAAATTAGAACTCCGTGGTGGACACAGGAAGTTAAAGAGGCAGTGAAGGAAAAGAAGAAAGCATATCAAAAGTTCCTGGCAAATAAGCAGCTTGTGCTCTTAGAGAATACAGAGACAAATGTAAGAAAGCTAAACACTGTGTAAAACTGGCTAAACAAAAGTAATGGGAGGACTTTGGCAAGAACATAGAAAATAAATATCAAGAAGGTGGCAAAATGCTCTGCAGGTTGTTGAAGCTTAGAAATGGAGGAAAGAGTGCTGTAAAAGGAGTTAGAGATGATAAAGGTGACATGAAAACAGGAGAAAAAGATATCCTTGAAGTATGGAGTAATTACTTTGAAAAACTGCTAAATGAAACAAGCAGTGATGACAGCACAGTGGTAAAAAAACACTGACCAGGCATGCAGTCAGGAATACATATCCATTCTTGAAGTAGAAAAAGCCATCAAAGGCTTGAAATGTGGAAAGGCAGCAGGAGCAGATGATATTCGACCAGAAATGCTGAAGTATGGTGGTATAAGAGCCTTACAGTGGCTGCACTGCATAGTTCAGAATGCCTGAACAGAGGGACGAATTCCCGATGATTGGAGTAGAGCTCTCATAGTACCCATATATAAAAAGGGAAATAAAACTGAATGTGAGAATTACAGAGGCATTACCCTACTAAGTGTTCCTGGCAATATCTATGCAAGTATACTTGAGAAACGGTTGAGAAGAATTGTGGAAGAAAAGCTTGGTGAAGAACAAGCTGGATTCAGGCCAAATAGAGGCTGTCCGGATCAGATCTTCACTTTACGACAAATAGTCGAGAAAGCATGGGAATATAACAAAGATCTGTATTTAAGTTTTGTCGATATTGAAAAGGCCTATGACAAGGTGCCAAGAGAGAATCTATTCACTACGCTACAGTTATATGGTGCGAATGGGACATTATATCAAGCAACACTTAGTCTTTATTTGAGTTGTAAGTCAGCAGTTAGAATTGAAGGAAGTACAGGGAGATGGTTTAATGTTAATTCTGGTGTGAGACAAGGATGTACATTATCCCCTCTGTTATTCATTATCTATATGGATCACGTTATGAAGGAAAGTGGTATTAAACATGATATCAAAATTGGAGATGTTAATGTCAGCTCTGCTTTATGCGGATGATGTTATACTTCTAAATAAATCTGCTACAGGTCTGCAAGATTATCTGACTATATTGAATAACTGTTGTAATAGATATGGTATGAAGGTCAGCAATAAAAAGACAAAGACAATGAAAATAAGTAGAATCACTGAAAATGTCAACTGTGTTATGTATGAGAGTCCTGAGAAAGATTGGAGGCATGAACAGATGGCATCAATGGCAATATCATATTAAAAACGAGGATATTATGAAAGAACTTGACATTGTCAGCATCCAGGAATGCGTTAGCAGAGCTAATCTCAGGTGGCATGGTCACTTAAATAGAATGGGAGAGAAAAGATTAGCAAAACAAGTGTTCTCTGCCAGGTTGGCAGGAAAACGACCCAGAGGAAGACCAAGACAAAGTGTACAAAGTGCCTTGGACGATAGAAATATAAGATCTGATAATGTTGGAATCTTGACAAGTAACAGACTGATTTGGAGAAAAATTGTAGATAGGAAGTTAGTAATGATGTAATTTTTTCATGTATTACTATCATATCCTGTACACCCCTTGAGGGTACATGTCAGGAATTTTATGATGATGACGACATTATTTCATAGCCGAATATAGACACTACAAGAGTTTTGTGTCGAATATATAGAAACTAAACGTTTTGGCAGATGCAAGCATAAGTAGTGCCTTATGGGCAACTCGTAGTAAAGGTTGAGCAAGCTTCAGACCACTCCTTAGTATTTTTCATATACGTAACGAACATCTCCTAGAGCAGTGCTTCCCAAACTTCTGGATGTCAGTGCCCCCCCCTTTGCAAAAATTAATAACAATAGTTTTTAGTTAGATACTGTGTTTGCCCATGCAACATATGGTTTTGTTTCAGTCTATACAGCATAGTTTCTGTATAAGGGGACATGTGATTCATTAATTAGTGTGTTTTTATCCCAGTTGTCTCTAATTGCACTATTTGTTGAGAAATATATTACACAGACTCCTCGTACCTTATTCACTGGCATAATAAAAGTACTTGTTTTTATTGCCTCTGGCTGTTAGGGAGGGGTGTTGTTTACCACTGCAAGTGAGTTACTATCTCCCCACACGAACTTGTTTAAGCTTTTTTTCATGTGTGAAGTATATGCGAAACTTTTATTGGTATCAGAAAACTAGCTCGGATGACAGTGATAATATAAAACGAGTTTTGATATGTATATAAAGTCAATATCAACAGTCCCTGATTACGAGCGTGATGAAAGGGACAGGAAGATTTGGAGCTTCCCTGGAGAGCATTCGAAGTAAATAGAATTAACCATTGATTTAAAATGAAACATATGAATAAGCAATATTTACTAATATTCATTAATCGCCGAAATACGCAGGAAGCAAAGTTTGTGAACCAACACCAATGTGTGAATTTTTCCATTAAAATATAAAAAATAACAAAAAAGAAATAATAAATAATAAAAGTTAAATACGTTTCTTTTAAAATAAAAAAATCTACTTAGTCTTAAAACATTTTAAATTTGTTTTTATTATTTCACGGCCCCCCTCAACAAAACCTATGGCCCCCCAAGGGGGCCGCGGCCCACAGTTTGGGAAGCGCTGTCCTAGAGGACATGTATGATAAATATTAAATCCAACATTATTTCATAGACGAATATAGAAACTACAAGTGTTTCGTGTCAAATGTATAGAAACTAAAAGTTTCAGCAGATGCAAGCATTAGTACACTTATGGGCAACTCGTAGTAAAGGTGGAGTAAGCTCCAGACCACTTTCCTTAGTATTCCATAAATCTAAAGCACATCTCCTAGAGGTCATGTAAGACAAAAATATGCCTTTGGCTCTCTATTTCAGTAATACATGATGGTTTATTTATTTGGCCAGCCTGCTGGCCGAGTGGTTAACGTATTCGCTCTGTAACCAAAAGGCTGCGGGTTCGAATCCCGCCGTGAGCATGGATGTTTGTGATTGTCTTTGGAAATACTAATGGTGGTGGTCGGCGGTCGATGCCGTTGGTATGGTTGCGGTCAGTTGGCGGAGACAGGGTTGCAGAGCAGGTACTCTCCCTTGATAAGTCTTTAGACTCCCTGGAGGTGTCTAATAATAATAATAATAATTTTCAGCTAAAATCTAGAAATTATTGAACAAAGAATTAAAAAAAAACCATACTATACTGACATCGGAGGTTGCTGTATCTCTCAGAGACAATTTACTATCAGATATCACAAACCTTTACATAACATGCGTTAAACCAAACTGACAGTAAAAAAAAGTGTGGAATATCACTTGCAACATATGAATGCACAGCTACTCATGACCTCCAAGCTATACACCGAATTATGTAAGAATATTTATATTAAACATTTTGCATGTATCTGTCAGATCAAATGCGAGCACCCGAGTGTTAATAAACCCTTTACTCCATAACATATATTGTAGTTATTCAGTAATTCCCCTGCTATACTATATTTGTAAATGAATCATTTTTCTTTAAGAAATTTACCCAAGTTACAGGGGTACAAATATAACTTCCACTGAGTATAAAAATAAAATCCAGTTTATTTTATATTTTAGAAGAAACAATTCCTTCATGAGAGGTTAGAGAAAAAAAAAATAGGAAGATAAAAAAATTATTTTAAAAGTTAATTTTCCTATGGTATTCTTTGAAGCATAGTATCACAAACAGCAAAACATCACAATCAAGGCAGAAATATCTTGATTCCTACCTTTTTTTTTCCTTTTGCATTTTTTTCTTTGAACATGCAGTGCACATTCTTGTCAGATTGGTTTTCTTTTTTTTTTTTTTTTTTTTTACGGGAGGAATATCATCTGGAAAAGGATGGGCAGCTAGCTTAAAAGGGTTCCAGGACAACCATGAGTATTCACAAATGATTTGTATTTTCAATGATTATTAATTCCATTCTGAAATCAATGGGTTTATGTTTAAATATGTCGGCTGAGACTATAAAGAAGTCAATCAGAGTCCTTTGTCCACTTGTATCCCTGTACCAGGTATACTTATGGACTTCTCGGTGCTGGAAGAAGGTATTCATTATGGACAAGCTGTTTGTACAGCAGAAGTCCAATAATTTCATTCGCGTTAATGTCAGGGTCTCCGTTCCTCCTAACCATACCCCTCCATGTCTGGTCATCTGTTCCAACATGTGCATTGAAGTCACCCATTAGCAGGACTGATTCTATGTCTCTCACCCTGTCAAAAGCTGCATCCACTTCCTTTAAGAAGGCATAGTATTCTGACTCCAGATTAGGTGCATAGGCTTGCACCACAGCCAAGTTGTGGTTTTTCATCTGGAGCCTTAACACACATACCCGTCCCCCAATAGGATCCACTTAGCAACACAGTCTAACAACCAGGGGCTTGTGAATATTCCCACACCCTGAGCAAACATTGTCGGGCTTACACCAGAGTAGTAGAGCTTCCACCCCTCATCCAGGTCGACAATTCCAAAGCCTCTCCTCTTGGTCAAAAGAAAGCCCGACTAAATCTAGTTGGTAGCACTTGGCTTCCTCGACCAGTTCCTTTTCCTTCTCTGTCAGAGAAAAGATGTTCCAGTTGCCTAAAGCCATAGTCTGGTGCCGTTATCATTGCCATTTCCGTCCTTTTACAGAACCATTTCTTTGCACTGCCTCTAAACATCTCCCCAAACAGGTAGTGGGCCCATTGATGGAGTTTCCTCTAGCAGAGTGCTGAGGAGTGGTGTCTAAGGGAGACTGTAACATATTTTTCGAACGGGTCCCTCTGCCTAAAACCTGCACGACAGACGATGCAGTATGACCATTATATGATGACCTGACCATGTTACAGTGTTTGGTAGTACCCTCTTGCAGCTGCTGCCCCCACAACCCTTGAAGATGGATGGATGGATGATACATGAAATGCTGAGTAAACACATTACTAGTGCTGCTGTCTCTTGAAACTTTCCTTATAATTTTCCAATGGGATGGGTCCATATTCACAAGTGATGGAAAGTGGGACGTAGAGCTAGATACTCAAATTGGCTCAGCAAGCGCAATATTGAAGGAGCTTGGCTGTTCGGTAGTATTGAAGCAGGAGTTAAGACAGAAGGCAAAACTGGCTGTCTTCAGTACAGTTTATGTCCCCATCCTCACCTATGGTCATGAGAGCTGGGTAATGACCAGAAGAATGCAGACATGAATCCAAGTGGCTGAAATGAGGTTCCTTTGATGGGTTGCGGGGTTGATGACTCGATGGAGTCAAAGCTCTGCAATTCAGGAAACCCTCAATACTCAACCGCTGCTTCTCTGTGTTGAGAGATCACAGTTACGATGGTACAGACACCTGGTCAGAATGCCACAAGAGAGGGTCCTCCACCAGGCCCTCTTTTTATTTCAGCTGATAACTTTAGCTTGGGATTTTTAAATAAGTTTCCAAGTTCCCTCGCCCTATTTTTTCTAGATAAGAGATGGAGGAGAAAGAATATTCTACTTGGTATTCATAAAATTACAATTACAAATGAAGTACTATTAAATTTGAAACTGATCAGCCATCAGTCTCAAATGTCATCGATCTTTGTTACATTCCAAAAGATGAATGATAAAACCGTGTTGCCAAATAATGAATTTTAGTCAGTTGGATAAACGATTTTGTAATGGGGTCATAAGATCCCCATCCCATTAGAAAATTATAAGGAAAGTCTCAAGAGACTGCAGCACTAGTAATGCTCTTGCACAGCATTTCATGTATCCATCCATCTTCATGGCCCACCTTTCCTAATTGGGTTGTGGGAGCAGCAGCTGGAAGAGGGACTTCCAATGTCATGATCCTCTGCCACCAAGCTCTGGTGGGACTCCCAGACGTGTCCACCCAAAGTTTGCTACTTATTTGTGTATACTTTTTTAATGTCACTCCTGCTTCACAAAAAGGTTGTAAATCTATAGCACATTAGTACCATGGATGAGCTATGCATTATATGTAATCCAGAAATCCTGCTCTAGAGATGGAGCATTGTAATTTTCCATACTGCTACCATAGTAAGCAAGGTGCTGGTCTTACACTGGGCATTGAAAATCATTTACTTTCTAAAATATAATTTTATCACTTGAAATATAATCTTCTGATGATAGTAGTTGCAAAATATTTTTTTATGTTGCTCTCATCCATGTACATCCATACCATGGGTAGACTATGAATTTTATTTTTTATATTATTAAGCAGGGTTTCTGGACCAGGTAAATAAACAAAAACAATATATATATATATATATAGATTTTTTTTTAATTTTATGATGTAATAAAAATATTCATTGGATGGATAGAAGTCATAAATACTTTTTTAGGATTTTGTGAAACTAGAGAAGAGGTGATTGGAAGATGCAGCTAGAAGTGTGGCATTCTCTTTTTTATAACAGGATGTATAACTCTTCTCACTACATGAATAAGAATTTTAACCTGTTAGCTTACCTATCTGAGGAAATCTCATCCTTTGTTTACTGATGTCAAAATATGAGATTAAAAAATTTCATCATTTTGAGATACAGTTAATAAACTGTATATTTATGTTTATTATTATTATTATTATTACATGTATAGAGTATAGTACTTTCAGGTGATATTTTGTTACTTCACTTGTATTTAAGTGAAATTGCAAAAAAAAAAAAAAAAAAAAATATATATATATATATATACACACATACATACATACATACTATATTGTAACTTACAGTATTCACAACTGGTTACCACTAGTTAGTTATCTGTGTATTTATGACTGATGCAAATTGCATCATTCATATTTCATTACACATGATAGTTCTTAAATTCCAAAATTCATAATTTTCACTCCATCTCTAAACTTAAAGTGAGAAATCATTTACTTACTAAGTTTGGTCAAGATTGCTGCACTTAACTTTAACCACCTTACCAGCCATTAAAGATCAAATTCCCACCATCAAAAGCTTCGTATCCATCATAAATTTCAGTGTAATATCAATGGTATTACAATTTTAATATGCACTTTGCATCCATGGAAATGTGGTCGTATATATACGTCCTGGCCGGTAGCGTGGTTAATGAGGTATATTTTTTAACCCAACAGTAATAGCATATTTTTTGCTGAGACAAGTGGCATAAATATGTATCTTTACCAATAGTACCCTTCTTTATTGCTGTATTGCTCTCCTATAAGGTGTGTTTCACATATTGTCATTTCTTTTCCTAAATTTGTGGTAATTGGTTTATGGTGACAAAAAATTCTAGTAGAGTAGAACAGAAGAAAAATAAATTACTTTTATTTCAAAATTAAGAAATTATTTTTAGAAAACATATATAAATTTACAGTTAAGATGAGGTTTAATTTGGTTCTACACATCCAAATCACAAAAACTGGATATGGAGTTACAGTTTTTTCCAAATCTTAGAATACTGTTGGACTACCTTTAATGATAAGGATGTGTTGTGAAAAATGCATTAACAGAATCATCATTAATGAAGATTAAAAAGAATTTGAGGTATAGGGAGATAGGTTCCTAAATACAACAAAAATAGACATTTTTCAGACTTAAACAAAACTTTTATTGAAACTAAAAAAATACAAATGTTTTTTAATCCTTTGATAATTGACACTTGATAACAGTATCACCTCTTTTCTTTTTCCTACTATGCAACATCTCAGTGTAATATTTTAAGGCATTTAACACATTATTTTTGAGTATGTAGCTCGCTTAAAAACAGGATCATTTTTAGATAAAATTTTTGTTATTAAGACAGGTGAGACAATGTGTCAGGGCTAGCATTTTTCTTATACCACATTTTGTCCTGATAATTCTTGAAAATCTTCATTTGTGTGAGAGTTACCTTAGCCATCCAGTAATGTCTGAATGATTGGAGTGTCAATGTCAACTTCAGTGATACAACATATTTTCAAGCTTATTCCTAATAGCATCACTCTCAAAATCTAATCCAGAACACTCTTATACCATGTTGGGCCATACATTTTACACACAGCACTAAAAAGTACTTATAATCTTCCCTCCATGTGTTCAGTTGGTGTTTGGTCAACAGCATCAATTGATCACTACCTTGCCTTTCTGCTCAGCAGGTATATAGGGTCAGATGGCAAAACATTAGTAAACATAAAGAATTAATAGCATATTTTATCATGCTGTTGGGAAGGCCTTATTTTATACTGGAATTAGATTCCTGGAGGTTCTGCTATAAATGAAGGAGCATAAAAAAAGATGTATATAATGGGAGTCAATGAATGGGTTGCTGGCCCACAGAAATTCATCTCCCCTTCTCATAGAATTACCTTTCTGTTTATTTTAGCCCATGAAATTAAATAGGAAACACATATTGCTGATTTATATAAACATAATAGAAATTTAAAAATAAAATCTGGTCACCATTCTTCTTGTGATTCTATTTTTTCTCCAAATTTGTAGATTGCATGTTTTCTTTTTATTGTGTTTGCTGAAACTTTCACTGCTGCTGGCCACCTTTGTGCATGCGTAAATATACCTGTGTGTGTGTGTGTGTGTGTGTGTTGTGCTATCTACCTTCAGTTAACCAGCTCCTGAATATGTTAATATGTCAAGCAGTTTCTGGTACAGGATCATGTAATTGTATCTTCAGTTAACCATCAGATCTGACACAAAATGATTTCCAGCCATGGCCAGATAGTTGAAAAATCACTATATATATATATATATAAAAAATTGAAAGATACAGTGAGTATCTTTCAATTATATTATCCAAATTTCAGAGAACCAAACCTTCAATTAAATGATCATTGAACAGATAAATTTACATACTAATTTTTGAAAGTACACCAAGTAATTGTAATTTCAAATAACTGTCCCTTTAATTATCTAACAAGCAAATCAATTTCTCATTGTGCTTGGATAATTGAGGGATTAATGTATATAATACATAGGACTTTATGTACCAAGGAGTATATTCACTTAATAATATTATTATTATTAATAATAATGCAATTAAAAATCACATTTGCAGCAGTGCAAATTCACACTTCAGATTACCCTATCTGGGTGTGTATACACATTGTCAAATTCCTTTAGCAACCTGCTCACCAAAGAAATACAGTAGGCCAGGTCACAGAGACTTAAAGAAGCAATGTGAAATTCCCTAAGTTCTCAATTCTGAAAAACTGCATAATTTGAAAAGCATAAAAATACATAAAATATGTAAATCCACCATAGATGCCAATTTTGTTTGTAACTTAGAGCAAGCACAATCTGATCCAAATGTCCTGTAACAACCTATACCCAGCTATTCTTAGTCTCATGACCTTCAGCATTACAGGAGTTCCAATTGGAATGATCTCCATGAATTTTGAGGATATTGGAATGCATTCAGTTGTAGTTACAATTAATTGTAAAATTTTGGTATGTATCTTATATACTGTTCATCTTAAGTAACTCCCATTTTTCTGTAAAAATTTTCAATACGGTTATTGATTCATAGGTAATTAATGATTTATCTTACAGAATATTATGGCTAACAGTGTATTAGTTTTGCTGCTAGTTACCTGTAAATCCAGAAGAGCAACAAAAAACCTGATTTTAAAAAAAAAAGGATAATAATACTTATTAAAAGGTTCCCATATCCACTTTTGTGGATATGGAAACATTTGTGGTCTCAGCAGCAGTATAAATATACACCACTAACTACAGCTATTCAAAACCTTAGGAATTTATTATTCCTAAAGGAACCTCAGTTGATGACATCAACTACTGTCCACCTCAACAGCCTAAACTACACCTTTCATATTTCCTTCTGCTACAAAAGAACCATTTGTGCATTCATCAGGACTGATGAATTTTCTGTTTCTGTTACTTCCCAAATCCTGATCTCTCTGGCCTCTTCAAGTACCTATTTCCAAAGTTGACTTTCTTCAGTCAAAATATCCAAATAATGAGTTCATATTTGTAAATGACTGGTTTTAAAAAATGTCTAGAACTAAATTGGCTTCTTATCTCCAGTTCCAATCATCAGGCATGTATGGATGCCAAAGTATTCACCATTAGCAGTGACAACCCTCACCATCCCTTGACCTCTTTCTTAACAGGCTCCACTTCCAAATACACCACCATAGATGCCAATTTTGTTTGTAACTTAGAGCGAGCACAATCTGATCCAAATGTCCTGTAACAACCTATACCCAGCTATTCTTAGTCTCATGACCTTCAGCATTACAGGAGTTCCAATTGGAATGATCTCCATGAATTTTACTCCTCCTTTCCATGATCTGATTACTGATATTCTCAACACCTGCTCAGACAAAGATAGAAATAATTCTGACTGAAATGAAGGCATTCATCCAGAATGCCTAACCACTATCCAAGCATTGATTCTCCAACAATTATTTCAAAGCAGTCCATGAGAGAGAGAGAGAGAGAGAAAAAAAAATCACCATATGATAAATTGCTTGAGACTAAAACCTCAGCTTACACTGTTGCAACTCAAAAAAAAAAAAATGAAAGTGCAAAATGCATCACATTCCTCCTCTTCTAGTGGCCATCAAGTCTTCTGATCATCAGGGGCAACTTCTGTTCATCCACATTTCCACCTCCCTCTCATTCAGATATTACATTTGTAACACCACTCCCAAAAAAAAATGACTAGTCTGTCACATTCTTCTCTTCCAATTCCTACATTGATGACCTTGGCAAAGTATCCATTCCCCCCCCCACACACACACACTCCATCAAGAACTTCTCTGCACACTTCATGCCATCTCTATTTCCTGCCAGAAAGAAAGAATAATCCTGAACAAGTTGAAACAAACAAGGCATCTGATCCTAATAGTACACCACCGATAGTGCTAAAAATTTGTGCTCCTGAATTAACACTTGAACTATATCTCCTCTTCAATCTTTCCTACTCAATCAGCATCTACACTACAGCATGGAAACAATTCTTGATTCAGTCCCCATTCCAAAGAAAGGTACAAAAGTCAGCCAGCAAGCTACCATTCAATTGGTCTCACTTCTGTTTTGTCAAAACATTGGAGAAAATACACCACTGGAGGTCCACCAACTAATTAGTGACTAGCACTATGAATTCTATCACTCTGTCCACAGCTGATCTTCTAGCATTCTCCACCCACCTCTGGATTAAAACCATGGAAAGATTCAGAAAAACTCACAAAATCACTCTCAACATTTCCAGTGCATTTGATTGGGTCTGGCACAGAAGTGTGCTGAAAAAACTACCATCTTATGGTCTCCCTTCAACCTTTTTACAACTGGATTGCCAGCTTTCTCTCTAGTCACTTACTATATGTCATGTAAGATGGTTTCCTATACTTTGATTTTTCCATAGTGTAGGAGTATCCCAGGGCTCTGCACTTGTGCATGCACCCACACTCTTCCTCAACATAAATGACCTACTCTCACCAACTTCAAATCCTATCCAAAGCTATACTGATGACAGCTATACACTCCGTTCCTCCTCATTTGACAAATCTTTCAGTGCCCAATCATTAGAAGCCTAGAGTTGGTCTGACTAATGAATTCAATTCTGATATCCTTATTATGTTTCAGTGGGGTAAAGAACTTCAGTGCTACCAAAACATAATGCAGTATAATATTCTGCAAGAAATATCTCACCTCACTTCCCTTTACTTTTGCTAATATTCAGATATCTGAACATGATCAGATGTCTCGTCTTGAGCTAACCTCCATTTTTATTCTTTCCTTTCTGCAGAAACAAACACATCTCAGCCTTAGCTTCTGCAGCTGCCCCCCCCCCCCCAAAAAAAGCAAAACTGTACTTTTCTTCAAAAGGCACTACTTTTCACCTATGCAATTGCTAACATTCTATAAATCTTAAATCAGCTGAAACAATGGATACTGCTCACACATTCGGGATGGCACACTTAAAGCCTCAAAGTTCTATATAGAAAAAAAGGAATTCAGTCCAGTTGTTTATGTAAGTGAACAAAATTTTATAAATGAGTACTTTAATCTTTCTTAACCATTAAAATACTATATTGTGGATGATATGACTTGGAAAAAATTTATATGCCACTTGTCTCCATCTTAACAAGTGGCATTTATGAAATAAACTAAAACAGAAATGTTTTAGTTTATTTCATAAATTAAAACATTTCTGTAGTATTATCAATTTATATGTGCAGACTAGAATAAGATGTCTTTCAAAGTCATTGAAATCTCTGCCTGTTACTTAGTTATAACTATAGTTAAGACAGGATTCATTAAATATTTAACCATGCTAATTGCCTAAAATTTATTATTATTATTATTACACCCTCCATGGAGTCGACAGACTGATCGTGGTTCATTCAACTGACAACATATTTATCATATAGAATCTAGTCCTTAACACTCCTTGCATTAACAACACATTCTGGTAATGCATTCCATTCACTGATAATTCTCCATGTAAAAATCTACTCCTCACACTCTTCTTCACCACACTTTTACATAACTTCCAGGAATGACCTCTGGTTCTTCCCCTCTCACTTTCTAGTCTTTTTTATAATCCCTTCTGGATTAATCTGATAAAATCCTCTCACTAACTTAAACAGCTCTATCCTCTCTTCCTCCTATCTACCAAACTCTGCAATCCACATCTCTTCAACCTCTCTCTCCATAGCCAGCATTCCCAACTCCTGATATTATCTTAGTCACTCATCTCTGGACCCTCTCCAATGTCTCCACATCACATTGAAAACCAGGTGACCAGATCTGAACTCAATAGTCCAAGTGTGGTTCTGATCTGTGCCTTATACAGTGGCACAACTACTTCCTTATTCTTTCATGTTAGAGTACTTCTTATCATAGCAGCACTATGATGTGCAATCTTTGCAACACTAGCAATATGCCCTCTAAACTTCAGTCTACTGTCAACCATCACTCCCAAATCTCTAATCTCATCCACTTCCTGCAGTACGGAACCATTGATATAGTTCATAGCCTTATATTTCTGCATTCCAAAATGCAACACCTTGCACTTATTGATATTAAAACTACAACCCCAATCTTTTTCCGAAGTAAAAATTCTATTCAGTTATAATGAATGAAACAGTATACTTAAATAGTGCAATGAGAATTATACCATTTTTGTATACTGTTTCATTCATTATAAATTTTAGGCTGTTGTTAACATTCATATGCTTTCTATTTTGTTGCTTTGTTCTTATAAAGTATAATTTATAAGAACAAAGCAACAAAATGGAAAGCATATGAATGTTGACAACAGTATAAAAAGGAAATACAGAGAATCAAACTAATTTGAGAGGGGAATTGAAAATATTACTGCTACAAAAGTTGAACTACACAACTATCAGTATGTTTGCAATATGCCTCAGATGTAGATCAAGTATTGATAAATTATTATAATATTATAGGTATCTCTATGGAGTCAGGAGAACTCATTGCAGGATACCCATTCTAACCTTTATACACATAATGCCTTTCATACTTCTCGTTAACCTCATTCAAGACACTCACAACCACTGTCGGTGCCAGGTTATTGCGCCTTAAGCAAAGTTTACAAGTGCGCCCCTTATTTCATAAACTAAAATGTTTCTAATTTACATTAAGCAAAATAAAATTGACTTTCAGGTTAAATTAATAGGGCTTTTTTTTTATTTTCTTTTTTAATTAATTTGAAAATTCTCTGTTATAATTAATTTACAAAAAAAAAGTTATAAAATACCGAAATTTAATATTTGAAAATGTTAACGTTTTTAAATATTTATCTCTGAATTTTAAATAGCGGTAAGTTCAAATTATTTAGGTAAGGAACAAAA
Source organism: Typopeltis vanoorti (assembly GCF_054136105.1). NCBI lineage: Eukaryota > Metazoa > Arthropoda > Arachnida > Uropygi > Thelyphonidae > Typopeltis > Typopeltis vanoorti. Next base: position 55,765,944 of record NC_143559.1, read on the forward strand.
CAGAACCAAGAGTTAAATAGTAAAATAGTGTGATGTGTGAGGGATAAGGAAAAAGAATCGATACCTAAATCATATATCACTATTTATGTACAGGATGTACAGACTCAGTGAAACTAGATTTATTAAGAGGGGGGGGGAGTAGATATGCTGACTTTAGGGGGGCAGTTAAGTCTATGAATGAGTATATTATGCCCGAGCGAGTACAACGGACAACAAATCAGAATGGGATAGTTAGTATAAGGCATCAAAGTAAGGATGGGACAAATGGGCTTCTGCGATTCATGTACACTAATGCCAGGAGTATTAGGAACAAGAAGGAAGAGTTTTTGGCCATGGTTGGCACTTCCAGGCCAGAGGTTGTCAGTATTAGGGAAACATGGCTGACAGAAGATGATAAAGCTAGTGGGATTGAATGCGACGGGTATAGCGTGTTCAGGAGTGACAGGGTGAATAAAAAGGGGGGAGGAGTGTTATTGATGATAGCTGATGATCTTCAGCCAAGGAGTATAGAAGTTGAACTGCATGATGGGGAAAAAAGCACATTTGAGGCTGTTTGGTGTGAGATACAATCCAGCAGAACAAAATATACAATTGGGTGCTGCTATAGACCGGGTGATGGAGTGGATGGTGGGGATAGTATGCATAAGCAAATAGAAGAAATGAGTGGAAGGAGGGTAATTATTATGGGTGATTTCAATTATGGTAACATTGACTGGAAAGAGGAGAGGGCACATGGGAGGAAGGAATTGGATTTTATGCGGTTATTAAGGGACAACTATCTACGGCAACATGTATTGGAAAATACCAGAGGGCAGAGAGTGCTGGACCTAGTAATTGCAACCGAGAATGTGGCTGTAATGAACATGACCATGTTGCCACCAATTGGTGAGAGTGACCATAAAGTCATGACTTGGGAGGTGGCTAAAGGAGTCGAATTTACAATTAAGACAGGGTACATGTGGAATTACCGGGCTGGTAAGTATGACAAGCTTAGGTGTGTGCTTGGCTCAATGCCATGGCATGTAAAACTGCAAGGGCTGGATGTTGATAGAGCATGGGAGGTGGTTAAGAACTGTTTGCAGGAGGCAATGGTTGACTGTATACCAAGAGTCCGAATAATAAATCAATTAGGGGTTAAATGGATGAATAACACTATTAAGCTTGAGCTGCAAAAAAAGAAACAATTGTGGAGGAAATTTAAGGAGAAGGGTGACCATCAGGCACAGGAACAGTATAAAGCTCAGGCCAGGATGGTAACAAGGGTGGTAAGAAAAGCAAAAGCAGATTACGAAAGGAAATTGGCCACGCAGGCTAAAGGGAATCCCAAACAGTTTTTTCAATATGTTGCAAGTAAAGGGAAAAATGCTCATGGTAGAATGATCTTAAAAAATGCTGAGGGTAGGGAGGTAACCGAATCAGTCGATATTGTGGAATTACTGAGCGAGCACTCACTTTGCAAGAGTATATCATCCAGGTGGTGACTTTGCAGGAATGGAAGAACCAACAGCTTATACTGGAATTGTGATGAATGAAGTAGAGGTAACTAGTCTATTACAGAACCTCAATGTCAATACATCTGTGGGATTGGATGGTATACCAGCTCGTGTCGTACGTGAAGCGGCCAAAGAATTGTCAGTGCCCTTGACCATTTTGTTTAATTTGAGCCTCAGGACTGGGTCAGTCCCAAGGGGGTGGAAAGAGGGGAAAATAGTTCCACTGCACAAAGGTGGTTCCAAGGCTGCTGTTGAAAATTACCAGCCAATCAGCATAACAGGAATCATTATCAAGGTCTTAGAGAAAATAGTCAAGAGGAAAATACAAGATTGGATAGAAGAAAATGGGATACTGTATCGGGGACAGCATGGTTTTGTGAAGGGTAGGTCATGCCTCAGTAACTTGCTCACGTATTATAACACAGTGACGGCTGAACTGGATAAGGGTAATGGGTTTACGGTGATTCTACTGGACCTTGCCAAGGCCTTTGACAGGATACCACAGGGAATTCTAATCAGTAAATTGGGGCATATGGGGATGGACATAGGGTTGGTGAGATGGATAGGAGGGTGGTTGACGGAGAGATATCAGAGAGTGGTTTACTCAGGAGTAGAGTCCACAAGACGGCCTGTGACTAGTGGTGTGCCACAAGGATCTGTTCTTGGACCACTGCTGTTTAATTTGTTCATAAATGATATAGGGAAGGATCTGAGAGGAACAGTTCATTTGTTTGTGGATGATGCGAAGTTGGGTAGGGCAATAGTGAATGCAGATGACGTCAAAATTTTGCAGGATGATTTGGATAGATTGGAGGTCTGGGCTAAGGAGAATGGATGTCAGTTTAATGTGGGAAAATGTAAGGTTATGCATTTTGGTGAAAAGATTGGCGGGAGTTTACTGCATTGGTGGAACCGTGCTCCAGGAAATTGATGAGGCACAAGATTTAGGAGTGTTGGTAGATAAGGAATTGAAATTTAGGGGACACATTGCAAAAGTGGCCAAATCAGCTCATCAAATCACTTGGTTGCTGAAGAATACGTTGACAAGCAGGTTATTGTTCCTCTGTATCGAGCCTTGATAAGACCCCATCTAGACTACTGTGCTCAGATTTGGTCACCTAGGTTTCTTCTTGATGGGGAGGAGGTGGAGAGGATCCAGAGGCGAGTGACCAAGATGATAGCAGGTCTGTGGAATGAACCGTATGAGAACAGGTTGAGGATTTGTGGGTTGCAAAAATTGGTTGATAGGCGGAGGAGGGGAGATATGATTGAGACATCCAAATTACTGAAGGGTTTCTATAAAATTAATTCAGAAGATATTTTTGAGAACAGGGCTGGTTGTGGGAGGACTAGGGGACATCCATGGAAACTGGGCAAAAGTGTGGTTAGTAAAGGTGTTAGAGCTGGGTTCTTTACTTTTAGAGTAGTGAATGAGTGGAATGCGCTCCCTGAGTCTGTGGTGGATGCTGTGACAGTGAATGAGTTTAAGGCGAGGTATGATAGATACTGTATGAATGTCAAATAGTTGTGATGAATATGATTTGGGGCCTCCCTCGATGAGTCTAATGACTCCCTGGAGTTGCCCGTAATAATAGTAATAGTAATAATAATTTAATTTTGATATTTTAGTAAAGTACGAATAAAGCATAGCTTGAAGTTTTGCACCCTAGGCAGTTGCCTAGTTTCCTAAATGGTAGTGCTGGCCCTGCTCACAACTGTCTCTGGCAATCCATTCTACTCATGCACCACTCCCCAAGCAAAAAAATCTAGTCTGCACAACCTAACTAACCACACTTATGCAACTTGGAATTACATGATTAATTAAGAAAGAACCTCTAGTTTTCTCCTAATTAATCATGTATTGAAAATTTTCTTTTGTGTCAGTCTTTTACAACTCCTGTCATGTTTCCTCTTTTCTTCCTATCAACTAACCTTTGCAACCTACACATACTTTCAACCTATTCCACAGACCTATCACCAGCTTGGTTACTTATCTTTGAAACTTCTCCATCACCTCCTGATCCTAAGAAACTTATATGACAAAATCTGATGATACTCGAGATGTGGCTGAATAACCTTTATATCTTTACTTACTAGTGCTAGTGTGTTTTTCAACATTCAAGTAATCCTTTGGGCTATTTTGCCATATGCCCTCTGAACTTCAATTCTCTGTACACCATTACCCCTAGTCCCTAGCCAGTGTAATCTTTTCAATTCAAAGTATATAACCTTACATTTTTCAACATGAAATCATCCTGCAGAATATACTCATCACTTTCTGAACTATTGCCTCCCTAGTTTTATATCATCAACAAGCAACTGAATAACCTCCTTTAAAATCATTGCCTTTACCATTAAAGAGTTCTCTTCCTAGTACAGAGCCTTAAGTCACTCTTGTCACCCTGATTCTCGTAGATTAAATTTCACCAGATACTACTCTCTGATGTCTGTTTATCCATCCTCCCCTCCTCCGAAGCTTCATTTCCATTCCCAATTGCTCCAGTTTATGTAAGTTTTCCATGTGGTATTCTGTTAAATGCCTTTTCAAAATCCAGAAGTATCATGATATACCCATTTCCCTCATCTAATCTGCTGTCACCTTTTATAAAATGTGAGTAAAATACTAATGCAGAACAACCTTGTAAATAAACTGAGTTCATGAATACTGCACATTGGCTGATTTATGGCAAAAACATCATATGAGTAATGCAGCATCATATAAGCATCATTGATCCTAATTAAAAAGTGTCATATGAGCACATTGTAAAGTAAAACATAAGGTAGAGTATTAGTACTGTACACCTCTCATCATCGAATCTTAATACGATACCTTCTCCTTACTCCCAGTTTCTTGTATGTTCATACTTTTCCCATTCACTTTTTCATTCATTCTTCCTACTGCTGTACTATATGCCAGTTATTTTTCCAGTTGACTGAGCTCAAATTTTGTCCTGTAAAGTACTCCACGTAAGTGCACTAGTTCACTCCTCACCATCATCTCGTCATCCATGTTGCTCACTCCTCCCACTACATTCTCTGCATATTTTCCAGATTAGCTGCATGCACAATTGGAAGATTTTGAAGCATTGTTGTGTTGTTGAAAAGCATCACTGATAACACTGACCCACTACAAATTGGAAGCACCTGTCATTCAAGTTGGTCATCTTTAATATTTTTATTTATTTATTAAAATAGAAATCTCACCTATAAACATATAGTATATGAGTACTGCAGATGCTAAGGGTTAAATAATCTGAAAACTTTGCTATCAAGACCAAATAGAAATCTGTTTTGAGCCACTTCTTAACATTCATTTAAGAGCTAATAACAAAAATACTTCTTTCTAATGAACAAAAAAAGCAAGCAGAATTGGCAAATTAAGCAAGTAGGTACAGCGGTAGAATGTGTGTGTTTGTATGGAGTTTCCATAGCTCAGTCAGTGCCGACAATCCACTTTGGTTGGGAAGACTTGAGTTTGAATCCCAACATAAAAAAAAAACCTTCATAACAGCATTTCAGTTAGCTAGTATTGTACAGAGGTGACAGGGTTTTTTTTTCTTTCTTTCTGGAAACTCAGGTTTTTCATCCCACAAGAAAGCCAAACTAACCAGAAAATACACAGTTAACAGACTGTGCAGATAGCATTAACTGCTTTATTACACCATTAGATTTCTACAAAGCTAAATCTTAGCCACTAAGCTATTGAGTCTAATGCATAAAGAGGAAGATGATACACACATTTGCATAGACACTTTTTGGATTGATGGAAGTTTAATGCTTAATGTGATTAGTGCCATCAGGTTGCAGAGAAATGTTTGCTTTGAAACTCTGAAAATGGAAATATCAATATTTAGCATTCTCACCTAAGTACATTAAAACATCAAATTCTGTTAAAGTAAACAGCATAATAAATAATTATATTTATAATAATAGTTATATGCTACCATACTAGGGAAATGATTATGAGCAAGGTGGTTTCCTGTTACCTTCCTTGCCGTACTATATTCTATGACTCAAACCTGGTGTTCACAGGGGCTGGTTTGCCAGCTTGCTGGAAGAAAAACCCTGCTGTCCACGCCCAAGACCGGCGAACTTGGCTATGGCTGAGGAAGATCCTTAAGTTCCTCACGTCGTCGACGGGAATCAAACCTAGGACACTTCTTTCCCAGGCATCTGGTTGCAAAGCACATAGCCACTATACATAGCGTGGAAGAATATAAAACCCATTAACTACTCTATAAGCAAATATAAACAAAAATGGTTAGAATATCTAAATCGAATGGACAATAGCAGACAACCATAACATCTCAATGTATTGAAATGTGCAATAGATTTACAGAGTTTTGCGAGTGTGATTTGCAAAAAAATGTTTGCATTAAATTGTACTCATCCAAGACCTCCCCCCCCCCCCCCACACACACACCACCACCACCACCATCATCATGTTTTTAATATGTCCCAATAAGTGAATTGGAGTTTTCCATGAAGTGATTAGTGATACAGAGAATGTTTCAGATGTATATATGGATGTAGCCTTGAGTAGTTTAGCAGACAGAGATGGTTTGTCTGATGGCCATAATTGTGTGAATGCATTGGAAGCAGAATGTGTGGAGACAGAAATAGAGCTGCTGAGAAAGCAGATGGAAGGAATGAAGATTGAATTGAGATCTAGGAAGGCTAGAAAGGTTGACTAGTGTAAAAGGAATGAGTAGGTGTAAGAGAACAGCATCAGTGAGAGAGAGAGGAAGAGAGGAAATTGCAGAATGGCAAGAAATTGTGGAAGCAAGGATTAGAGAGATGAAAGAGAATAGAAGGGAAAGACAGAGAGATTGGAGATGCCAGTGACAGAAGGATGAATGAATCTATTTGAAGTGCCATGTATGGAGATTCAATGATTCACGGTGTGCAGCGCAGAGTACCAGAAGAGTGCTTGCCTGGTGGAATGATAGTGTGTGGCAATGGGAGTGAAAGTGTAGAGAAGATAATATTAGTTGTTGAGATGAATGATGTTAGAGATAGTGCAGCAGAAATGTGTTCGAGGAAAGATAGAGCACGTTCCCAGTATGATATGCAGAGTGGAAGAGAAGAGCAATGATGATGAATGAGATGATAGTGAGAACGTGCAGAAAAAGAGGTCTAGAATATGTAGCTGAATTTAGTAGTATGTTTGAGGAAAACTAGAATTGCACAGGTGGAATGTTGCAGGGATGACCTAATATGGGAATGGTGACTTGAAAAATTATTGGGGGATACACTATATTTACAGACCCAGGTAAGGTATGAGGGAGGGGGGGGTGTAATAATGATTATAAGAATACTGGAAATACTGCTGTTTTTTCTGTATACAAATGCTAGCATTAAGAATAAAGGAAATGAGTGTATTGCATTGATTGACTCAGTCTTTCCAAAGGTTGTTGGTATTAGTGAAACTTGGTTAACTGAGGAAAATGTTCTAACAGGGATAGAAATCAAAGGGTATAGCATATTTTGGCAGAATATGGAAAGTAAATGTGGTGGTGGTGAAGTGCTACACATGATAAGATATTGTGCACTCTCGGGGTGGAGAATCTCAGTGGAAATAACACTAATGGCTTAGAATATATGGTGTGAAATGGATGTTTATATGACAAGATATTTTAGTTGGATGTTGCTGCTGACCAGGGAGGGAATATAGAAGATGATGAACAGAAAATGTTTAGCCATATTAGTTTGGAGAGTGCAAAGCAAGTGATCACTATGCAGGACTTCAACTGTGGTGATATAAACTGGAGGAAACAGCATGCAGTAATAAGGGAACTGAAATGTTGAATTTCTTGAGGGACAACTATCTTAGGCAGCATATGGGAAAAGAAACATGAGAATCAAGAGTTTTGGATTTGGTCAAAGGATCAGACTGACTAAGATATCATACTTGTCCCCAGTTTGTGATAGTGACCATATCAATCTGACTGGGAGGATGAATAGAAATGTGGAAGTATCAAAGCAGAAGCAGTTTATGGGGAATTATAAGGCAGGCAACTATCACAGACTTAGAAACCAGCTTGCAGCAGTAAAATGGATGAAAGAATTTGAACAAAGAAAGATCAGCAGTGCATGGGAGATTTAAGAAAAAAACTGACAGCAATGGAAGATTGTATACCTCAAGTGAAAAAGATGAAGCAATTTAAAGTCAAATAAATGACAAAAGGAATGAAAGAGAAACTGCAAGGGGAAAAAAGAAAGAGAGATTATGGAAGGCATATAAAGAGAGAGAGAGAGAGAGAGAATGTGGAGAACAGTTGCATGAAGAATATAAGGCTCGGTCTAGGAAACTATTATTGTATGGAGAGAAAAATTAGAATATGAGAGGGGAGACTGGCACTTCATTCAAGGAGAATCCCAAAGGATTTTTTCGTTATGTAATGAGTATGAGGGAAAATTATAGTGGGCAGATTATCATGCTGAGTGGAGTTGGGAATTGGGTGACCAAAGCAGATGACATAGTTGAACTGTTTAAGGATCACATTATTAGAGTGTTCCATACTGGTACTACAGGCGAGTGAATGAAGAGGATGTATTCTGAGTACTAATTACACTAAATGTCAATAAGGTAGGGTGACTAGATGGAATTTAACCACATGTTTTAAGGGAATGTACTGTGGAACTGATTGTGCTATTAACTTGGAATGAAAGTTTTGTAAAGGGGCAAGTTCCTGGAAAGTGGAAGAAGGGTAAGATAGTACTATCGCATAAGGGTGGAGGTATCAAACTATAGGCATGTTTGTATTTCTTCTGTAGTTAAGATTTTGGAGAAATTGTTAAGTACTTGTATACGGAATTGGGCAGATGAGGGTAATTATTTATGCAGGCCAGCATGGATTTGTTAAAGGATGCTCTTGTTTTTAGTAATCTGGTTATCGAGGGATCCACAGATGGGATGCTTCATACTCACTTGGTGAAGTTATGGTAGAAGAAGGAGAGGAAGTAAGGGGTTTTGGTGTGACTAGAGATTTGAAGTTTCAAGGTCATAGTACAAAGGTTGTAAAGGCATCTCAGGAAATTTCGGAAATGTTGAGGAGAACATTGACCACAAGAGATAAAAGTGTGCTGATCCCATTGTATAAAGCTTTGCATAACAGACAACATCTGAATTTCTGTGCTCAGATCTAGTCACCAGGATTTGAAGGGAATGAAGTAATCTTGAGAAAGTGTAGAGACAGATAACAAAAATGATATCAGAACTGTATAGCATTGAACTGCTGTGCAGTTCTGACTGCAGAGTTTGGTGGATAGAAGGTAAAGGGGATATGATCAAGATATTTAAGCTGTTGAAAGGTTATTATTATATTATATTAACACTGGGGAAATTTAGTGAGAAAGGATCAAAGATAAGGGCCATCCCTGGAAGGCGCAAAAGATGGTGGTGGGTAAAAATGTAAGAAATAAGTTTCTTACATGGAGAGTGGTAGGAGCATGGAATGCATTGCCTGAGAGCAGTACAGTAACGAGGGTATGAAGCGCGTGTGGCAAGTGTCTAACTTGAGCCCCCTCCCCAATCCAAAAATTTTGAAAAATTTAAATGTAACAAGTTAAATTTTACTAAATACAATATGTTAAATACTTACTATTAACCCCCATCAAAATGAATTGCAGTGTGTTGAAGAATTTGTGTGTCTAAAGTGACGTATTGCCGAAATTTAAATATCCAATATAAAAGAGCGGACTTTTATATCTATTTAATTATTTTTATTTTTTATGTTTTGCGGCTCTTTCGTCACGCCCTTGTTATGGCACTGCCTGAGAGGATGGTGAACATGCAGACAGTGGATGAGTTTAAGGAGTGATATGATAGACTTTGTGTTGACATCCCACAATGAGTCTTGTTACTTCATGGAGGTCAGGAAAATAATAATAATAGTTTTGAGAACAACCCTTTGTCTGAGAACCATTCCATGAAGGAGAAATCAGTAAATAATAGGAATAGGAAGAACAGTAAAGCAACATTGATTTTTTGGAAAAAATATTTTGTTAAAAGACCATAAGATTTAATGATTACAAATACAAAGAGCCAACAAGTTTCACTAACCACTGTCTAGCATTTTCAAGGCTGTACTGGTGTGAAAACAAATGCATCAAGTTACATGAAAATATACACTTTAGTTAAGTATAAAGAGCTAATAAGCTTCATTTCGGCAATGAAAACTATATTCGGAAAGAAACTCTCTGATTCCAATCTTTCTTATTCGGTTTTAAAACTATGTGGGATTTAATATCCCCTTAATTTAAGTACACTTTAGTAACTGCTAGGCCGTTACATTTGATAATTCATGTTTGATGGCGTGCATGCGTTCAAATGCTTCAGTCAGAATCCGCTACATGACCACGTGTTGCGTAGTTTTTCGCATATTGTAGTTCTGTTGAGCTGAGAGAATTTATGAGATATTTCCATATGTCTTTAAGGATAGCACCTTGATTTCTATTTAAATTATTGCCTGTGCGTAGCACCACTGCTGCCGCTTTGAAAGTTCTCTGTCTGTAGGGCAGAGAACTGTTTTTCCAATCTTTAAAGTGATTTGATGTTGAGAAATGATGAGCTAAACAAGATGTGATGATTCTATTGTGATTGACATCTCCCACATGTTCCTTTTGTCTTATTTCAAAACTTCTAGAGGTCTGTCCAATGTAAGAAAGGCCACACGTGCATGGAATTTCATATACTCCAAGAAATGTGAAGAAAGGTACCTCATCTTTGGTACCTTTCTTCAAATGACTTGTCTGATCGTGGTAGTTAGTTTAAAAACTACTCTGATGTTATGAGCTTTTAGCATTCTCACCAATTTTGTGGATACTGAATTAATATATGGAATGACAGCTGTGGACACATATTGGGACTCCATTCCACGTTGTTGGAGGTTATCTTTAAAAAGCAATTTTTTTAAAATGTTAGAAGGGTATCCGTTAAGAAATAGAGTGTCACCACCATGCGTAGACCTATTTATGGAAAAACTTGAAAAGGATATTTTTTCCACCATTTCACCTAAACCGTCGATTTGGTGGAGATATGTCAGTGACGTGTTCATCATCTGGAAGGATACCATGGAAAACCTTCTCGTGTTTCTTAATAAAATCAACTCACTGCATAATAAGATTAAATTCACTATGGAACTGGAGAAGAATAAAGAACTACCCTTTCTTGACATATTGGTGAGGAGAGAAGATAACATGTCCAACTGTCCATTTACAAGAAACAGATACAGGTAGATATCTACATTATTCGTCTAACCATCATAGATCACAAAAACACAGCATCATTCATATGCTCTGTAATAGAGCCTTAAGGTCTATTTCGAAAGAAGTAGATGTGCAGAGAGAACTGTCACAAATAGCTAACACTCTATCTCTCAATGGATACCCTTCTAACATTTTAAACAAATTGCTTTTTAAAGACAACCTCCAACAACGTCGAATGGAGTCCCAATATGTGTCCACAGCTGTCATTCCATATATTAATTCAGTATCCACAAAATTGGCGAGAATGTTAAAAGCTCATAACATCAGAATAGTTTTTAAACCAACTACCACGATCAGACAAGTCTTAAGATCACCCAAAGATGAGGTACCTTTCTTCAAATTTCCTGGAGTATATGAAATTCTATGCATGTGTGGCCTTTCTTACATTGGACAGACTTCTAGGAGTTTTGAAATAAGACAGAAGGAACAAACATGTGGGGGGTGTCAGTCACAATAGAATCATCACATCTGGTTTAGCTCAACATCAAATCACGTTATAGATCGGAAAAACAGTTCTATGCCTTACATCGAGAATGACTACAGACACAGAACTTTCAAAGCAGCAGCTGTGGTGCTATACACAGGCAATAATTTAAATAGAAATCAAGGTGCTATTCTTAAAGACATGGAAATATCTCATCAATTCTCTCAGCTCAACAGAACTACAATATGCAAAAAACTATACAACACTTGGTCATGTACCGGATTCTGATTGAAGCATTCGAACGCATGCATGGCATCAAACACGAATTATCAAATGTAACGCCTTAGGTTACTAAAGTGTATGTTTTCATGTAACTTGATGCATTTGTTTTCACACCAGTACAGCCTTGAAAATGCTAGACAGTGGCTAGTGAAACTTGTTGGCTCTTTGTATTTGTAATCATTAAATCTTATGGTCTTTTAACAATAAAAGGTCTTAATTTTAATACATTAGATCAAATATGAACAATGTAATATTTTGTTAAATTAATTATTATTACTGGAATGGATCTTTATATCATGCATATCCTGTGTTTTGTTAAAGTTAAAAATAATGTTTTTTAATAAAAAATATTCTTATTTTGTCACATCAGCAGCTACTTGCAATGGGCAAGTGGATGAGCATATTTGTCATCCCTTTTCGGTAGTATATTGTCGCTCCTCTTCTAATGTGAGAAACCTGTTCATTATGGAGAGAGAGAACCTCCATGTGAAGGCCGGCCTTCTTCATTATTATTATTATTATTTTGGACACTTCCTTTATTCCTCACTCTTTTAACTTCTCTTGGGTTTCTTTTTTGCTTTCCTGCTCACCAGGAAAGTTGTGAACTTTCCTAGTGAGAATCCAGGATGTTGGATTTGTCATGTAGAACAATATGTTGAACATCCTGGTGACTTGCATGCACTGCTTCAGCAAAATAAGCATACCTAAATGGCACCCAGCCTTGATTATTCAGTTAGTAGGCTTATCTACAATGGTTTATAGTTATAAGTCTCCTTTCCCCATAGTCTAGGAAAGGAAACTTAAAGCTTGCTGGTATAGCAATCCTGTATAACTGGTGTTTCATTTCAGTGTAGATAACTATTTATTAATACCTTTATTAATAAATAAAGTATGCAGATACTTTACGCTTTGTACATATATTTTATCTTATTTCTAATTTATCTCCTTATAACTGCTGTATAAGACGACTCTCAAATACTACAGAAAACCCCTCGAAATCATGGGTCGTCTTATACGGCAAGTATAAAAAAAGGAAGCTTAATTTCTTAAAAAGGGAAGCCTAAGATGAACATTTAGGTAGTTACAATACATCGTTATATAAGAAAATAGGCAGCGTATATAAACAAATCAGATTAATATTTTGTTACATAAATTTACTTAAAATATTACAATAGATGTAAGTCTTAAAAAACAAATAATAATTATTAACCTCAATTTTCATGTTAATTTTCATCATCATCTGTTGAAAATAGTTTTCAGATTCATTGTTTAAATGATCATCGTGTGGATCCCAGTTTGAATCCGGTGAATTGATTTCATTTTTATCGTCATCAGTGTCCCACAACAGATCATCTTCTGTACCATCCATAAGATTCGAAATACCACACTTTTTAAATGATTTTATTACAGTCTCTGCTTTTACTTTATTCCATGCTTTGATCACAAAATTGCACAACATATCAAGTGATACAGCGTGCATAGATCCACCATTTGTAAATAATTTTTCATTAGTCAACATCCAATTATTCCACTCTTCTCACATGTGATCTTTCAATGGTTTGTTCCATTGAAAGATCACATGTGAGATCACAGTGGTTGCAACATAAAATTAAACCACATGGTATAACAGCAATTTTTGTGTTATTTTTTTTTCTAGAAGACTTTAATTTAATATTCTCAGTTAAATGACTACAAAACATATCCCATACTAATAAACTGTGTTTCTTCATTATACTGCCTGGTCACATGTTCCACACATTATTTATCCATAATTTCACACCATTTTCGTGAAAATGTACAAAAACCCTTCAGAGTCAAATTAGCCTTGGATCGGTTTGCATCATTTGCCAATCATACAGTCACTGCAAAAAGTGATATGGGATAAAATCCAGAAAATGAACGATAGAAATATAACACACCATTCATTGATCCTAAAAAATAATGCATGTGTAGTTGTCAATATGAGAGCTTTAGATACTTCTAAGTGAAAGCTTTTTCCTGAATATCAGCAATGGCTTTTTATCCTCTTGAATTTTAGCACTTATAAAATTTTAAACAATGGCTTAATTTCTCTTCCCACTGTCTAGAGAACTACACAATCAGCCCTTTTTATAGGAGGAACTGAAAAGAGCACTTACTCTTCCATGCCAGTATTATAGGGCCCAATGATATCCATTATGAGATGATGTATCCTCTTCTACCATCCATCGTTGATTTTCTTTTCTTGCAGTATAAAACACAGCTCCTCAATATGAGGAGATCTATGATTCATGATTCATACTGAAGATCTATGATTCATGGCAAAGGGGAATTGTCATTGCCTTCCCAACTGTCCATCCTATGACTAGTCTTCTTTGTGCACTGTTTTCTGAGAACTTTTTTAAGATCTTGAGATAAAATCCCATTTTCTATATTATTTAGAATTAGTCATTTTATCCAACATGTAATGTGATTTTGCTGATACCAACCAATTTACACCACATGATATGATTAGAAAGGTCCATCACAAATGCATTCCTGATATGTTGTACGTTTCAGTTTGCATTAACATGAAAAAGCATGCGACACTTCTTGGAGATATGTTATAGTAAAAGACCTTTATAATCTTAGTATCAAAACACAAGAGATGAACCATCCAAGTGGGAATCACATTGTGCCAATCATACTGTCAATAGGAGAGTTTCTCCAATCTCTGTCTTAATACTTTTTGTTGTGAAAGTAAATTCAAAACAAGTTACTCTCACTGTACGCAGTGCTATTATTATTATTATTAACATATGACCTCCTTAGAGTCGGACACTCACTGTGGGAGGTACACACTATTGCACACAGTGCTCATCCAACCATGCCTTAAACTGCTGCAGTGTGTCTACATTAACAACACACACTCAGGCAATGCATTCCTCTCGCCAACCGCTCTTCATGCAAAGAACCTTCTCCTCACTCCTCTGCTCACATCCTCCTTATAAAGTTTCCAGCAATGCTGTCTTGTTCTACCTCCCTCTCCCATTCTGCAAAAAATCTCTTCCATGTCAACCAGAAAACAATCCCTGACTAGCTTATATGTCTCAATCTTATCCCCCTCCTATTCACTAGGCTTTGCAATTTACATTCTCTCAATTTGTCCTTGTGCTCCACATTTCAAAGACCACCTTTGTGAATCTTCTCTGAACCCTTTCTAACATATCCTCGTCACCATAAAAACCTAGCAACCAAATCTGTGCACAATAATCCATATGATGCTCGATCAAGGCCTTATACAATAGCATCATTAACCTCTTTATTTCTGAATGTCACGGTCCTCTGTATCATTGCCATTATCCAATGTGATGTCTTCAGAACTTGTGCAGTGTAGTCCCTGAATTTTAGGTCCTTGTCTACCACCACTCCCAGATCTCTCGTCTCCTCTACTTTAAAGTTTCCCCACCAAGTGTATATTTTGCATCCCATCGTTGCTTACCAAATTTCAAATCCTACACTTTGTAATACTGAATTGATAGTTCCACTTACCTGCCTATTCTTGCAATCTATTCAAGCCCTCCTGAAAGGCCATAACATTTCAATATCATTTATAAATTGAACAACAGCGGTCCCAAAACTGGCTCCTGCAGCACACCACTAGTGACTTTCCTCTTTTGGGATACTGCACCCCCAAATACAACTTTCTGATACCTATCTGACAGCCAGTCATTCATCCAACTCAGAAGTCTGTTATCCAATCCCATCCATTTCAGTTCATTTAATAACTTGTCGTGTGGCAGTCTATCAAAAGTTTGTGCAAAATTCAGGTACACGACTGCATCTCCTATGTCTGAGGTATTTGTCGCCTTGTTATAGTACATAAGTTAGTAAGACATGATCTGCCTTGAACAAATCCATACTGATAACCACATTGAATGCTGCTTCTATCAACCCATTTCTGTATCCTACTTTTCACCAATCTCTAGTACCTTCACCACAACTCCTGATATATAGATTGGCCTATAATTTTAGCCACAGACTACAAGTCTGTGGCTAAAAATTATAGGCCAATCTGTATTCACTCCCATGGAACCTGTGCTGTTGTAAGACTCTTATTAAACAGGCATGCCATTGCTACTGCCAATTCCCTGGAACATTCCTTTAAGATGTGTGGTGATATGTCATCAAATCCTATTGTTTTATTGACATTAAGGTCATTTATTTCTTCAAATACCTCCTCCTTCTTACAATTAAGCCATCCTCCTGTATGTCCTCTACACTTGAGTTCCTCATGGTTCCACTCTGAAGAGGATGAAACACCCTTATAAATGGATCACTGAATACCTCAACATCTTCCACAGCAGTTTCCATTCTACCATTTCCATCCATTAAATCATCTTACCATAATCATTCTTCCTTCCACTTGCTACATATCTAAAAAAAAATCTTGGGTTTTTCTTTGCCAGTTTCTTCTCATACTGCACTTTTGCTTTTCTTACTAACTGAGTCACTCTCCTGTCTTGTTCCTTATACTCTTCATGTAACTGATTATTACCATTATTCATTTTGTACTACCTCCAAAGTGTCTTCTTATTCCAGATATCATGCTTAACTCCCACACTCATCAATTTTACACCTGTCTTATTCAGCCTTTTGGCCTTCAGAATACATTCACACCTTGAGGTGTTATGTATTTCTTTGTCAGTTCCCAAGCAGCATTTATTTTCTTACCACTCAACTCCTCCTTCCATGCTATTGCTCCAAGCTTTTCATAATCACCAGCCTTGTACGTCCTCATATATCCTTTCCTCACAGAAGTGTGCATATGGCTAGCCACAAACCAAGTAATCACTTCATGATCACTCTCACCAATGGGAGGAAAGTCCAAAGCCCCACTTTTACAATTACATCCTCTGATGAAATGATATGATCTAAAAATCTTGATCCTCACGTGTCCACCTTTACATGCTGAATGAGATAGTTATCTCTCAAGAAATTCATTTTCCTTAATCCCAAATATAATCGCTTCATTCCAATCTATACTTTCATAATTAAAATCACCCATAATAATTACCTTTCCCTTTGTTCACTAATCCAATTTGTTTATACATTTCTTCTTCACCATCCTCCACATTCCCTGGCTTATGGCAACATCAAACAAAAAATGTCTTCCTGTCAACCTCCACTTAATACCACACTGCCTCATAACCATTGCCACAATTTTCCTGTTTCATGTCTACATCATATGGATGTAATTCTCCTGCTATCATCAGCAGCATTCCCCTCCCTTCTTGTCCTTTCTATCCTTCCATTTCTATTCCCATTAGGATACCATCTTCATTTAGTCATGTTTCACTTATTCCAACAGTTTTGGGACAAATAAACTCAATCAGTGAAACCATTTCATATCCCTTATGTCAATCTTCTGTCATTTGTAAACAAACAGCAGTTATTTTTAGGTCTATAACCAGTGCTATCCAAGCAACTTGTTGGTTGTGATTTCCCCTCCACACCTGCCCTTGCCCAATCACCTTTATCACTGCTTACCACATATATTTGCTCAGACTCAACTTCCCTACCCACATTGCAATATACTCCATCTACATATACACATTCACTGCTGCTTTCAGAATCCACTCTCCCTGTGTCATGTCTCCTTGTCCACCCAGGCTCTTTCCCCTCCCTTTTTTTTCCCTCTCTTTTTTCCCTTTCCTACCTTCCTTACTCTCTTCATCTCTCACACTACTACTGTTTCCAGTGCCAAGCACTTCTGTCTCTTGAATACCATTCTCCTGTTCTTTCATTTCATCTCTTACTTCTGGTTTCTTGTTTGCATCACACATTGCACTTCGATCTAGCAACCTTTCTCCATTACACTCACTCCAGAGCCATTCAAATGCAACCCATCATGACTGTATAATTCCATTCTTCCATCGAACACATACCATACAGCCACATGCTGTACTCCCACACAGCTTCACTAGCATACCATTAATGATTCTGGCTCTGCATCTCAATTCATCATTGTCATACCTTAGCCAACACACTGACAACCTTTCCCAATATACTGTTATCTTTCACTCTTCTCAATAACCTCCTAATATGCGTCTTTACATTCTCCTTATGTCCACTTAAATCATACCCCACAACCACCACTAATTCTCTTTCTTGTTTCTTCCTCATGTCCAAGACTTTTTTTGTTGTTGATGATGACTGTTGACTGATTATATTGATGACTTTGCAGTTTTCTGTCATTTCTGTAACATGAGATCACTGAAAAGCACCTGCCACAAGCAGTTGATCATCTAAGTTTGTAAGCACAGAATGAGTTGTGGTTTTATGCAGAAAAGTGTGCATTGCAGCAGAAGCTAAGTTCCTCATTATTGTTTTTGACAAGAAGCTTACATTCCTTGCAGACATTCATCCATATGAGAAAAGCACATAAGAATTCAGAATACAGCTAAAGTTTTTTCTTTTGTGTTAATGTTATAGAATCCCTTTAATAACTTAAAAGTTTTGATCATGCTCCTTCTTTTTCTGCCTCTCACCTAGCCTTTGCAACCCACAAACACATTAATTTCACCCCCATAGGAAGCATTTCTCAGAATTGTCACCAGCCTGGTCATTTTCGTCACATCCTCATCAAGAAATCCAGGTGACCAAATCTGTGCACAGTATTCAAGATGTGGCTGTATTATAGTCTTATAGAAATCTTATAATAACCTCCCTATATCTATTTGTCATTTCAGATCTTTTGAGATATTTTGCCAACTTCAGCAATATGTCCTCTGAACTTCATCTCTCTCTGTGTGTCTATTATCACCATCAGATCCCAAGCCTCATTAAGTTCCTGAAGTCCAGAATCGTCAGTGTAATACACAGCATATAATCTTCTCATCCTAAAGTGCATAACCTTATATTTTTCAGCATTAAATTGATAATCATTATCCTTTGCCCACTCTTCCAATTTATTTAAATCATTGTGCAGGATGTCTACATCACCTTTATTGACAGTTTTAGTTTCTTCTTCTCCTTCCTGTCATGAATTTTAGGCCAAGTGACCTGTTCTGGGTCTCATGCCATTGTGCTCTTGGTCTTCAAATTCTTTTTCCATTTATTTTATATCCATATAGTACTGATATCCAAAAGCTAAGGATGAACTACATTTTTACCTGTATATGAAAACAGTTTCATTACTACAGCCAAATGCAGACATAAATTTATTGCCAGCACACTAATAAATTATATTACAAAAAAAAAGTTATAAATTTCATACAAATTAAATTGCAATACGTTTTTGGCATAAGTTACAAATTTCCTAAGGTTCCTGGTTCAGGAATTAATGGTTCAGTTCTTACAGAAAACTGTGTGGAGAGACATTTCAGTATGGAATACGTCCATCCTGAACTGTTTTTCGGATGCCCCTCTTCTGGTGGTCTCCACTCAGCACTCTGGCGCTTTGTTTCGGGCTCATACTCAAAATACCACATTTCGTCACCGTAACGATCATTTCAAGGAAGTTGGAGTCCTTACAAGCGGTTTTAATTGAGGTCCTTGCAGTGTTCAATTCGATACATTTTTTGGTTGTCAGTTAAAATGTTGTGCACAGTTGATTTTGGAATCCACAATTCATCTTCAATCAATCTCACAGACGATTTCGGGTTTTCTTTGATGAAATCATGCACTTTTTGGATGTTAACTTTACTCAGTCCAGTTTTTGGACGGCCCGGCTTTTCATCGTCCTCAAGCATCTCACGACCACTTTGAATTCGCTTAAACCACTCATAAACTTGAGTATGGGATAAGCATTCATCACCATATGCCTTTTGAAGCATTTGATGTGTTTCGGTAAAACTTTTACCAAGTTTAACACAAAAGTCAATCGCAGCTCTCTGTTTGAAACTCATTTTTCGACCATTCGTCAAAACACACTGTCACTCTTGGCACTATAACTCGGCTTCTAATGAAACAAATGTCATAAACAGTTGACACAACACTAATGAAGGGTGTCGCTTTCGACAACAAAAAGATACAGCAGGTGGTGCCACTAGTTTCTTCTATTTTCGAAAAGTTCGGTTTCTTTTTGGACAGAGGGTGTATTATTATTTTCCAGACCTCCATGGAGTCAAGACTTATCATGGGAAGTCAACACAAAGTCTATCATACCACTCGTTAAAATCATTCACAATCTGCATGTTCACCATCCTCTCAGGCAATGCATTTAATGCTCCTACTACTCTCCATGTAAAAATCTTACTCCTTATCCTTTTACTCATCACCTTCTTTTGGACTCTTGTCCTTGCTCCTTTCCTATATTCAACCATATAAAAAAACTCCTCACTGTTAATATGATAATAACCCTTCAACAGGTTAAATCTCTTGATCATATCCCCACCCCCTTTGCTTCTGTCCACCAAACTCTGCATTATACAGTCTTGATTCCTGAATCATTTTTATTATCAATCTCTGCACCCTCTCCAAGATTACTTCATCACCTTCAAATCTCAGAAATCCAGATGTGGTCTGGTCAAAGCTTTATACAATGGTACCAGCAGACCTCAGTGTCAGTATTCTTCTCCACATTGCTGCAGTTTTCTGTGATGTCTTCATAACCTTTGCAATATGTCTTCAGTACTTCAAATCTCTGTTCACATCATACCAAGATCCCTTGCTTCTTCCAGTATAACTCCATCAGGTGAGTATGAAGCATCCGATCTGTGGATCAGAAATTTAAAAATCTCACATTTAATCACGTTAAACTGACATCCCCCATACATCTGCCAAACCCTTCCAGCTTATACAAATCCTCTTGAAAAGCCAAAACATCAAGCCCAGTGCTGGTCCAAATGTTTGTTAATGTCTTTATGCATGAAATAAATTTCACCAACTGATATAAGACGCCACCCCGTTATTGGATGTCTGAAGTAACAAAAAAAGCTCCATGTTTAGCCTTTGTAGCAGGATTTCTGAATAGGATTCATATAAAAACAAAAAAAAAAAAAAGAAAAAAAAATTGACTTTAAAAATTTTTGATATTTAGATATTAAATTTATATATACAGTGGTATCTCGCTAATCCGAACCTCTTTAGTCCACATAATCCTCCAGTAATCCGAACTGCGGTTTGAAAGAAAAAAAGTTTTATTTATTATGTATTATTATTTTAACTATTATTGTTTATTTTATTGTTATTACAGTACAGTATTTTTTTCATATGCAAATTCAAAACGTGCATAATTTGGTTAAAAATATAAATCCAGATTGTTGAAAGTTCACAAACAGATGTTACAGAATGGATTACGGGTAGAATCAAAAGTGAATTCAAAATCAAATCAGATGCTGAAATTCTAAATATGATGCTACAGAATGAATTAGAAGACAATGATGATAAAGAATTCAAAGGAAAAAAAAAAGTAAAACATGAAGAGGCAGTTGAGAGTTTTAATATGTATATATGGGGTAAGCAGAATGATACGCCATTCCACAAAATTTTATTGCTAATGCAGCTCCGAGAAGAAGCATTCGAAAAAAGTTTAGCTTCGAAGAAGCAAAAGAAAATCAGTGACTTTTTTACAAAGAAATAAAAAAAAAAAAAAACTTTTTTTTTGTGTTGTGTACAAGAAAGTGATAGTTTTTATGCAAATTAAGTTATGTACTGAACTATGCAATTTTATTAAATCAGAATCTGCAACAATACAGGTACATACAAACTACAGTACAGTAGCTTTTTTCCTATCAGTTACTTCATTTATTTACAGAATTAAATTGATGCACCATTAGAATCTGATTATTTTTGTCTACAACGCTAGTTATTATTGTCTCTTGGGAGAAAATTCACTAATCCGAACAAACATGGTTTTTATTAGTTCAGATTAGCGAGATACCACTGTATATATAAATTTAATCTTTATTCCAACAGAAAGATAACAGCCTGTTTATTTTTTCTCAGAATATTGCCTGTTACACAACATAAGATATGTCATTTACCAAAAATGAAAACCACTTTCCTTGATAGGAGTAGTGCATTAATCATAAGAAAGGCTTAGGGTCAAGATGTTATGTGTAAAACTCCTAATCTTTCTGAAGTTAAGTAGCATTGTAAATAGCTTCAACTTCAGAAAGATTAGGAGTTTAGTTTTGCAGATAACATCTTTTTTGTTGGTTGTCTTGTTCTGTGCCTGTAACAGTTGTTATATCGTGATAATGGTAATACTTCACTTTTTTAATCAAGTTCCTAAAATTTTTACTTATCTCTTTTTAAAATAAACAAACTAAAATTAAATCCAGGAACATATATTTTTGTAACAAAATGAAAACAACTTTGTTTGAAGAATTAAATATTCCTTATTTTCAGTACCATCTGACTTGATTGTCTTATCCAGATCTGAAAACTTCTGTGGACTGCTACAGGAAGTTTGCTTATTTCTAGAATGATGCCTACTGATGTTTCATTTTCTTATTATTTCATAAATTTTTAAGCTAGTTGAAGTTGCAACAGACATTCTAACTTTTTAGTACATGTACTGGAATTCGCTTTTATGTTTCCCCTATTTGAGTATCTCTATGTAACAGTCTTAGAGAGATCCTGGTTTCAAACCTTTAGTTGAAAGTCAGGTAGTCAGTCTCATATGGAAATGATAGGACCTTTATTCCAGAAACCTGGATTTATACCTCCTGCAAACCACTGAGAACATGCTATTGATTGTTTTGGTGTAATCATAAAACTGATAGTTATTTGTCTGGATTGCACTATTTGGACTAAGTTCTGCTATGCTAACTGTATAATAACCTAAATCATAAGAACAAGAAATAGTAAGACGTATTGGATGACAAAGCTATCCTTCTCTTTTACAAATGCTAAGTTAGATGACTAATCTGAAATTTTCATCATCATTATTATGCGACACCTCCAAGGAGTTTAAAAGGCTCATCAAGGGAGGGCACCAACTCTACAACTCTCCATCTCCACTACTCAATCCACCAACTACAGGAAACTGCATCATCTACACCAGTGCCATCTACTGCCAATCCACCATTTATTTTTACAGACAATCACAAACATCCATGCCCATGACTGGATTCGAACTTGCAGCCTTTTGGTTGGAGAGCCGATACACTAACTACTCAGCCAACCATGCAGGCTAATAGTTAAAAAGATATACCTAGTTGTGCATTTGTGGAAAGTAGAGTTCACAAGATATTCAAAGCCAAACTTGATTGAATTAAATATATGATAAGAAAAAAGTGTTGAAGATGAAGCTTAACTCAAGTTTGGCTTCAAATGCCTTATCTTCTGTATCTTCTAAAAATCCACAACAGGTATGTCATTTTACCACCTTTTAATATAAATTAAAAATTGTATATTTAAATATAAAGAGCCAATAGGCTTCATTTCGGGGATATAAACATTATTTAAATTAAGGGGATATTAAATCCTACATTGTTTTAAAACCGAATAAGAAACTCAAAGATTGGAATCGGAGAGTTTTATGCCGAATATAGTATCGTCGTCGTCCGGTAGCATCCGCTAGCAAGAGGGTTGCAGCAGATGAGCAGCTCTTCTCCATTTCTCTCTGTCTGTTGCTTCCATCATTCTTAAACCAGTCCATTCCACGATGTCATTAAACCACTCTCTAGTTGGTCTTCCACGTCTTCTCTTCCCCTCAACTTTCCCTTGTAATATAGTATAGTAAACTATAAAAGTATCGGCGACTACTAGTATGAGCTAATGCACATAGTCCAAGTACGTAGTACAAACTCGGGCAAAGTTCTAATTTGGTCTAGCTACTCACTGATGAAGCCTCAATAAAGGCTGAAACCAGTCTGGGTAGTGACCTCCCACCATAATGTATAACAGCATACATTTCCTAGGAAATGTGTTTTACATTATAATACCAAGAATAGTGATCAGAACTTTGCTACCAGTTGCCCGAGTTTGGACTACATGCATTAGCTCACGCTAGTAGTCGCCGATAGTTTTATACTTTACTATACTATATTCGGCATGAAACTCTCTGATTCTAATCTTTGAGTTTCTTATTTGGTTTTAAAACAATGTGGGATTTAATATCCCCTTAATTTAAATAATTAAAAATTGTATTGTAAATTAGCCTTTGGTAAGAGGGTGAGTAGCTCTATCATCCAATATGCTATTTCTTGTTTTATCATTTTAAATTAAGAGCAACATGAAACAAAGTTTGAGAAAAAATTTTATATTAACCTAAATCATATTTTGATCGGTTTTTTGTAATTGTCTACTAGTTTAAATAATGAGTGGTTTAGCCCATTCAGATCAAGCACTATCTCCAACTCCCATAAATAGAATTCCTTATTGAAAATTTAAAGTAACCGATACATTATACCCTTCTACTCTGTTGACTAAAGAATATATTGGGGAGAGAGATGTAAGTTAGAAATAAATACTAACTTAAGAGTTAGTGTTTATTTCTAATGTTAGTGTTAACTGTCAGACATTTATTTCTGAAAACTCACTATTACTTTCAATTATTTTCAGTTGAAAATAATTGAGTGGTAAACAAATTTGATGTCATCAGTCTCTTGGATGTGAGATCATTTATATCAGTATTTTCCAGAAATTATTGCACCTTACAATTTTTAAAACGAGATATTAAATTTTTTCTCTTCAGCAACACTCACAGTGCTAGCATACTCTATATTCTACAGTTTTTCCTGATTGTCAGACTAGTAATGGGAAAGAAAAAAAGTAACACTTGTTGCAAACTATTCAGAAATGTAAGCCCTAGTGTCTGATGTTCAAAATTTTTTTCAAGGTAAAAGATGCGATTATCCGTTATGTGCAATTATTGGGACAACTCTCAGCCTAGAATACTAGGCTGAGAGTTGCCATAGCACCAAAGATGCATCTCTTGGCAATATAAATATCTTCTTAATGCATGTACATAGTGATTTGTTTACGTAATGATATGTTAATGAATTTATAGCTTAAGTAAAGATTTTTTTGTTTCTTTTATTTATTGAATAAATAAAATAAAAACAGAAATGCAAATGCTTTACAATAACCACAGTATAAGTAAACCCATCAGAATAACTAGTACAGTGAATAATACATTGTCTACAAGCAGCTAATACATTCAGTAAGTTTTAAAGTAATACCCAGTTCACTATGACAATCTTGTATAATGTTGAAATCAAAACATCGTCATACAAAAATTAATAATGGTCTCTTTTATCTACCTAAAGCATTACATTTTTGCTTAGTATATGTTAAAAAGACTCCAAGAAATTATATACTTGGTTTTAATCCTTTTTTTCCAAGGAAGCAAAACAGTGTTTTGTGTGTAAAATATATGTCTG
Organism: Typopeltis vanoorti; assembly: GCF_054136105.1. Lineage (NCBI taxonomy): Eukaryota > Metazoa > Arthropoda > Arachnida > Uropygi > Thelyphonidae > Typopeltis > Typopeltis vanoorti. Next base: position 55,790,708 of record NC_143559.1, read on the forward strand.
AGCTACTTGCATATAGAGGCTAATGACTTCATACCACTTGCCTTAGTATGTATTGTATAACGCAAACACACCCTCTTTCGGATGTGTATGATGCTATGCATAATAGGAAGGGCCACTACCCAGACCAATTTCAACCTTTATTGAGGTGTCATCAGTGGGAGCCAGACCTGGGAGAGATACCAAGGTTGAAGTAATACAGAAGTCATATATATCTCATATACAAGTAGCCAAAAGGTGCTCAACCTTATTAATGAAAATCTCTGGATGAGAGAAAGATGTAGAAAGTTTTTTACCTTGGTTTTATTATAGATTAAAGCCACCAAGAAATTATATACTTGGTTTTAATCCTTTTTCCCAACGAAGCAAAACAATGTTTTGTTCATGAAATATACTCATATCTGAGCTACTTGTATATAGCGGCTAATGACTTCATATCACTTGCCTTAGTATATATCCCATAATGCAAAGAATGCCGCCTTTCATACATGTATGATACTATACATAATGGGAAGGGCCACTACCCAGACCGGTTTCGACCTTTATTGAGGTCTCATCAGTGGGAGCCAGACCTGGGAGAGATACCAAGGTTGAAGTAATGCAGAAGTCATATATATCTCATATACAAATAGCCAGAAGGCATTATGAGATACTAAAGAAAGTGATATGAAGTCATTAGCCTCTATATACAAGTAGCTCAGACATGAATATATTTCAAGTGCAAAACATTGCTGTATGCATGAAAAGTGGCCCTTCCCATTATGCATACCATCATACAAGTCTGAAAGGGGGAGGGATGTTTTGCATTATAGGATACATACTAAGGCAAGTGATACAAAGTCATTAGTCCCTATATACAAGTAGCTCAGATGTGAATATATATATATATATATATATATATATATATATATATATATATATATATATATATATATATATATATATATATTTGATGTGCAAAACATTGTTTTGCTTCCTTGGGAAAAAGGATTAAAACCAAGTATATAATTTCTTGGTATTTTTAACATATAATAAACCTAAGGTAAAAACGTTCTACATTTTTGCTTAGTAGTTTTGCATTTTTCTACTCTTATGCCATTTAGAAAACAGCTTAAGAACAGAAATTACATAATTATGTACAGAAATTTTATATTACATCATACAATAGTTATATCTCTGTTGGAAACATCTTCAAGAACCAGTGATCTAAAAAGTATAGTTTTAGAAAACTATACTTTTTAGATATAGTTGAATTTAACATTAGAAAATGCAAAATTCAACTTGGCTTGGGTATGCAAAACACCATTAGTTGTGAATAAGCATTATGCAATAATGCTTATTCACAAATTTGTTATTACAAGGAGGGTATGAGCAGAGGAGTGAGGAGTGGGTTCTTTGCATGGAGAGTGGTTGGTGGGTGGAATGCATTGCCTGAGTGTGTTGTGAATGTTAACACATCGAATCATTTTAAGGCACAGTTGGATGAGCATTGTGTGCAATAGTGTTTACCTGCCACAATGAGTCTCTGACTCCATGGAGGTCAGATGTTAATAATAATAACAAATTTGTAATAGTAACAGAGTCTCTATAACCCAGTCAGTTTCAACAATGCCCTTTGGCTGGAAAGACCTGGGTTCGAATCCTATCTAGGATGCAAAGAACTTTATGAGAGGCTTTTCAACTGGAGATGAGTTAGCATGCAATTTGCAGACATAGGAGACTATGGAATAAGGATTAACCGCTCTATTCCAACAGATCTGGTTTCGAAAGTGTATGGTATGATGTGGGTCTACATCAAAGTGTAAGACAGGAAGGTAATAGTAACATAAGAAACAGTTTGCAGTTTTTACTTTTTAGGCACATAAGCATTATGCAATTATATTACTGATATTATTTTACATAGAATGAACTAGTACAGAAAATAAATTCCAAAACTTTTGGTGACAATAAATTTCCCCATGACTTCAAATGCTGCTAATCTTATTCTAGTTTATAACCCACCAAAGCAGTTTCCAGTTGAGATGGATCAACTGTCTGCATCATTATTGTCTGTTAAATTCAAAAAGCACCTTGGAATTTTTCTGCCATCCCGCACTGTAGAATTCACTTGGTGCCTAATAGTGATACCAAGTTTCACAGATTTCAACTTCATTATGCTTGCTGCATCATTCTTCACACAAAGTCCTTTTAGCTGAAGCCAAATATATGCTACTATCTTTTGTTTGTGTGTAATGGACATGTGCGTTGGTGAGCAGTTATTTTTATTTTATATTTATGTGGCTTGCTTAAAATATACTGCTTAAATCTGCATCAGTCTTTTCAGCTGTTGTGACATAATCACTTTGAGTACTTGAGTACATCTATTTTATAAATTGTTTATAAAAATGTCACATAATCCTTAAATCATGAAAAGTTTATTATTTTCTGTGGATTATCTCTGGTGTTCATCATCGAAATACATGTACCACAGTAAAATAAACATCCTTTAGACATAAGATTGCTGTCAAGTTTGGGAGACTTAGCACCACTACTAAATTCAGAGTTATTTTTACAAACGTAAATAGTGATGATGATAATAATGCCACTTTTACAGACTTGGTCAGTATATGTATTTACAGACTGTTTATGTCTGTGAAATAAATTCTTTGAATTTAATAGTGGTTACATTATAGCATAAACATATTCTTTAGTGACTTTAATGATAGTAAATTCCAAAACAGGAAACTGTATCATCTCTGCTCCAGAAGCCAAGCAATAAAAGTGCCACTATTACTGAATACAGTTAATGCTCAAGGGAAATGTGACTGGAATTTGCTTTCCCACTTGTATTAAGATTAGTCACATTATTATTATTATATGGTATCTCTGCAGAGTCTGGAGACTCATCAGACCCAGACTAACTATTATACACACAAAACCTATCATACCTCTCCTTAAACTCATTCACTGCCAGGGAACTCAACTAATTCTGGCTATTCATTCCACTCATTCACCACTCTCCATGCAAAAAATCTAGTCTGCACAACATTACTAACCACACTCTTACACAACTTCCATGGATGCCCCTAGTTCTCTATTTGCCATATATTGAAAATTTTCCTTTGCATCAATTTTATAAATCCCCTTTAATATCTTAAAAGTTTCTATCATGTCTCCTCTTTTCCACTTATCAACAAAACTTTGTAACCCACAAACCTTCAACCTGTCCTCATAGGGAGCATTCCACAGACCTGTCACCAGCTTAGTCACCCATCTCTGAATCTTCTCTACCACCTCCTAGTCCCTGAGACACCCAGCTGACCAAATCTGTGCACAGTAGTCAAGATGCTGCTGAATCATAGCCTTATAAAGAGGGATAATAACTCCATGGTATATTTTTACAGGAAGTAACATAGGAATAATTATCATATTTGTGTGTCAGTAATTATTTTGTCATATTGATTTTTTTTTTTTTAATTCCTTAGTGTGTCATCGAGAATGCTGTAAATGTTTGTTGGATATTTCTGTTGTGGTAGTGAATTTTTCTTGAGTCAAAAAAAGAAACCGATTTCTTCTTGTATCAAAAAAAAAAAAGCAAAATTTCCTTATATATATCTTATACTTGTGAAATATCAGAGCATTGTTGTCCATGAAACAACCATCAGCTACTGTTTTCAAAAGTCAACATTGCAGGATGGATTTGACTGGCATCAGTGTTCAGATATTCCTTGGAAGATACCCAACCTTCCAGTAGTATCAGGGAACCTGTTCCATACCAACAGAATATGCCTCGCACCATGACATTACCTAAAGAACCTTGAGTTGTGTTTACAAGGCAAACTGAGTTCATTACTTCATGTGGCTCCTGCCAAACTTTCTGCCTACTGTCAGTAGAGAATGAGGTGACTCTACTAGAACACTGTGCATGGATGCTGGAGAATTGAAATAATGTTGTGATCTTCCAGCTTCCATGCACAGTGTTATTCTACAGCATGGACGTTGGAAGGCCTTCTAAAATAAATCTAGACTTTAGAGATTTTCTTATTCAAAAGTATTAAAATTATTCCCTGACTCATTCTATTACTGAATTGTTTGACATATACTTAATCATGTCTACCAGACTAAATACCTTGTTTTCACAGTAACAACATCACAGTCAGTTTCTTTATTAGGCCCTTTCCAAAAATATAAAAATTTTCTACTTTTCCATAGGATCCTTTCTTATCACCCTTTATGTAGCATACAATATTGTTCCCTCCTGTCTCACTGAAGTATAAATACTCTTCCCTCTTGCAGTTCAATCTGATGCACAATTTACTAATTTTTGTACCAGAGATAATAAAAGTTTCTTCTACTACTTCATAAACAGCATATCTAAGTTGAGCTAATTCCATCGCCTTTTCTAGTAGAAATAACAAATAGATCCAGCGTCCTTAAGACAGATGAAACTTTCCAATCAGTGTTTCCTCGAACATTCAATTAGAACATCGACTGCAATATCTTCTTTGATTTACTAAAGTTCTTGACAATCTCAACTCCAGTTTAAATACTCACAGTTCTACGATGCCTTTTCAGAATCTTCTATTAATATTCTTCTCACTGTCATGTAAAACTTAAAAACTTCCTAAGAACAAAATTTCTCTGGTCTGCGTTCTTAAACTTCTATTAGCTCTCACTTGTTTATTTTGTTACTCTGATACCGAACGCTCTCTCTGTCAGCTGTCAATTGCCCATCAATCTCCTCAGCGAGCATGTGCACTCCATGTAATGACAAGTGAAAAGTTATGTATAATGGCATACGCATTGTCTCCGTTAGTGTAACGATGTCTTTTCGAAACACCATAGATACCTTAACTACTAAAATAATTTAGAATCTAGTAAATACATCTATTTCTAATAGTTTTTCATTTTGACAATAATAGTATCAATAACGGGCACATCTCAAGTTCCAATTTAGGTGTTACAAAACCAAAACTAATGATATACAGAATAGAGAAACAATTGTAAAAAGATTCATAATTATAAATGATGATTATTTTTACACTGACACCACTGCAGACAAACTTTCTACTTCTTTGAAAAAGTCAGTGGTTTCCGTATTGATGTGCCAATATGGATCCTCTTCAATTCCCTGTGCATTGTTTATCAACTAAACTTTGTAACCCACAAACCTTCAACCTGTCCTCATAGGGAGCATTCCACAGACCTGTCACCCATATGAGTTGGGAACAGTCTTCATCATTGTATTGCTGCACAACAGGACTTTCTGTTTATCTGTATAAGCTTTCTCAGACAACAGCGAACTCATTCTGGAACAGATTGTCATAAGATCTTAAGATAAGCAATGTGGGTTATTTATCCACTTATTAAACAGCCGAGAGATCCTTTTGAGAAACATGTCAGCTCTCCTGTTTTCAAAATCATGGCTCCAGCTGCAATAAGCTCTGTATTGACCTCTGAAAGATCCTTTGTTTTTCCAATTGTGATCAGTACTGTTGACAATTCTTGACCTGCAGGATCCTTAAATAGTTGCCTAGAACACGTGGTGATGCACATGACCAATATTTTGCATACACACTGCTTAAATGGATACATCTGCACAAAGGTTTCTAATTCAGTGGCCAGTATGTGTAGATCAGCCTGTGATTTGTAGCATTAACTCCCCTTTGTGAACTAGAACAATTTTATCTTCCTTTGAGACTTGTGCTACTGCAAGACTTTTTAAAAACCGAAGAGTGATGCTAACTCCCTGGAAATTCCTTTAAGATACATGGTTGTATTTCATCAAGGGCTTTTGCCTTAGTGGCATTAAACTTATTTAACTTCTCATAGACCTCTTGCTTGCTCACCAGTAAGTCTTCTCCCATCATTTTCTTTACAATTTTCACGCTGTTGAGGAAGTATCTTTCGTGTTTTAATTTTCTTGTGCAGGTAATTCGGAGCCCCTAAAAATCATATTTTTTGATCACATGCATAAGGACAATGACCATTAGACAGAAAATCCACTTAGATCTATAAAGGCCAAAGTGGATTTTTTTTTTTTTTTTACTAAAAATAAAAGTCCACACAATGTATATACAGAGTGCATGTTCTACTCAAAAGTTAGGGGCAGGGAGGAAACCTTATCAGTGTATGTGTGTTAATATTTTGTTGTCCCCATTTCAAAAAATTCCATAGGTAGTTGCATTTCTGAGCTACTGAATATTATATGTTCATTCTCTTTTACCCATAGTAAAAATATAAATATTATTATGTTTTGAACATGATTTTTTTCATATCTTAATATAAAAAACTGGACTCGCAGAACTGCTCTCAGACATAAAAAAATTTTAAAAAAGTGACACTGTGAAGATTAAATGAATGAAATTTATACTTGTTACATCCAATATCCCAATATGGGTTAGTCTGGGATATTGGCACCTTTACTTTGAATGCAATCACCATTCCTACCTTCTTGAAAAAAAAAATTGTGTGGTTCAGCCCTCATTTATGCTTTTCCCTTCTGAATCATATCTCCTAATGCTCTTCTCCTTAATACATCATGTGAATGTTAAACCAGCTTAGAAGTTGTCATCTTTCTTACCTATCTTTCTTTCTTATCTCTCAAAGATACATTATCACCTTTATCCTTGTCTGGTGTTTATCAGATACCCTGTTCTTGTCATCATTGCTACTTTGAACTGACCATTCTACTACTTTCAGAATCAAAGAACATCAAGATTATATAAGATTTTTCTGTACTAAGGGTTCAGGCCTTTCTTCCCATGTCATCAACATTAGACAAAGAGTTCACTTGAACCATAGCAAGATGATACACTACAGTAGATTCAAATTTGATCATCTATTTTTTGAATTGGCAGATCAATGGAGCTATGCATTTGGCAGGAATCATTATTTCTTCTGTACATATAGAAAATTGGTGTGTGTATCCATATTGTTTACTGTACTTTGGATTTTAGATAGTTATTGAGAAATTATAAGCATTCACACAATGATTTTCATTCCTCTCCTTAAACTCATTTACTGATATGGTATTAACAGCTGTCTCTGGCTGCCCATTCCCCCTCATTTACTACTACAAAAGCAAAAATGTAGTCCTCAAATCCCTGCTGATCACACCCTTTATACTCCCATATCAATCAGTTTTCAAAGTCCACAAACCTTCAGCCTACCCTTTTATGAAGCATTTCACAAACCTGACTGCTTTGATTCACTTAAAGTAAATTATACTTGCAAAGATTATATTCTTGTTTAATCCTTTATCCAAGTGTAAGCAAACAAAGTATGTGCATGAAATATCTTCTCAACTAGACTACTTGCATATAGTGACTGATGACTTCACATTAGTTATCTTAGTATCCCATAATTTACAACACATTTCCTTCAGACTTGCATTATGGCAGGAGGGCCACTACCCAGACCAATTTTGAGGTCTCATCGGTGGGAGCCAGATCCACAAAGATACCATGGTTGAAATAATGCACAAGTCATATATTTCTTATATACTAATATTGATGTTGATGGACTAAGGCAATTAAATGTGAAGTCATTAGCCTCTATAAACAAGTAGCCTAATCATGAAAGTACTTCAAGCACAAACTTTGTTTGCTTACGCTTGGATAAAGGATTAAACAAGAATATAATTTCTTCAGAAGTATAATTTACTTTGTAACTAAGTTTTTTCACTAAGTGAAAAAACTTTTTACATCTCTCTCTCTCTGATCCAGAGTATTCTAATAAGTGATTCCCTTTATGTATATGAGAAATAGATGAATTCTGCATTAATTCAACTTTTATATCTTCTATTGTTTTTTGGATTCTTCAATAGACATTTCATAAAGGAAGGACTATCACTCAAATCTGTGTGAATGGTAAAGAGGTTCACCACACAAAACATCCTTGGCCCCATTCAAAAACACTAAGAACATCTGAGGACATTAGTACTGTGGGAAACTATAATTGTTGGAATATTAAAGCCTTTCCTATTCATATCCAGGACAGGCTTGCAAGGTATAGGAGTGTGGATTGAAAGGGGATATTCAATTGTTTGCAGAGGATGCGAAGCCGGGAAGGGTTATTAGTAATAATTAGTAATCCTCTTGCAGCGCTGCCACATCTGTGGCAGCCCTGCAAGAAGATTTGAATAAACTAGACAGATGGGCAAATGAATGGAGATATTGGTTTAAGGCAGCAAAATGTAAAGTCTTGAAGTTTGGGAGACAGCATACTTGATTAGAGGAGCTGTACTGGAGGAACTAGGAGAGATGAGATCTCGGGGGTGATGATCAATAGAAAACTGAAATTCAGGGGCCATATTGCAAAGGTGGTGAAGCTGATCCAGAGGATTGCTGCAATACTGAGAAGGATGCTGACCTGCAGAGATAGAAGAGTTATCATTCCATTGTGTAAGACCCTGATCAGACCACGCTTATACTATTGTTCTCAAATTTGGTCCCCAGTATTTGAAGGGGATAAATTAACTGTGGAAAGGGTGAAGAGGCAGATAACAAAGATGGTCTCAGGACTGTACAATGTTAATTATAAGGATCGGCTGAGGAAATGTGGACTGCAGAGTTTGGTGGATAGAAGAAGGAGAGGTGATACGATCGAGACTTTTAAACTGTTGAGAGGCAGTTACAGGGTAGGAGTTCTTTCACTTGGTGGAGTAGCAGGAAGGAAGGAGTGATGACAAGGAGCCTTCCCTGGAAAGTACGAAAGGAAGCTGTGGGCAAGAGGGTGGGGATTGGTTTCTTTGCGTGGAGAGATGGTGGAACCGTGGAATGCATTGCCTGATAGAGTGGTGAGAGTAAGAACGGTCAATGAGTTCAAGGGGTGGTAAGATAGACTTTGTGTTTCCTAGGAAGGACCTCCTGCGATGAATCTCTTGACTTCATGAAGGCCTAAATAATAATAATATATTGATCAACTGCATCTGGATCTCCTCCACCATTTTCTTATCCTTCAAGAAATAATTCAGGCAACCAAATCTGAGTACTATAGTTCTGATTTCGATTAAGAAGTGCAATGAGATCCTTATCCTACTTGTGAATATGGTTTTCAACATCCAAGATTATTTGTTTTGTTTTTTATCTACTTTTAGCATGCATCTCCTGAACTCAGATATTTATGTAGAGAGGCTGAATAAGAAAAAAGAATCAGTGTGGGTATGTAGGAAATGGGATTTTCTACATACCCACAAATGGCCTGGTTGGCCGAGTGGTTAGCTCGGCCAACCAGGTATTCGAACCAGGATTCTGAATAGAAACTAGACAGATCTCTAACCAGTTAGAGATCTGTCTAGTTTCTATTCGAATCCACCAACCAAAAGGCTGTGGATTCGAATCCTGCCATGAGCATGGATGTTTGTGATTGTCTGTGGAAATAGTAATGGTGGTGGTGGGCAGTAGATGGTGTTGGTGCAGTTGCAGTTTATCGTAATTGGTGGATTGAGTGGTGGAGAAGAGTTGTAGAGTAGTGAGTCTTTGGACTCCCTGGAAATAATAATAATATGAGTTTAAATACGAGAAGGGAACGTAGTGCTGTAACTGACACTGCAGTTGAACATTATGCGAATCTTCATAGTGTGTATGGAAATGATAGTGCAGAAAAAGTTCGATTGACGATAAAGTAGGTGATAATTTATATGACATTAAAAAACAGAGTGAAATTAATGATAAAATGGGCAATAATGACATTGAAAACCAGAGTTCAGTTAACATGCTGCCATGCTACTTCGGCATAGTCTGTTCCTGTACGCCAAGCAATTTCACTTCTTCAAGGTCAGTACGGTAAGCGTCATACGAGTATACTCGTAGTTGGCTGGTGCAGAGCATATACTATCTGAGAATACACAGTTTTGATGCTAGCTCCACAAGCCAAGCATTTTCACTTCTTCAAGGTCAGTACAGTAATCTCGTTGCCGGTGGTAAGCGTCATACGAGTATACTCGTAGTTGGCAGCGAACGTGTTAACAGTAAGGTGGTAAGTGGGACTGACAATGAATAAGTGTGTGTGTGTTGACTGGCAATAAAATAGCAATTGATAGCAAAAATAGGACTCAAGATTTGAAAGTTGAGTTGGTGAAGATGAGCTGGATGTGGTGCAAAATGAAAAGAATTGCAGATATGGAAGAGTGAAGAAGATGAAAACAAATTATGTCAGTATGAAAATGGTAATGAAAGACCTGTGAGTGGCATCGTATGGTGATTCAGTTATTAGAGGTGTTGTAAATGACAAGATGCACAATGTATATTTTCCTGAAGGTAAAATGAATAGGGTGATTGATGTGTTGGATATGAGGACTAATTGAGCAAAGGAGTTGGTATTGGTAGTAGGGACAAATGACTTGACTAGGAACAAGGAGAATGTAAGATTTTGATATTAGGAGATTGCTGAGAAGGATAAAAGATAATAGTGTCATTGGTAAGGAAGTCAGTGTGTTTCTCAGGTATGACAGTGATGAGATGAGGTGGGGGAGCAAGAATTATTAATGATATATTAGCAGAAATGTATGAAGAGAAAGAAGTGCAGTTTATTAAATGTTGAATGAGTTTGAAGGAAGAATTGAACTGCATAAGAGTGATGGACTACATTTGAATGGTTTTAGTATGAAGAGACTGATGTAGAGTTTCTCGTTTCTAGAGACTGCTGCTGGAAAGGAGAGTAATGAGTGCAGAGAATGAATCTGAGCAAATAAGAAGAGATGTGAAAAGCAGAAGAGTAAGGAAGGAGAGATTGAAGTGATGCTTATGAATGAAGGAGTGGGTAGCATAGTATGAGAGAACAACTGTGTAAGACAAACAGAGAAATGAGAAAGACTGGAGGTGGACAGAAGAATGCAGCATGTGAACGGTTGATGCTCCAAGAGGATGTGAATGCTTGTGTAGACAAAAAGGGAAGATCACCTGGGATATAGGAAAAACAGTTGGATTTGAAGAAAGTTCTTGGATGAGTAAGAAGAAAAAGAAATGGCTCAAGGGAGGTACAGACAAGTCACATCTAAGTGGTATCAGTGAAACTTGTTATATATCAAGGAATGAGCTGTTATGTTTGTATATGAATGCTAGAAGTATCAGAACAGGTGAAATGAAATGGTTGCACTGATTGAGTTCATTCACCCAAAAATTGTTGGAATACATGAGACATGGTTGGATGAGAATGACATCCTGACAAGAATAGATAGAGGGCTATGATATATTTCATGAAGATAGAAAAGGTATAAAAGGGAGGTGCAGTTATATTTGATGATAGAAAAAGAGTTATGTCCATACAGGGTAGAGATGCAACGGGGAAATAGTGATGGTGGTTTTGAGGCGGTATTGTGTGAGATGGAGGTGAACAGAGTGAAATACTTTGTTGGATGTTGCTATAGGCCTGGTAATGTGGAGGGTAGTGAACTGGAAATGTATAAGCAAATAGGAAAAGGGTGATCATTATGGGTGATTTTAATTACAGCAATATAGATTAGGATGAGAGGTAGCAACCGGAAGTAAAGAAAATTAATTTTTGAGGGGAAACTACCTCAGGCAGTATGCAACAGAGGGCAGATGAGGATTTGGGGGCTCTTGGATTTGATCTCATCACAGAATGTTATAATAATCACTTCATGGTCACTATTGCCAATGGAGGGAGATTTGATGAGAGTGATTACCTGGGTGGTTGCTAACCATCTGAGGACTTCTGTAAGGAAAGGGTATATTTTGAACTACAAGGCTGGTGATTATGAGAAGCTCAGGAGACAGTTTAGAGCTGTAGCATGGAATGAGGAGGGAGTTGTATGGAAAGAAGATTAATGCTGCTTGGGTGATATTCAAGACCTGTCTAGTAGAAGAAATGGGTGAATGAATTGATTAAGCATGCGATACAGAGGAAAGAGGCAAAATAAAAGGAGTGGTAATAATCATTTCCATGAGGATTACAAAGTACAGGCAATAAGGGTGGCTTGGTAAGGGTAGCAAAAGTTCAGTATGAGCAGCAGTTAGCTAATGAAGTGAAAAAAATCCTAGGGAGTTCTTTCAATATGTAGCCAGCAAAAAAGAATGATTATGGAAAGATGACATTGATGAGTGAAAATGGTATAAGAACAACTGCTGCAGAAGAGTTAATGAGATATTTTAATTTCTCATAATATCTTTAATGATAATTGAGATATTTAATGAGCAGCTAGTAAAGGTCTTTCATTCTTGTGAATGTGACATCATGGAGAGTTTGAGAGCAGTGGATGATGAAGAGGAGAGACTGACTGACTGTAAGTGAACAAGGGGTATATGGGGAATTGAGCAAACTTGATGTTAATAAGGCTGTGGGACTTGATAATATATCATCACATATTTTGAAGGAGTGTGTGAGGGAGTTGACATCTACCTTGACATATTTGTTTAATATGAGTCTTACACTGTGTAAAGTTCCAGAGGAGTGGAAGAAAGGCAAGATTGTGCCACTTCATAAGAGAGGTGACAGAACTCAAGCATCAAATTATAGGCCAGTCTGTGTGTCAGTTGTTGGGATTCGAGTTTTGGAGAAGCTAGTAAGAACCAGGATCCAGAATTGGGTTGACAACAGTGGTATTATCTTTGATAGACAGCATAGATATGCTAAAGGGAGATCATGTTTCAGTAATCTACATACTTATTACAATCAGGTGACAGCTTCAATGGACAAAGGAGATGGATACACAGTAATATACTTAAATTTAACAAAGGTGTTTGATAGATTACTGCATTATAAGTTGATAGTCAAACTAGAGTGGATTGGGTTGAATATTAGACTAGTGCATTGGATTGGAGATTGGCTGATAGATATGAAAAGATGTGTGTGGAGATGCTATATCCCAGAAGAGGAAAGTCACCAGTGGTGTGCCTCAGGGGTCTGTTTTAGGCCATTGCTGTTTAACCTGTATGTTAATGATATTGGGGAAGATTTGAATGGGGATATTCAATTGTTGGCAGATTATGTGAAGTTGGGATGAACTATGAGAATTAGACCAGATGTTCTGGCCTTACAAGAAGACGTGAATGATTGGGCACGGGAGTGGGAATGTAGTTCAGTATTGCAAAATGTAAGGTTTTAAAATTCAGGAAACAAAGATGTAATGTAGAATTTACTCTGGTGGAAATATATTGTTGGAGGTGGAGGAAATAGATCTTGGGGTTGATGGTGGATAAGGATCTAAAATTTAGAAAACACATTCCCAAAATTGTGAAAACAACCCTGAATTCTGGCAATGATGTGAAAGACACTGATTTGTAGAGATAAAGAGATTCTGGTTCTGTCATATAAGGCTTTGATTAGGCCACAAAATAGACTGCTGTGCAAAAATTTTGTCACCTGGTTTTCAAAAGGATGAAGAGATGGTTGGAGATGGTCCAGAGGCTATTGACTAAAATAGTGTCTGATCTCTGGAATGTTAAATATGAAGAAAGGGTGAGACATAATGCAGTTTGCAGAGTCTAGTGGATAAGAGGAAGAGGAGTGATATAATAGAGGCATACAAGTTGGTAAGGGGTTGTTATAGGATTAAAGATGAAGAGGTTTTTCATAAAATGGTGAGAGATTGGTGGAGAACAAAAGGTCATCCTTGGAAGCTATTTAAGCAGGGAGTGAGAAGCATATTTTTTGCATGGAGAGTTGTGAAAGATTGGAATGCATTACCGGAGAGCATGATATCTGCAGAGAATATGAACAAGTTTTAGGCACAGTATGATAAGCTGTGTGTATGACAAAAGGGACCTTCTAGATGATCTTTAATTCCATGGATGTCTTAGGATAATAATAATACTAAAATAATACTCATGGTGATATTAAGTTGCTATCAGCACTTGTGTTGATGACTAATGACGGATCGACAAATTCCATAGAATTTGTCGATCCATCTTGAATTTATACCTTACTAAGGAGATCTTAAGAACTCGGCGATTTCTAGTACATTCAGCATCTCTTGCATGTTCCTTCAGCACTTCTACTGATATCTGATCCAATCAAACTGCTATTTTCAAATAAGTTTAATACCTCTAAATACTACATAGTTATCCACCTTTTCTTTCCTCCATTTCATCCTCAGTAACTGAAGAGCTTATGGATCTGTCAGAAATGTATATACCTTACTAGAGTGATTCCTTAGCAACCTGAGTTTTTTCTAATTTATCTAACAGTTTCTTACCAACTTCATTAATTTTGATTATTTTTCCATTGTCATTCTTCCTTTTAATTGCCACATTGCAAAAAAATTGTTTTGACTTTTTCGGCTGTCTTTCATAGACCGATTTCATGTTTCTCACCATGGTTGCTACTTTTCTAGCTTACTTTTTATACTACTAATATGGTAATCACTCTTCTACTTATATTGGATCCAGACCATTTTATTTAACTCATGCTTTTAGTTTTACAAATCTGTTTCACTCCCAGGTGCAGTGTATGCTCCTAATGGAATCATTACTTTCCATGCACTTGCTTCAAGCTGCCTTCTCAACTTATCATAATTACCAGCCTTGTAATTCCACATATGCTCCTTCAAAATCAAAGCAATCACATAATTTACCATAACATTTCACTTATAAATTCTTAAACTCTATTTCTATACCAACATTCTTGCACTGCAAGTCCCTTCCATCACATGCTGCTTAGGGTAGTTAATTATCCATTAACTGTATAAATTTTATTTCTCCCATCCTCCATGCTTTCTTCATCTATATCCCCAAAGTGGATAATACTCATAATAATGGATCTCATTATTATTACTACGGGGTGCTTTAGGGTCAAAGCTGTATAACTGAAAGGAGACCTCCACATAGCCTTTAAAGGAATACAGAGAACTGGCCAGGGCTTCTGACCTAATGTCCAATCCTCACCTTCTCATGGTGCACCCTGTCAGGTATCTACCTGTATACTGAATGAACGAGGATGGGCTGGCAATTTGGGATTTAGCCGACCAAATTGTATTCTTATTGGCTTAAAACCACAATATTAAATGATGGAACAACATGACAGAATTTCATGCCAGCTGGGGCGTCGCCTGGTTAAACAGGCCCCCGTTGTTTTTGCCAGAGAACCAAGGCAAACAGCGAAAAGTCAGCTACTGGAACAAATCCTAAAACACACTCCAACTCAATATCACCAGAGTTGAAGATCGGTACTATCAACATAAGAAGCCTGAATGCCAAAGAAATGGAGCTAGCTGAGGAATTGGATAAGTACTAAATCGACAAAGTAGGGGTGACTAGGACAAAAACTGGTGAGATCTTTCTGAGCAATAAATACAAAATGTTATATTCAGGCAATGACAATCAAGGAAAAGAAGGAGTAGCCATAGTATTCAACACTAAATACGAGACTAATCTTCTTGAATGGCAGGCAATTTCAAGTAGAGTGATGTGAGCAAATAATGGGGAACTGGACAATGAGACTTATTTGTGCCTATAGTCCCACAAAAGGTTCTCCTAAGGTAGAAGTTGAGGAATTTTTTGCGGCTTTAGAGAAAGCAACTGACACATTGAAAAATGAAAAGTTGGTCCTTGTTGGGGCATCTAAATAGTAGAGTAGGAAATGATTGTCAGACATACAAAAATATTTTGGGAAAATTTGGAAAAAAGAGCAAAGCTAATAATAATGGCAATTACGTGTTGGATTTCTGCTCAGGACATGGTATGGTTATTATTAACACCATGTTCCAACAAAAAATGTGCACAAATTCACATTGAAAGAAGAGGTAAGGAATAAGAAAAGTCTCATTGACTACATTGACTATGTCATTGTTGATAGTGATGTTTTCTCTCTGGTGCAGGACACTAGAGTGTACAGTGGATTTGGAATTGGAAGTAATCACCATTTAGCCTTCATTAGGATAAAAATTGAATTTCATAATGAAAAGAAGAACATGTAAGCAAATTTTAAAGCAGATAAAAGTTGAGCAGCTCTCAGAGGTAAACTGTAGATTGAAATATATAAGCATTATTCAAGAAAAAAATTAAAGAGTTTGAGAATAGTAACCAAACCTTGGAGATTCAGTGACAAATCCTCTGTACACTCTAGTGTCCTGCACCAGAGAGAAAACATCATTATCAACAATGACATAGTCAATGAGACTTTTCTTATTCCTTACCTCTTCTCTCCATGTGAATTTGTGCACATTTTTTGTTGGAACATGGTGTTAATAATAACCATACCATGTAAATTACTTTTACAGCACTCTTTCCTCCATTTCTGAGCTTCTTCAAGATTGTTGAAGAAGCTCAGAAATGGAGAAAAGAGGGCTGTAAAAGTAATTAGACATGATAAAGTGATATGAAAACTGGAAAAAAGATATCTTTGAAGTATGAAGTAATTACTTTGAAAAATTGTTAAATGAAACTAGCAGTGATGACAGCACAGTGATAAAAAAAAAAAAAAAAAAACACTGAACAGGCATACAATCAGGAGTACACATCTATACTTGAAGTAGAAAAAGCCTGAAATGTGGAAAGGCAGCTGGAGTAGATGATATTTGACCAGAAATGCTCAAAGTATGGTACAAAAGTCTTGCAGTGGCTGCACTGTATAATTCAGAAGGCCTGAACAGAGGGATAAATTCCAGATGGAGTAGAGCTCTTTTAGTATCCATATATAAAAAGGGAAATAAAACTGAATGTGAAAATTACAGAGGTATTTCTCTACTTACCAGTATACTTGAGAAATGCTTTAGAAGGATTGTGGAAGAGAAGCTTGGTAAAGAACAAGCTGGATTTCAGGCCAAATAGAGGCTGTCAGGTTCAGATTTTCACTTTACGACAAATAGTTGAGAAGTCATGGAAATATAACAAAGATCTGTATTTAAGTTTTGTAGATCTGGAAAAGGCGTATGACAAGATGCCAAGAGAGAAGCTATTCAAAATGCTACAGTTGTATGGTATCAGTGGGGCATTATATCAAGCAATACTTAGTCTTTATTTGTGTTGTAAGTCAGCAGTTAGAATTGAAGGAAGTACAGGAAGATGCTTTAATGTTAAATCTGGTGTAAGACAAGGATGTACATTATCCCTGCTGTTATCTATATCACAGGTGGCCAACAGTGGGCCGCATGCGGCCTGTAACGTGATTTTATGTGGCCCGCAGCAGGATAAAAACTATATTAAATTATATGTATTATCAATTTAGCTATTAGTTTCGACTGCAGAGTTTCTGATTGATATACTAGTTATATTCTTTATTTCTGATGATGGAAAAAATTTATATTCTTTCTTTCTTTTCTAACAGAAATGGAGGCAGAATATGACGATTTAGTGTTGTACACAGAAGTACATTGGCTAAGCAGAGGGAACTGTTTGAAACAGTTTTTTGCTTTGAGAAAGGAAATAAAACAGTTTTTTTAGAGGAACACGAGAAGACAAACAAAGAACTAATAACAAAATTATGTGATCCTTATTTTAACAGCTTACTCGCCTTTCTAATAGACACCATACACCACATGAATGAATTCAGCGTGAAGTTACATGGACGTAACCAAATAATCTCAGATTTAGTTGGAAACCTAGATGGGTTCATAAGTCGACTGAAGGTTTTTAAAATCACCCTAGTCAGAGGAAACTTGGTACATTTCCTTTCCTACAGGAAGTTGGTGGAGGAGAGCCATGACATTGACTTCAAGTTTTCTGGCCAATGTTAGAACTTTTGGAGCAATTCAGTAAGCGATTTTCTGACTTCAGTGACATGCGGCCACAACTGACATTATTTAACAACCCAATGAAATGCGACATTTCAGAGCAGCATGTCGCTATTCAATTGGATTTGGTGACCTTCAAAGTGGCCACAACTGACATTATTTAACAACCCAATGAAATGCGACATTTCAGAGCAGCATGACGCTATTCAATTGGAGTTGGTGACCTTCAAGGTGACCCTTTTTTCCAATCAAGGGTGGAGAGAGGCATTGACTTTTGGAAACTGGTACCAAGGGAAAAATATCCTGCATTGAGTGATTTCAGCTTGAGAATTGCATCTGTGTTTGGAAGCACATATGTGAATGCTCTTTCTCAACTATGAGGGCGGTTAAATCATCACAAAGAAGCCGACTGACTGATGACCACCTTCAGGATTTGTTATGAATATCGTCATCATCATTGAAAATTGACTTTGATGAACTTTTTGCTGCACATGAATGACCACAATATTCTCATTAAGTTGTGTTACATGTAAAAAAAACAGAAATATGTAATTAAATTTAATTTAACAATTATATTTAAATCAATCAAGTATTTTATATTATTCTCCCAGTGGTAAAATGATTTAACAAATATAGTAATTCAATACATATAACTATTGCCTTGAAAAATGCAGAGTTTATTTTTATTTAAGTTCTGTCTAAAAGTGTACGGCCCATGATGCTTCTCTTCTTCAACCTTTTGGTTCTGTCCACTGCTTCACGAAGGTCTTCCCCCCCCCCCATGATTTTCCAGATCACTCGGTTTTTCTGCCTCTCCCATCCATCTCACTCCTGCAATTTGTTCTAGTTCATCCCTCCACCTTCTTCTCGGTTTTCCTCTTTGTCTTGCTCCATCCATTGGTCTCCAGTCTGTTATTTTTCTAGTCCATCTCCCATCATTGCATCTGGCAATATGGCCAGCCCCATGACTCTACCACTCATCATATATTGGCTTTCATATAGAATGAAGTTGGCCACGTCTGATCTATATGGATCACATTATGAAGGAAAGTGGAATTAAACCTGATATAAAAATTGGAGGTGTTAACTCAGTTCTTTGCTTTATGCGGATGATGTTATACTTCTAAATAAATCTGCTACAAGTCTGCAAGATTCCTTGACTAAATTGAATAACTGTTGTAATAGATAGAGTATGAAGGTCAGCAATAATAAGACAAATACAATGAAAATAGGTAGAAGCATTGAAAATATCAATTGCATTGTGAGTGGAGAACCTATAGAACAAGTAAAACATTTCAGCTACTTAGGCATGATTTTTAGTGAAGATGGTAAATTAAATATGGAAATAGACAACAGAATCAACAAAGCTGGTATAGTAGGAAGTCAACTGAATATATTTATATGGAATAAGAGAGAAATTAGCCAAAACACTAAATTAGCTGTATACAAGACAGTGTTCAAACCAATTTTAACTTATGGATCTGAGAGCTGAGTTTGAAGTAAAATACTTGAACAAAGACGAGACCGTAGATATGAGAGTCCTGAGAAAGATTAGGGGCTTGAACAGATGGCATCAGTGGCAATATCATATTGAAAACAAGGATATTAGGAAAGAACTTGCTATTGCTAGCGTCCAGGAATGTGTTAGCAGAGCTAATCTCAGGTGGTATGGTCACTTAAACAGAATGGAGAGGAAAGATTAGCAAAACAAGTGTTCTCTGAAAGGTTGGCAGGAAAAAGACCAGAGGAAGACCAAGATATAGGTGGATTGATACAGTAAAAAGTGCCTTATAAGATAAAATATAAGATCTGATAATGTTGGAGTCTTGACAGGGAACAGATTGATTTGGAGGAAAGTTGTAGATAAGAAGTTAGTAATGATGTAAATTTTTAATGTCATACTATCATATCCTGTACATAACTTTGAGAGTAAATGTCAGAAATTTGCTGATGATGATTACAGCGAGGCCTCCACAGAGTCAGCAAATCATCAAGAAAAGTCGCATATCACTCACAACCTTCAAAGGCAAGCTATTCCAATTATACACCATTCTAAGAGAGAAAAATCTATCTCTCACTGCTTTCTTGACTGTATGAATTCTCAACTTAAAAGAATGCTCTCTTCCCTATACTCCATAAGATCACGCTCTCAACACCCTACACCAAATTGATTGGAAAAGTACCTGCTCTTTACATAATACAAAAACAATAATGGTGGCATAAAAATTAATTCCAAGAATTTATATGGCATGTATTCAGCCTACTTAATTTCCAGCATACCCTGACTTTCGGACTTGAAGCAATTTTCAGCCTTTATTGGAAACTATTCCATACCAGTTGGTTGGAATTTATATGTATGTGTGTGTATATATATATATATATATATATATATATATATATATATATATATATATACATACACACACACACACACACACACACACACACAGGAATACCTTGTATAGCGTGGTTAATTGGTTCCAAGATGAGTCCGTGCTATGCAAAACCGCATTGTTCGAGGTCTATTTATAAAGGTTTTCAATTTAATTTGTTTATTACGAAAATTTAGGATAATAAAAATCTTTAATAATGAAAAGAAAATGTCATTTTTATTAACTGAATAACAAATAAAATCCTTTTAATCTGATATAAAAGTTGTAGAAAACAAAACAAATATTGCATTAATATTAGCGTACAGTAATTTACTTTTTACTAAAGTAGTCTTTTAATGTTCGTTGAACCATCCTTGTCTTCTTTGTCTCTTCAAGTACTAGATCTCTGTAGCATTTGATGGCATTATTGAGACTTTGTCTCACTTTGATGCTTCTTTCCAAATTCGGGTCGGCATTTATGAGAAAGTCAGAAGCTTTGTTGATTTTTCTCACAAAAGTTGAAAGGTCAGCAAAGGAAAATTCTTCAACCATGACATCAGTGGGTCATCTTCGTCTTCTTCTGCTTCATAGGCTCATTGTTGTTCCAACTCCAAAAGGGTTTCATCATCCAGATCATTTGAATGAAAATCAATACATTTGTTCACATTGTTACAATCGAAACTTGTAAAACCAAGATCTTTGCTCATCTGCACAATTTCTGTTGAGATTTCTGTGTTACAAAAGTAACAAAGTCCTTTGAACAATGCGGCAAGATATTATGCCATACGGCTCTCATGTTGCTTTGAGTCACATCTTGCCAAGATTCATAAATATTTTGAATGGCATCTTTTATGTTAAATTTCTGACAAAATTCACTCAGAGTCCAAGAATCTTCTGCTGCAGCTTTAATAGCTTGAGCAAAAGTTTGTCTTAAATAGTAAGCCTTGAAAGTGAAGATAACGCCTTGATCCATCGGCTGTAGAATTGATGTTGTGTTTGGAGGAAAAAAAATGAATCTTGACATTTTCATCTAAGTCAATCAATAGAGTTGGATGGCCTGGAGCATTGTCTAATAAAAGAAAATTTTTTAAAGGAATTCTTTTTACAATAGCTTTTAACTTCAGTGCAAAAACAAGTTTTAAACCAGTCTTTGAAAATTGAACGAATCACCCACGCTTTTTTATTCGAACGCCAATGAACAGGTAAATTGTTCTTTGTAAAGCCCTTAAGAGCGCTTGGGTTTTCTGCTCTGTACACTAGCAGTGGCTTCAATTTTAAATCACCTGATGAATTACCTCCTAGTAAAAGTGTCAATCGGTCTTTTGACACTTTTATACCCAGCTTGTGTTTTTTCCTTCTCTGCTAGAAATGTGCACGATGGCATTCTTTTCCAGAACAATCTCATCAGCGTTAAAAATTTGATCATCTGTGTAGCCTTCCTTCTCAATAAGCTCCTTCAATTCATTTGGAAATAATTCTGCAGTTTTAGTGTCAGCACTTGTGCTTTCACCTTAAATTCTTACGTTATGGAGTCCCATATGTTTTTTGAAACCGTAGAATAGAACCACCCACGACTTGCTATAAAAGTTTCACTGGTTGTACCTCCTTCATTTTCGCTTTCAGTTTCTTTTATTTTGTCATATCGACTTGTTGCTTTTGCTTGGATTATCATTTGACTCAAAGGAATCTTTTTCTGATTACAGTCTTCAATCCAGATCATTAGAAGTCGTTTCATATTTTCCATTGTAGAAGATCAATTTCTCGTGATCGCTTTTGACATATAAGAAGCTGTGCTGATTCCATGTTGTTTAATCTTTTCTTTGCTCTGAATAATTGTTCGTACAGATGACTAATTCATTGAATTCTCACGTACTATTTTAGCAAACGAAGTGCCATTCTGGTTATAATTTCAAGTTTCTTCTCTAATGTTAACCACTTGCGTTTTTTTTTTGTTACTCCAACAGTGTCTTGTTTGTTTCGTCTCTTTTCACTCATACTTAAATAATAAAAAAAATATTAAATACTAATATTAATGTAAATAATAAAATGCTGTGGGGAAAGAACGTGGCTCTCAACTGTCACTTGCGGCCCCCGGGAGTCACCGGTCAGTGTTGACAATGTTAGCGTATGTAATAATAAAAACTGCATTAGACCAAAACCTGTGTTGTTCAAAACCGTGCTATACAAGGTATTCCTGTATATATATATATATATATATATATATATAAACATGTTGCCCTCCAGGCCAAATTTAATTTTGTAACCTAATATATAAAATAGTAATAGGACTCTAGTTTTGATGTAGTAAAGTTTTTTTTTTTTCACCAGAGGTCAGGCCAGTAATTGTTGCAACGGTTGGTTAGTAACTTTAGCAAACCATGTAGATTGTAGTGCAGCTTGTTTCTTTATATGTACATGTATGCTCCAGATGATGACCTTGATATGAAGGTCGAAATGTCGAGTGTTCATTTTGGTTTATATTAAACTAAAGTTTTGCTCTAACATGGTAGTTGTCTCCATAATTTTTCATAATGTATTGCAACCATGTTTGTTTAAAACCGAAGGGTTTTAGTTTATTTTGTGATGTCAGTGGGCCAGGAAGATCATTTTTAAGTAGGCTTTTTATTTTTTTAACCTGCACGTTGGTGGAGTCGTAATTGCACCACCTACATTGTAATCGATGTAGATAGAGTGATCTTGGAGAATAATATCCATTTTCAATTATATTTAGTTGTGTAAGGATGACAATAGCATTACCCTTATCCACCTTTGTGATGACAATACTTCTTTCTTTTCGTAACATTCTGAGAGCAGCAAGTTAGCCAGAAGGTAGATTACTTTTTTTCGAAGCAAAGTCTGAGAAAGAATATTGACAACATCATGTCTGATGTTGGGTGCCAGAGCAAAATTGTGGCCTGGGCTTAGAGCGCTGACGTCATCTTTGTTGAGCCTTTTTGAAGATAGATTCACGACAGTATGTAGAGGTTGAATATGTTGGTTGTGATTTAGAATTGCACAGAATATTATACTTTTTGATATGCTTATTTTGTATTTTTACGAATTCTTTTGAGCAGATGCTTCTGAAATGCCCGAGAGAATGGACCAAAACTCAGGGTTGAGGATCATTGAGAGCTCTGATTGTAGCTAAAGTAATGGAGAAAACCATCAATTCCCAACTCCTACACTACCTCAAAGGCACCCAGCTAATAAACATTTGCCTACCAGTATGGATTCTGTCGCTGCCGATCAACAGATCTACTCATATCACGTGTCTCTGGACAAATGCCATGGAGATGTTTGGTGAATCTCAAGTGTTTGCACTTAATATCTCCAAAGCTTTTGACCAGTTCTGGCACCAAGGCTTACTAAGCAAACTTCCATCATTTGGTTTGTCTCAGGACTTCTGCAGTTGGATTGCCAGCTTTCTGTCTGGATGCACACTATGTGTGATGGGATGGTTCCTATCCTCTCACCATTCAACTAATGCTGGGGTTCTACAAGGTTCTGTTCCCTCAGCAACCGTCATCCATCTATATTTCAATGACCCACTTCAATTGACCTCCAGCCCAATACACAGTTTTGCAGATGACAGCACATTGCACTTCTCCCTTTCATTTGACAAACTTTACTCTACACAACACACCTCAACCTACAGAACATCAACCACCAGTGTTCTCAATTTTGATCTCCAAGCCATCCTCCAACGGGATTCAGATAACCTCATCAATTTCAATGGTAATAAAACCCAGTTCTGTCTTATTTCTCACAAAAAAGAACCATTTTCTCCCAGTATTATTTTTTGACAATACTCAAATTGCCAGACAAGATGAGATTTCTCTTCTTGGAATTACCCTGACATCAAACCTCTCCTGGCATAAACACATTACAACCATTGCATCCTCAGCTTTTAAAAAACTAGGAGTTCTCTTTCTGAGA
This sequence comes from Typopeltis vanoorti, assembly GCF_054136105.1. Classification (NCBI taxonomy): domain Eukaryota; kingdom Metazoa; phylum Arthropoda; class Arachnida; order Uropygi; family Thelyphonidae; genus Typopeltis; species Typopeltis vanoorti. Next base: position 55,814,624 of record NC_143559.1, read on the forward strand.
ACTCAAGACGTTTTTTCACCTCTGAAAAGCTGTTAACCTTATACAAATCACAAATCCATGGTGTATATCAAGTTGGAGCCCCTAAGAGCTCCCTCAAAATGTTTGACTCAATACAGAAGAGAGCAATTAGATTGATTAATGAGCCATTGATTGATCAATGAACCAACTCACTCCTCCCACTTTTACACAGACATTTTGGTTTCTGCAATATGGTATTCTATAAATATGTCCATGGCAGATGTTCATCTGAAATAGCATCAATAATTAGTACTTAGTACTAAGCAGGTGCAGCTTCTGCTCAACATCCCTTCACAGTGCACCTTGAAACCCACTGGACAAGTTTTTTCTTCCTCTTTCGTCCCTGCTACTGCTGCATTGTGTATTGTGTCACAGTCTTCCTCCTAATGTGGCTTTTAAATCAAATGCCAACAAGTTCCTCCTTTCCCAACCCATTACCCATGTATGGGCTCAACATAAAAAGCTAGCTGATGATGGCTTTGGTAGCAGTGCTGCAGCGATCTATTCTTGCAGCAGTGCAAGTCTGGCGTGGCTGTGCTGTGTGTGTGTGTGTGTGTGTGTGTGTGTGTGTGTGTGTGTGTGTGTGTGTGTGTGTGTGTGTGTGTGTGTGTGTGTGTGTGTATATGGAGGCTTGCAAATGGTACATCTATCTAGGCATTTAAATTGGCTGGCTTTTCTAAAAAGATGTCAGGATATAAGAGTAATACCTAATTGTATCAAGCTAAAAATTTATCCTATTTGATAAAAGCCCTCTATATATACAGATGTGTCTGAACACCCCACCAAAACACAAGTTAAAAAAAAAACTAAAAAGCCTACTTAAAAAAGGTATCTTCCTGGCCCTCTGTCATCACAAAAAAACTCAAACCCTTAGGTTTTTGTCCCCTCCCTTCATATATGGTTTACCTAAAATCCACAAACCCAATTCCCCCCCCCAGACCTATAGTAGATGCCACTGACACTCTGTGCTACAAATTATCTATCCTCCTCTCTCACTGGTCATACCGCATCCTTTATAAAAAAAAAAAAAAAAAAAAAACTACCCATTTTAAAACGGCGATTGAAAATCTAACTTTAAATAATATTGATATATTGATAAGCTTTGACATCAACTCATTGTTTACCAATATTCTCCTGAATGACACCCTTAACACTCTTCAAAAACATTTTTCCTTCTAATATCTTGGATCTCATTTCCTTTCCCATCAATTCTGGATAATTTTCTTAGAAGAATAAAATTTATAAACAGATGGAGGGAATTGTTGTGGATGGATTCTCCCATCTCACCCCCCCCCCCCACTTGCTTACATAGAAAATTTTGAAAAATGAGCCATGGCCTCATCCCCTCACCCCCTGAAATCTTCTGTCTGGCTAAGATATGTAGATGATGTGTTCTCTATGTGGCTTCATGACCCAGACACAGTAGACTCCTTCCTGTATAACCTCAGTAGTATACATCCAAGAATCCAATTTATAATGAAAAAGCAAATAACAGTTTTCCATTCCTTTTGCATGCCTTACAAATGGCAACCTCTTTCACTGTGTACAAAAACCCACTCTCACAGGCAGATATATTCATAAAATCTCCTACCACCACCACCACTCCTCTCAACAATATGGCATTATTAAAACTCTAACCAATAAAGTTTACAATCGTTGTTCCAGTGAAACCTCTCTTTCAAAAGAACTCAGCCACATGCACAACACCTACCTGTCCAATCGCTACAGTTCATACAGAATAAAAATAATAATCAATCCTCTCCCCTTGTTTGCAGCCATCCCTTTAGAAAGATTTCAGAAATGCCATCACCATCCCCTATATATCTAGGGTACATCAGGAAAAAAAAAATACGACCTATGCACAGCTTTTAAGCCCCAACAGAAACTTGTTACCCTTATCCATTCTACCAAAGATCAGCTCCATCCTCTCTCTCAGTAACCTGGAGTTTATTATTATTATGTGACACCTTCAGGGAGTCCAAAGACTCATCAAACAATTGATCTCCTTCCAATTACTAACCGTGCTCAAACTTGCTTAACTTTCTACTGAGCCATTAGTAGCAGAGGCTCTACCAGTTGACCAACCTTTGCTGGCTAAAGCACCCTGTTCCTGCAAGTTGGCATACTATGGACAGACAGGTAGCTCAGCCTTGATCTGTTAAGATGAACATGAGACTTACATCTGCAACACAACTACAGTCAATCTGGTCTAGTGGACCATGTATTGGATATCACTCACAGGATCTCCTAGAAGTAAACCAGTATGCTATATCACAGTATATTTAAGAAAGAAAGACTGTGTTTGGAATCTGCAAGGGCACTCAGAAATGAACCAAATTTAAACAAATATGGTTGCTAGAAACTTCCCAAAATTTGGGAAACATTAATCTTCAGTGATCCCAGTTTACAACCTAGTCCTCCTATAGAGGACGCACTATGTAGTTTGGATGCTACTCATAGCCACATGTTTCATTCAGCATGGTGTTGCCTTTGTGTGTGTGTGTGTGTGTGTGTGTGTGTGTGTGTGTGTGTGTGTGTGTGTGTGTGTGTGTGTGTGTGTGTGTGTGTGTGTTACAATTGTCAGTTGTTAAAAATGGTTTTTTTAATCTTTCCTAGTGCTGTCAATACTCCAACATGATCAACTGGTATCCTTTATGATCCTATCAGTAGATTGTAGGCCTCTATCACATCAGTTCTCTTTCTTTGTTTGTCCCCTTTATCACAGAAACCAGAAGGTCATATCAAAACGTAAAGAGGCAAAATAACTTCCTTATTCTTGCACATTAGTGTTCATTTCAGCATTGCAATTATCCTCTGAATTGTATTTACAACTTTTGCTATATGTCCCCCTCCCCCAGACTTCAATTTCCTATCTACTAAAACTCCAAGATCCCTAGCCTGATCAGTTTTCATCATCATCAAATTCCTGACATGTACCCTCAAGGGGTGTACAGGATATGATAGTACTACATGAAAAATTTACATCATTACTAACTTTCTATCTACAATTTTCCTCCAAATTAGTCTGTTACTTGTCAAGACTCAAACATTATCAGATCTTATTTTTCTATTGTCTAAGGTACTTTGTACCGTATCAATCCACCTATATCTTGGTCTTCCTCTGGGTCGTTTTCCTGCCAACCTGGCAGAGAACACTTGTTTTGCTAATCTTTCCTCTCCCATTCTATTTAAGTGACCATACCACCTGAGATTAGCTCTGCTAACCCATTCCTGGATGCTGACAATGTCAAGTTCTTTCCTAATATCCTCGTTTTTAATATGAGATTGCCATTGATGCCATCTGTTCACGCCTCTAATCTTTCTTAGGACTCTCATATCTATGGTCTCTAGTCTTTGGTCAAGTGTTTTACTTCTGACCCGGCTCTCAAGATCCATAAGTTAAAACTGGTTTGAACACTGTCTTGTACACAGCTAATTTAGTGTTCCGACTAATTTCTCTCTTAAACGTGTGGACAGACTTATGTGTTCGTCGAACATGTTGTTTATTATTTTAACGGTATAATAGAACACAGAAACTAAGTAAATAATTAATTTATTAACTTGATGCTGATAAACTTGATGCTGATATTTCGCTGGTGTTATAACCAGCATCTTCAGAACACAAAAACACTGTTTGTCACAATACGCGAGACTAAAACAACATGGTGTACTTAAACAAAATTGTAGCAGCAACACAAAGACTAGAGTCCTGATTTTGGCACCCTCTATCTGGAAAAAAAAAAAAAAAAAAAAAAACTATCGTATATTACTAGAGTCCTAGAAAAGTGCTAGTTTTTTCTTAATATGACTGTCTCCCAGATCTTCGGCAAGTTAATACAGCCATATTTGTTGAGATTTGGAGTGTGTTTTAGGGCTTCTGTTGCCTCTAAGAACAATCTCTCTGATTTATACGGGTTTCTGTGTAGTACTTTTGTGTTTTTCCAGTTGATCCTGTGTGCAGGGGTATCCAGTGCATGGTCTGCTAGGCCCGACTTCCCATAATGATAATTCCGGACGTATCTTTTATGTTCGCTGATGCGGATGTTCACAGTTCTTCCTGTTTGACCGTAGTAGGCTTGATTGCATGATCAGGGTACTTGGTAGACTCCTGGATGTGATAAAGGAGGAATGCTATCCTTGAGTGAGCAGATGAGGGTGGCTAATTTGCTACATGGTCTGAATGTAGTGCGTAGTTTATGTTTATTGAGAATTCTTGAGATCTTTTCGGATGTGCCTTTAATGTAAGGGATGGTGACTGTTTTGTTGTAGTTCTCTGTGGTGGATGGTGGGAGGGGTTTCTTAGGAGTGTTTAGTATTTTGTTTATTTTATGTGGATTGTAGCCATTGGCCAAGAAGGTGTGGCGTAAGTGAGTCAGTTCAGCAGTCTCTGAAGATGCTGGTTATAACACCAGCAAAATATCAGCATCAAGTTAATAAATTAATTATTTACTTAGTTTCTGTGTTCTATTATACCGTTAAAATAATAAACAAAATAATTTCTCTCTTATTCCATATGAATTTATTCAATTGACTTCCTACCATACCAGCTTTGTTGATTCTGTTGTCTATTTCCATATTTAATTTTACCATCTTCACTAAAAATCATGCCTAAGTAGCTGAAATGTTTTACTTGTTCCACAGGTTCTCCGTTCACAATGCAGTTGACATTTTCAACGATTCTACCTATTTTCATTGTCTTTGTCTTTTTATTGCTGACCTTCATACCATATCTATTACAACAGTTATTCAATTTAGTCAGGGAATCTTGTAGCGGATTTATTTAGAAGTATTACATCGCCCGCATAAAGCAAAGAGCTGACATTAACATCTCCAATTCTGATATCATTTTTAATACCACTTTCCTTCATGATGTGATCCATATAGATAATGAATAACAGAGGGGATAATGTACATCCTTGTCTCACACCAGATTTAACATTAAACCATCTTCCTGTACTTCCTTCAATTCTAACTGCTGATTTACAACTCAAATAAAGACTAAGTATTGCTTGATATAATGGCCCATTGACACCATATAACTGTAGCATATTGAATAACTTCTCTCTTGGCACCTTGTCATATGCCTTTTCCAGATCAACAAAACTTAAATACAGATCTTTGTTATATTCCCATGCTTTCTCAACTATTTGTCGTAAAGTGAAGATCTGATCCTGACAGCCTCTATTTGACCTGAATCCAGCTTGTTCTTCACCAAGCTTTTCGTCAAAAAAAAAAAAAAAAAATCTGATCAGCTTTTTTTTTTTTTAAAGCTGATCAGTTTTTTGTAACATAATCCCTCTAATATAATATGAATTGGATCTTTCTTCTGAAGACATCTAGAACAGAGACGATCAGGGCTAGTGCGCATTTATCGGTCTAGCTATCAGAGTGGTGTTCAATGATCTGATAACTTTGAATTTACTGTGTAATTTTTTTTTTAAACGTATCGTGCCCATAATTGCAGCCCCTGATAGTTTCACACCAAAGTGCATGACTCTGCATTTACTAACATTGAAATGATAGCCATTTTAATGTGTCATCATCTCCTTTTCTCAACAACATGGTGTCATCAAAACCCTTGTCAATACAGCCTCCCACCTCTATTGACAGTAAGAAGAAGTGCCAACAATATTCACAATAATATTTAATATTTAGATTTATACCATCATTTACCAGTTAAACAATGAAAAGGGTGAAGGAATTGTTATTTTTAAATTGAGAAATTTATTATTGATTCATTTATTCATAATGGGAATCTGCTGCTACAGCCATGATCAGTCAGGTCTATCACACTATGCCTTGGATACCTTACACAGAATCAGGTGGAAGAAAACTATCATGCTCCATCACAGTAAATACAAACTTGAAAAACTCTTTTTAGAATCAGTAGCAGATTTTTTTTTTTTTAAAGCCTAATATTAATAAATATGATTGTATTAAACTTCCCAAAATTTGGCAAACGAATTCTTAGGCCTCCTGCCCAACATCTAAGGCTAGCCAAGAGCATCCCCAGAGGGTTGCCCCTCATAAGATTTTAGTCATATAGTTTTATTTCATTTCCTTTCACTTATTGTTTCTTGTGTGTTCTATTACAATTTTAACATTGTGTTCCTGAAGAGGTCTCTGCGACAGAGATGAAATACTGAAACTATATAAATCTGCTGTTTAATTATTTCTCTTTGTGCTGTAGTTATTTTAGTAAATTGTATTAATATTATGAGTTCACCTTAAATCTTGTAGACTCAAGATTTAAGGTGACTACTTTTTGATATGTTATTCAACATCCTCTTATCTATACTTCCATATCTTCTAACTTATGCAACAGCCCTCTATGCTGAATCCTGTCAAAAGCTTTAGCAAAGCGAGAAGTATAACTTATCCATTCCACTTTGTCTTACTCAGCTGTCACATTATTTTAAAATGTGAGAAAGTTATTCTACCTTCCCTTAGTAAACTTTCGTTAAACAGCCAAGTTAATTGTGTCAGTTCTGCAGCACATTCCCTTAAAACATGTGGTGAAATGTCATGTAGTTCTCCTCTCCCCCCCCCCCCTCCACACACACACACACTTATTGACATTTAGCACTCGGTATTTGGAATACATCTTCTTCATTCACTTCCAACGCTTCACCACTCATTATACTTCTAGGAATAAAACTTGCTGTACCAGGATGGGACACTAATAAAGTGATCATTAACTTACTCAACTATGTCATCTGCATTAGTCACCTACATCCCATCTCCATCCAGCAAGGATCCATCCACTATCATTTTTCCTCCTACTTGTCGCACTGTGAAAAAAAACTCCTTAGTATTTTCCTTTGACTGCAGCACTAGTCTCCTGTCATATTCTATTCTAATTATTCTCTCCTTGCAATACTAGTCACTTTCCTAGCCTGAGCCTTATAATCCTCATGTAACTGTTCTCCACCTCTCAAATTTCCTGCCTTTATTTGTCTTCCATAATCTCTTTTATCTGCATTTCATCCTTTATTTCTCTTGTCATCCATTTGCCTCTATTGCTTTATCTTCTTCACTCGAATACGATCTTCCATTGCAGTCAGTTTTTTTTCATAAGTATCTCTCCCGTGCACTGCTGACCTTTCTTTGTTGAAATTCTTTCATCCATTTACTGCTGTAAGCTGGTTTCTAAGTCTGTGATAGTTGCCTGCCTTATAATTCCCCATAAATTCTTTCTGCCTTGATACGTCCACATTTCTATTTATCCTCCCAGTCAGATCTGTATGGGCACTCACACAAACTGGGGGCCACAATCTGATCCTATGACCAAATCCAAAACTTGATTCTCATGTTCCTTTCTCCACATGCTGCCTAAGACAGTTGTTTCTGAAGAAACCAAAAATTCAGTTTCCTTATTACTGCATGCTGTCTCCTCTGCCCAGTTTATATCAATATATTTGAAGTCCCCCATAGTGATCACTTGTTTTGCACTTGCCAAATTAATTTGTCTAAACATTTCCTGCTCATCACCATCTATACTTCCTGGTCTATAGCAATATCCCACCAAATATCCTGTCTTATAAAAATCTATCTCGAACTATATACTCTCAAAGTCATTGGTGTTATTTCCACTGTGATTTTCTGCCCTGAGAGGGCACAGTTAATCTCTTATTATGAGTAACACTATCTTCTCGATAAAGCCAATTACTGAAACAGTTCTTACACGTATGGAAACATTTATTCTCATTCAACTTTACATCCCTTATCTAAGCCTTGATTCTCTAAGAAATGTTCCATGCCTTGAGAATTGACATATAGTAACTAGTTTCCACTGAAATCTCAATCATCCTTTTCTTCTTAGAGTAAAATTCAAAATAGTTAGAAACAGTTTATGAACACACACCAAAAACTCATTTTGGATAATCCATAAACAGGAAATTTGTATCACATTCAAATGGCAAATGATTTCTTGCCAGTGCTGTCGGCTGGAACATTCCCAATACTGCTTTTTTTGTTTTTTTTTCTTTTTGTACTAGAATGATGGTAACCTTCTAGCCCTTGATGTGTCATCTCATTCTTGCACTGCTGTTTTTGGTAAATGTCTTCCTAACATTACAAATACACAATTTTCAGTGTACTTTTGAGTCTTCACTACACATAAAGAGCAGAAGAATCTTGTCCATTCTAGATACCAAAATGTTTTCCTGGTCCTAATGGTATTTCTCTGATAGTGCTGATAGTTTGTTCTCCTAAATTCATTCCTTTTTGTGTTGCATTGTTATACTTGCCTGTTCTATCAACATTTATCCCACAGCTTGGAAGTTATCCCATATCTACAGTGTAGGAAAGGCAACAACTAATGAATAAATTATTAACTAGTTAATTCCACATTGCTTGGAAACCTCTCAACTGATAAATGACTACTAGTATGGATTCCTTATCTGTCAGTCCACAGAAAATTTTATTTATGCTTTGATATGTTCGATCTGATTGAATTTTCCACTTATAATTTGTCTTTTGTAACTGGATTTTCAGTTTTTTCTCTTTATGATGATAAATATTTATCTTCCAACTGTTCAACTGCTTCTGTTATATACTAGGCTCAGCTTCATTCTTTCATATACTGTCTTCCTTCTGTATATCATTGAACTGTATTGTCTAACTACAAATATAATTCACAGGTTTGTTTGTGACAGTATGCTATCATTTCCTATTAACAAACCTTCATTACATAAATGAGTAAATCTACAACAGCTTACAACTTCATTATTTTTTTTACAATAATCTCACCCACAAAAGGTCAATAACCTATAGCACATTAGTACTTTTGGTATTTTAGCACTTTAGTTATTCTACATGACCTTTTTCAAGAAGAAGTTTCATGAAACAATGTTATTATAAGAGTGACTTATATTGGAATTTTGATATTTTTATTTTAACACTTCATAAAATTACAATCTAAACACATTGAGTTGCAATTTAAGCCATTATCCCTCTGTGATACTGATCTTGTTTCTTGCCTCCAAAACCCTGCCCTTGGAGAAAGAAACTTAACTTTCTGATATTGGAAATGTACCCTCCAGCAGGAAATGAGATTGCAGTAAGTTATAATCAAGTATTGCTAGATCTGGACTGTATGCCTGATGAGAAAGAAACATTCCATCTCCAACTTACCAGTTGATTTTTTTGCTTGCATTTGAGCTGCTCTGTGTGTGCGTGCGTATATGCGTGTGTGTTTAACTCTACCAGCAGTTAATTTTTCTTACATGCTCCGATGCATATATTGCATGCAGTATTTACATAATTTGATTAATATTTATATTACATATAGTTTTGAGTGTGTGTATATATCTATATTTACACATATATAGCCTGATATGATTGTTTATGTTATGTTGCAATAATTGGAAATTGATCCTATTGACAAAATTAGATAATTTTGAGTAATGCTTTGGATAAGTCTCAGTTTTAACACTATCTACTTGTCTCCTAAAGTAATGATGTGTTGTTGTATTAGAAGTATCCAGATGAAGTCCAGTAACTGACACTCAAAGAGCAGGGGATCAACAGACTATTGAATGTATAAACAACAAATACACAATGATGATTCCAGAGTGCGGAATTTATGTAGGTAGTGCCTTGTTTTTTTATGTCCAGTTAATAGCATAGCTAAACCTAGAGAGATGGCCACTTTTAGCTGGAGTCTTCTGTCTTTGATAGAGGTATGACTTCTTTTGGTGGTTGATCTGTTTTTATTTGTTTTCTGTTCTTCCCACAAATTTAGGCTTATTTCTTCTGTAAGTGTTTTTATACCTGATTTTGAATACTTTTCATGTCTCCTTTCTAGCTGCTTCCTTAGCCAACTGATCTGCTATCTCGTTTCCTTCTACTCCAGTATGTGCCTTTGCTCAGCAGAATTTAATTTCCCATTCCTCTTCAGTGAGATTCCTGGATTTCTTGTTTGCTCTATTAATGCTATGTTGTTTTGTTTTTAATGCCTTCTGTAGATTCTACTGTTGCTATAAATTAATGCAGTCTTTTGATCAGAAATGTTGAGTTCTAATTTCTAAAGATATGAACAGTTAATAAACTATGGCAAGTTGTTCTGTTTGATTTCTTGAACAGAGGAAGGGTGTAGTTTGAAACAGCATTCTTCAGTAATGGATTGACTGTGGTATGCTATGTCTAAACTTGTGACTTCCTCTAGTACAGGAAGTCACAAGTCTAGACATAGGTATGATCTTTGGTAATCCATAAAAACCTGAAGTTACATTTTGCTCAAACTCCACATTTTTATGGATTACCGAAGATCCATAAAGATAGCATTCCTCTTCACCCTATTGTGCACTGCATAGATTCTTCAACTAATTATATATTCAAACTTTTAACCAGACTATGATATGAAGTCTACGTATTGGAAAGGCTCATTCATTTATCAAAAATTCCTTGAAATTTCTAGCAACAATTAATATTAAAATTAATTCAAACTACTGACATTATGATCTGTTTAGATGTGGAATCATTATTCACCATTGTTCCTCTGGGTGTTACTCTTCATCTGATATCACAAGGCTTTCTCTCTGATATAGTTAAACTGTTTGATTTTGTAATTCACTCTTGGGTATTTCAGTTACAAAAAAATAAATAAATAAAAAAAATTCAATCAAATAGAAGAAACTCCAACATTGAAGTTGGAGTTTCTTCTATTTGTCCACTCTTTCTCTCTCTCACCCACATTAACTAATTTCTATCTGGAATGGGGCATTTTGAGGATATGTAATTCCATTCAATACAATCCCATTCACAATCAGGTCTCATCATTCTCAAATAAAATTCACAATGGGAGTTGAAAAGAGAATAAAATTGCCTTTTTTTTTTCTTTCTTTTTTTTTTTTTCCACTCTCCATCTGGATGTTATATACTACATAATTCAGCTCATCATATTTTCTAAAAGCTTGGCATTATAAAGAATCTCCTAAACCATGCATATGTTGTTTGTTCCAATTCTTAAGACCTCCAGCTAGAAATTGTAACATCCAAAATATATTCAAAAATGTTTTCTCCAAAAAACAAATACAACAGATTTACGATGCCTATATACCAACTTCAATAATTTATTTATTATTCGTAACGCCTCCAAGGAGTCTGAAGCCTCATCGCGAGAGGACACCCACTGTACAACTCTCCGTTTCCACTACTACACAGAACCTCTACTACCAATCACCTACATCAACAGCATCTACCTCCCCTACCACCACCACAGCTAGTATTTTTTGTCTGTAAATTGCATGTGTTCTGAAGGACCGATTTGTCTGTATGCAGGATGAAAAACCCGAGTTTCTGGGAGAAAAAAACCTTGCTACCTCCATATGAGATTGGCTAACTCACCTTCAATTGAAAAAGTCCATATAAGGATTCCTCCTGTCATGACAAGAATCAAACTTAGGCCTTTTCTAATCGAAGGGCGCAATGTACTGTCGTTCTTCCAATTGCGTTACGGATGCAAAAAGAAAAGTCTGGCCTATACTGCCAGTCATAACCCGCCCCATCCCAACTTCTGTTAACTTTATCGGTATGCAAAGGACCACATACAGCCACTTAGCCTTCTGTGAAAATAAACAGTGGACAACTTACCACAAATTTTAAACCCAAGCATAATCTCCAGCATCTCCTTGTATCAAGAATATGAAAGAAATATAACTTGATATCAACATCCTTTCCAATAATTCATCTTGGCTCTCATCTTGGTTACCTTTGTCTAAGGACAGATAGTTTCCTGTTACTCTTCCAGGCTTGCACTAAATTTCATGTGATTGTAAACTTATTTATTTGAACAAACTGGCCATTTTGTGAAAAAAAAATTAATAGAGGAGAATCAATCTTGCATCTCTTATAATAAACCTGAGAAGGCTGCTTAGAATGACATGGTGTAGATATACCAAGCATAGAATCTTCTGGTCATAAGGAAAGTGCCAAAACTTATTACACCACCTGAACTTAAAGTGAAATAATCACATGCCAAAAAATAATAAGGATTATAGATAAACTGACCATAGATTTTTAATTCGTACGTATGTTCGTACAATATTGCCTACCGGTTTTGCTAGTAACTGACTAGCTTTTTCAAGGCTTGCACAGTATAAAAAATTGATAAATGCAAAAAAAGGTTAAAGAATACAAAAAACGTTAGTACCTGTTAGGTAGCTAAGGTAACATGTTCGCGTGACATGTCGGTATGCATCGTGACTTTCTACTCAATATCATGAACACACGTTACATGCAAAATGCGTAATATGATTATTCACGTACTGTAGTTCTGTTGAACTGAGGGAATTAATTAGATTTTTCCAAGTGTCGTCCAGTATGGCCCCTTGATTTCTGTTTAGGTTGCTGCCTGTACATAGCACTACTGCTGCTTCTTTGAATAATCTATGTCTGTAATCATCAACTACATAGGGCATAGAGCTGTTTATCCCAGTCTGTAGCGTGGTTCGAAGTTGAAAAGTGATGTGCTAAACCGGAGGTGATCATTCTGTTGTGATTTACATTGCCAACATCAAAGGACATATTCAATCCATACAAGCCAAAAGAATTTACCAAAGGACTTCATTAGCACTACTCAGAGAAAGAATCCAACACAGGTACGAATTGAATATAAGTGATGTTAATTGCCGCAACTATTTTGATGACATTTCTAATAGTCTAGATTACACGACCTGGAATAATATAGACCACATGATAGAACAGAGCAATGAAAAAACTTTCCAGTTAAATAAAGTCAAACAAATTAGAAAATTTGAAGAACTTTACAAGAAAAAATACCAGACACACAAAGGCTCCCAGATAACAAAGTGATTTTCAACATGTTGAATCACTGCCTTTCCAAACATGAATCAGATATACTAAAGAAAGGTTTTAACTTTTCAATCACTTCAAATTACATTCCTAAAATGGACTTTATGTGTGGAATTGAAAAATGTCTCTACCCGCTCTACCACAAGCTGTAGCCAATGATATTAGATTCCAAAGCATGATTATTCTAGCAACAGCAAAACAACCAAAACTTAATACCACTCCATATGATAGGAAAGCTATTCGGAACTTGAGGAAGAACAAAGAAATAATAATAACTAAAGTGGACAAGGGGAATGCCACCATCATCCTAAACTCAAAAGACTATTTCAAGAAGATAAACGACTTACTATCAGACAGTTCCACGTACAAAATCCTCAACAAAGATCCTACCATGAAGAACCATAATGAGACAAACTTCCTGATCCGTAACATGAATACTTGGCCTGAAGAACTAAAAAGAAAGCTTAAATCTTCCATTACTCCTGGACTGTATGGAGCACCTAAAGTGCATAAGGAAGAAGTGCCACTTCGTCGAATTGTAGATGGCAGGTCGTCCCCCACTTACCTATTGGCTAAGCACCCGGCTAACTTACTTAAGGGAAAAATCAGACAAACAGAGTCCTACATAAAAAATTCTAAACAATTTGTTGACAAACTTAAAAACGTGAAGATAACACAAACAGACATAATGGCCAGCCTAGACGTAGTATTCTAAATTCACGAATGTACCAGTAGAAGAAGTCATGAACATTATCAAAGATCTCTTTCCTGCTGATATTACAAAGATATTCAAGCACTGCCTAAAATCAAATTTCTTCAAGGTTAACAAAAAGGTATACCAACAATTAGAAGGCCTAGCCATGGGCATCCCTCTGT